>NC_063050.1:43306660-43906660 GCF_018812025.1 Megalobrama amblycephala
TCTATTAACTATCTATCTATTGGAGCAAACTGTAAAAAAAAAAAAAAAAAAAAAAGATATTTGCTGTATTCTCTTGTTCACCACCAATTACGATGACTTCTGCTTCTGAGAGCACGAAAATGTTTTTTTTTATTGTTTTGACTGAACTTATGCAATTTTCACCTTGACTGAAACTAAATAAAGTTCACACTAATTGGAACAGAACTTTTTAGACATGAGACATTTTTTTTATATATAGATTTAGAAAGTTTAACTTGACAACTCCATTAACTCCTAAGCATGATGCTCACAGTGCGAGGCAGTGGAAGAAAAATAATAAGATGAGATGCAATGGCCCAAGACATTTGTCTGATGTGTATATATTATGGGTGAAACAATATAATGTTACATTGAAAAAATCACAATATAAAAATAAGATGATATATTAGATATATAGATTTATTTTTATATTGTGATTTTTAGAGCTAGTTTTATTCAAGGCCCAGCTTGCTGTATTTATCAGGTATAATTCACCCAAAAGATTTAAATTCTGTCATCATATACTCACTCTCATGTCATTTCAAACCTATAAGATTTTCGTTCAACTTCCAAACACAAATGAAGATATTTTTTATGAAAGCTGAGATTTCTGTCCCTCCATTGAAAGACCAAACTTAAAAAGATCAAAAAAAAAAAAAAAAAAAAAAAAAAAAAAGGCATCGTAAAAATAATCAATCAAGTGGTCTAATCCAAAGCCAAGTTTTCTGAAAAGACACAATGGCTTTATATAATGAACAGATTTACAACGATGCACATACTATAATAAACACGGACGTTCAAATGCTTGGGTGATGCACAAAAACAACATGAGAGCGAGTAAATCCAGAATTTAAATTTTTAGATATATTAACCATGTACATTTTGGGAATAATCATTTTGACATGCTTTCTTGCGATTAGAATTGTGATTGATTGCATTGATCATCTGAAGCACATACGCGCTACCAGAACAGCACTCCTCAAAGTCAAAGAGCAAACTTCATTTCAATCACCATATCACATTTAGTATTAGTAGTATGATTATTAAAAGTGTTTTTAGATGGTTTATTCTTATATGCATAGTGCATTAATAGTGGGAGAGAGAAACGAAATAGCGAGCACCGGGAGAGTCTGTGTGTGCATGGCTTGTCTGTGTAAGAGATCCAATGAATGCCTGCATTGAAAGCACAAGTGTACTGCGTGAGAAGAAAATTAAAGTTTCAGTGACATTAGTATATTTAAACATATACAATGTTGAATATAATGTATAATAATGCAATAGGGGAATATTTGTGGGTCCTGATAATAATAAAATAATATTTCAATAAATAATAAAATAATAATAATCAAAAACCCTCTCTTATTTTGGATTAAAATATCGCAATAGCATCGTACTATTGTGAGATCAGTATCGCAATTTTTATTGAATCATGACATGAGTGTATCATTACACGCCTAGTATATATACGTAGACAAATAATTAAAAACTAATTTATTTAGAGAAGTATGGGGGGGAAAAACATATATTTAATCATGTCTATATGCATCACCTGTAGGTATGCCATAAGGTGTTTCAGGACAGGTGAGTGTTGCTCTTCCAGCATGTTCTTCAGACTGATGATGATAGGAATAACATTCTCCACAAAGTTTCTCTTTTGGACCTGCACAGAAAACAGATGGCAAGTTCAACAAAGACCTAACGATAGCTTGTCCGCCTCCAGAAGCCACCCTCAGGACGTTCTCTCACCTGTGAGACCAACTTTTTCTGGGCCACCTGTAAGACAGCTTTAGCCATGGCCATCTCATCCTCCTGAGGTTCTTCTGCTGCTCCTTGGCCGCTAATGGCTGTAAGTTTCATCTCCTTCAGCGAGAGGATGTCAAATGTATCTGCAAGCAACTCTGAGCCCTGAGAGTCCAGAGGCAGCTCAGAGTCCACAAAACTGGCTGGAGAAGAGAGGCATCTGTAAGGGTCACATCTATGTAATAAACCAGTATTTCTCTGAACTTCTGTTGAGTCCCTAACCATATGCCTTCAACCTGTAAATTTAATTCACAGCTACATAATGGATAAATATTCCTGCTTCTGAAAAACACAAGATAGTTAAAGCGTTAAACATAGCTAAACAACTATTCAGGGTTCATAAAGAGTTTGGAAAAGCTTGTTTTAAACATTATGTTTTCAATATTTGAAATGACCTGGAATTCGGAATACCATCTTCAGTTAACTTCCAGTTAGATTGAGAAATGTTTTTCTTTATTTTTTCTTTTTTAAAGATCAATTCATGGATCCCCTGTACAATTAGTTAATAATTAATGAAATGCTTTATTACTATTTCCGTGACACTTGTGGTCCTCCATATCCATACCCGTGTTCTGTTCTTTTAACATCTTGAATGGTAACGCGACAGAAAATGTGCATTTCTGTTGTGCCCTCTACTGTACAGGGGTGCGAATTTGTACTTCTTTCAGCCTGACTCATTTAGATTCAGAATTTGTTTAATATTCATTTTTGCTCTTGGTGTAAAAGGACCATTCGTCTGGGATTTATTTCACTTTATCGCATAGCCTCTGGTGTGAAAAGGTCTTTTTTAACATTAAATAATATTATAAATGTTTTAGGATTGATCAATCATTTGTTACAAGCTTATTCTTTAACTTTGTACAGATTTTAGGAGTGAAATTTAAGCACTTTCAAGCAGTTGTCCAAACACCACAGCAAGCAATCAATCACAAATAGCTCTCACCAAGAATGTCCTGGCAGATTTTGCTTGTGATATTGAAGCGTTGCTCATCTGTAAAGTTTTTCAATAGGAACCTGTAGATCCTGAAGCGTTTGCCTTGATTCTGCAGTCCTCTCAGAGAAAACTTGCTTTTCTCACTGTCAAAAAAAACAAAAACAAACACATTTTCAGAACTCATAGCATTCAACATCAGTAGATTCCTTCCATAAATTGAAAGGAAATTAAACACTGTTTCTTGCAAACCACTGGGGGGGGAAAATGCAGGTTCATATGATGTATAATCTCAGAATGTACCTCTCAGTTTGAGGAAACTTATTATATTTCTTGTGTTTCTCATAAGAGTTGAAGTGGAAAATGCACTCAATTAAATGCTGGGAAAACATGAGTGGACTCTTCTTAAGCAGAAGGTCAACCAGGCAGTACTCACAGAGTCTAAACAACAACAACAACAAAAAAAACAACAACATTAGACTAAATGGCAACATAAACTGCACAGTAATAAGCTTTTTTTTGTGAGGCCATATTTCTTACTCCGCAATGGCAGGATCTGGGTCCACAAGAGCCACAGCAAAGCGGAAAAACAGTGCACCTTTCCATTTCACATATTCCTCCTGTTGAAGAACAAAACATCACAATGCAAGATATTTAAATAATCTGACACAGCCAGATAAAAGAAGCCTGGAGGGTCTGATCACAGGTTTGCGTGAGTACCTGCAGTAAGTTGGTGAGCATAATGAGGGTCTGTTCTCGGACGATGGCCTCTTTGTCTCTAAGACATGCTGAGATGTTTGGGATATACCGGCTCACTGTGTTGGTGTAGCGCACACAAAGGTCGCACATCACCACCACCACATTACTGCGCACGGCCAGCTCTGTGCCCACTTCTAGCTCCCGCGCAAACACAGGGAGATACTTCAACATCAGTTCCTCGTGCTGCAAACACAGCTTACCTATGATACAGAGAGAACAATACTGTCACATTCTGCCTGCAGGGTAATGTGCATCTCAAAAAAGAAACAGTTTGTAAATGTTTCACACCTAATGTGATAACAGCATGTGCTCGGACCACTGTAGGCATGGAATTGGGTTTGAACTGAGACAGAGGTTGACTAGCAGGCAGCTCATTTCCTTCAGCAGGAACTGAAAGAAAAAAAACACAGAAAAAAAAAAATAAAATAAAATAATTTATGCACATAATGAGACAGATGATGTTTTTAAAGCACTACTCCAAGACCCTGATGTTGACACCAGCTGTAATGGCATAAAACTGCATCTTAGTCTGTGCTTACAATTGAAGAGTTTGGTTCCAAAACGCGATAAACGCCATTTTCAAAAAAAATGAGTTTCCGCCAAAATCAGTATTGTATCTGGTCGGTATTGAAAAGCCATTTATTAATTTTGCACAAAATGCGATATCCGTCGTGTTATTCTGTCATGTTTTCTCCCTTTCTTCCCAAAACGCGACAAACGGCAGTCTCCTTTTTCTGCAGAACGCGATATATCCGCTCAACCAATCACAACGCACCATTTCACGCACTGTAAACATTAAAGGCTTTTTTAAAAGCCGTTTTTAATACCAATGTACTCGGCAATTGTGTTTATTTAACCGTGCGGTGGCGCCAGATACTCTTTAATCGGTAATGACAAATAATTCATAACATTAACAAGATGACCATTTTACGGAAGAGGATTAGGGCCAAGCAATAATAAAAAAATAAAACCATCTCGAGATTAAAGTTGTTAAATTTTGTGAAAAAACCCGTTAAATTTCGAGAAAAAAGTTGAAATAAAATGTTGAGAATAAAGTCATTAAATTACAAGAAAAAAGTCATTAAATTACAAGAACAAATTCGTTAAATTATGAGAAAAATGTCGTTAAATTTCAAGAAAAAAGTCGAGATAAAATGTTGAGAATAAAGTCATTAAATTACGAGAAAAAAGTCGTTAAATTATGAGAACAATGTAATTTAACGACTTTTTTCTCATAATTTAATGACTTTATTCTCAACATTTTATCTCGACTTTTTTCTCGAAATTTAACGAGTTTTTTCTCGAAATTTAACAACTTTAATCTCGAGATGGTTTTATTTTTTTATTATTGCTTGGCCCTATTCCTCTTCGGCTGAATGTATTTTTAGTAAAATGTCTGAATATAAGATAAATATTGGCAAAGTTTAGACTCTGTCATATATGTGAATCAACTTACTTTGTTGCGTATTTTCAATTTGAAAAATAACTTTTATATTGATGGATTAATTGCATTTTGAAAAAAAAAAGTGTCATGGATTTATTGCATTTTGGGGAAAAAATAATACATTTTTATAATAAACTTTTTTAAATCAAAATGTAGATTTGAATTTTTAATGTTTTTATATCCAAAAGATGCTATGTGAAAGTTTGAAACAGAAAATAGTGGTTTTCATCTTGCCACTTTCTTGGTAAAGAAAACACCTTTTTACTCAAATTAATCAAAATGGAGTTATTGCATTTTGGAACCAAACTCTTCAATTACAGATTTCTAAAAAGCTCTTGGTTGTGCGTTTCAGATTTACTAAAGTGACACATGCACGATAAGAATCCTGC
This sequence comes from Megalobrama amblycephala, assembly GCF_018812025.1. Classification (NCBI taxonomy): domain Eukaryota; kingdom Metazoa; phylum Chordata; class Actinopteri; order Cypriniformes; family Xenocyprididae; genus Megalobrama; species Megalobrama amblycephala. The sequence continues at coordinate 43,312,002 of NC_063050.1, forward strand.
AAAAAAGTTTCATGGACTCACCTTGCTGCTCTGAAGGAGTTAGAACAGACTGAACCAGAAGGAAAATTCTCTTCCCCACTTTAGATGGACAATGGAGAGAAGCGACACCAAGTGTATAAAGATGTTTTACCTGAGATACAGAGGATGGATTGGATTGAATAAAACACTGCTATTTTAATCACTTTATTTAATTCTTTTAACAAGTTGTGGTCTCCGAGATCGGTTCTTGAGTTTAATGCACAGTTAAATTTAAAGTTTTTTTTAACAAGGTTTATGATCATATGATCATCATTTAATTGCTTATTGATTTCTTTCACATTGTAATGCAGGTTTGTGGCTAGGATGAAGGATTGAGATAATTATATAATTTAGTCATACAATTTTTAATTATTGTACGATTATTGTACGTTCAGGATGCGACACCAAACTTTCAGTTTCATTTGTGGCAATTTGCACATCGGCTTGCTGAAGAAATGCTCAGTTACTCATCTGTGGCAGGCCATATCTGGCTGCCGATAGCCTTTGAAACACTATATAAGATTCATATGTGGCTCCAACAACCAGATGCATTAACTCTTGTCCAGTTTCATTTGGAATGCGTCTCAAACCACCTCCTGAAGTGGTTTGAGTGACTGAATTTAAACTACTATTGAAAGTGTTTTGGAGGGCAATCGGACAGCTATCTGATCAGAGAAAATGCATGAAGTGACCAGGTGTAAACAGGCCCTATATTTTTGCTTTCAGATTAAAGAAAAAAAAAAAAATCACTATAGCAAGAATAAATAAATAAATAAATAAATAAAAACAGCCTGTTTAACTTTAAAGGTCGAAGAGGGTGGAAAATAGTCACGCAAAAGTAAACGGATTGGTTTTTTTTGCAAAAACTTCAATAATTTTATAAGTGGGCCTCAAATGAAAAAGGTGTGATTTAACCCCTTTGTCAGTACCAGAAGGTCTTCATTGATGTCCATAGCTCCTTTCTCTTGTAGAATGACACTAGACAGATAACTCTCACACACAGAAACCAGCTCTCCACAGAAACGATCCAAGAACCCCTGAAACACACAAAACACAAAGAAAGAAAGAAAGTATTTAAGTATAAATAAGACACATCTAATAAGATCTTCTTGGCAATGGTATGATCTTACCAATGTGTCCTGAGTGTTGTCTGATCTTCCAAATCTGACCAGAGTATCCACACAGGAGCTGATGACCTCCAAAGGCAGACTGAAAGTCTTCAACCAGCCCATCAGATCATCTACACAGGTAAAATGTGCACGTTTGTAATTTATTTGAATTAAAATGCCATTACTAACAAAGCTGTGTTGTGAATGTGTAACCTAAAGGATTAGTCCACTTTTAAATAAACTTTTCCTGATAATTTACTCACCCCCACGTCATCCAAGATGTCCATGTCTTTCTTTCTTCAGTCGAAAAGAAATTTAAGTTTTTGATGAAAACATTCCAGGATTTTTCTCCTTATAGTGGACTTCAATGGGCACCAAACAGTTGAAGATCAAAATTAGTTTTACTGCAGCTTCAAATTGTTCAACACAATCCCAGATGAGAAATAAGGGTCTTATCTAGTGAAACCATCACTCGTTTTCTGAAAAAAATTGAAAATTATATAAGTTTTAACCAGAAATGCTCATCTTGAACTAGCTCTCTTCTTCTCTATTTGAATTCCAGCAGTGTAGACGCTGCTAAGTGTATTACTGCCCTCCACAGGTCAAAGTTTGAACTAATTTTTATATGCAATATGCTAGTTCAATAGTATATAACAATTAGTTCAAACTTTGACCTGTGGAGGGCAGTAATACACTTAGCAGCGTCTACACTGCTGTAATTCTAATAGAGGAGAAGAAGAAGATAGCTAGTTTAAGATGAGCATTTAAGGTTAAAACTTATATAATTTTAATTTTTTTTTCAGAAAATTAGTGATGGTTTCACTAGATAAGACCCTTATTTCTCATCTGGGATCGTGTTGAACAATATGAAGCTGCAGTGAAACTAATTTTGACCTTCAACTGTTTGGTGCCCATTGAAGTCCACTATAAGGAGAAAAATCCTGGAATGTTTTCATCAAAAACCTTCATTTCTTTTCGACTGAAGAAAGAAAGACATGGACATCTTGGATGACATGGGGGTGAGTAAATTATCAGAAAAGGTTTATTTAAAAGTGGACTAATCCTTTAAACTGAATTACCAGTATTACGTGAACAAAATATGTAATTAGACTGCACAACACTACCATTTTGGGGTCACTACTTTTTTTTTTTAAAGGATTTTTTTCAGCAAGGATACATGAAACTGACAGTAAAGACATTAATTACAAAACAAATATCAATTTCACACTGATAATAAGAAATGTTTCTTGAGCACCAAATCAGCAGATTATGAATTCTTAAGAATCTTGTGACACTGAAGACTGGAATAATGGTGCTGATAAATTCAGTTGCCAACACAGGAATAAATTTAAAATGTAAAAATATGACAAAAATGAAAATAGTTATTTAAAACTATAATAATATTTGTACACATTGTTAGTGTTTTACTGTATTTTTGGTGAGCATAAAAGACTTCTTTCAAAAACATTTTAAAAAGTACAAATGGTACAATAGCAGTTAAGTTAATCTAAATTCAACGTGCCTGAAAATGACTTTTGGTTCAGTGAGTGTGTAAGATCAAGAACTTGTGAGTTCAAGACTAACTCAGGTTAAAATGAACTGGCTCACAAGACCAACTTGTTTGCTTCTTAAATATGCATTAAACTAATGCCACCTCACCAGATCAAGTTATGATGAAACCACATCACCTGTCAGCAGTGGCGACTACTTTTAATTATAATCACAATTAGTAATTTTGTCACATTTACAATAACTTCAGTCCCATTCTGAAGTCCTGACACACAACACTTACCTACTATTCTGGCCTTGGTGTCATCATTGAGATTAGAGGCAATGTCACCCATAACGCTCAAGATATGACAGGTCATTGTAACTGAAACGACTGGTGACCTGATAATTAAAACAAAAACATAATTTGAAAAAAAAAAAAAAATGAAATCACATGGAAAGCAAGCAGACACCATTTACACACTGTACATCAGTTAAAATCTAAATTATTCACTACAAAACTATACTTTTTGACAGCTTTGTTTCTGACCTGATAGTATTCTCCCAGGTATCCAGAATGGTGCCACAGTTCAGTTTAGGAGAGCAACTGGCAATTTTAGCTAACAGCAGCCAGGCAGCAGCGGCCCTCTCTCCCTCTGTGTGAGACAGCAAACTGTTCACAAAGGCAGGAGTGAACTTCTGCTGCGGAGCCCACACGCTGAAAGCCTTGCTGAAATACCGGCTACAGAAGAGAAGGATGTGGAGGAGGACAGAAATTAAACAATGAAAGCAAAGAAAGGGGGAAACATGTTACACGTCACTAGTCACAGATGTTAGAACAACGTGTAACTGACCTGAGGTCTTGACACTTCTCACACATCAGTCCCAGTAAATCCCAGGCAAGCCTCTGAGAGGTGTCGCCATCCCGATATTTGCCTTGAGTCTTAATGTGAGTGATGACGACATGGTCCAGACACTCTAGAGCTTTCTCCTGCACAGAGCTCTCAGAGTCCATGACAGCCGGTAACACTCCTCTCAGCCAAGCCTCCTGCACCTCTCTATTTTCAGGTAGAGCCTGGACACAAAAGAAAGAAAATTGTAGGATGTTAAGTACACAAACTAAACTAGTACTTGTCTTAGTATCTGTAGAAACTGGAGCTTCTAACCGCAGTTGCAGTGACTCGATGACTTTATCAATCAGCGATTGGCTCTTTTATTTAGAAGGCGGGACTTATTTCACCATATTGTGCATTGCACTTTTTCCCCATTCATAGTAATATGAGTGCACTGTCTTTATATATAAAGTCTTTGATTACAATAGTGGTTGGAATCACTTTCACAATTATTTTTTTACATTGACAATAAAAACAGCCAATCAAAATCCATGAACATTTAAAGTGGCAGAAGAAAAAAACTGCACCATGTGCTTCTAATAAACAGAATTGTGACCCTAACATAGGTATAATTATCATTCTTGGTGTTACCGGGTGTTAAGACATATGGCAACCTCTCATTAGCCAGGCCATCACCATTTGCATGTGTGAAAATAAAAAAATTAAAAAATCTAATTTTTATTCATGATGATATTATTTTGTAGGTAAAATTATGCAGTTATGAGTAAACAGATATGATTAATATCTTATTTGTCAGAGAAAGCTACCATACTACCAGCTGAAGTTGTGAGGAAAAACAAGGACAAATCTCAGTTGTAAACATTAAAATGCAGAGGCACAGGTTCTACTAGTCATAAAAGATAGAGATAGAATGAATCCATCTGTTAGATGCAGCAATAACATTGTAATGTGAGGTTGGGAGGGGGTGCTCACAGCAAGGAGGTCCATAAGGCACTGCATGGCTTTCTTCTTCACTGAGACAGCAGGATCCCTGCAGCGCTCTGACAAAATACTCAGATTCTCCGCACTGCATGAGATCACCCCATGCTTCAGCAGACTCATGACGGTCTACACAAACACATGAAAGACACACAATCAGGTACAACTGCTTGCTTTATATGGTTTTGACAATGTAAATGGCCTTGCATATTCTACCATTAAAAAGAAAGAATAATTAAAAAAATCTTTCTTTTAAAGAGGTCTTATGCTCTCCAAGACTTCATTTATTTGATCAAAAACCATAAAACAGTAATATTGTGAAACATTAGAATTTGAAGTAACGTCTACTTTTATACATTTAGCCATTAATCCAGTCTTCAGTGTCACATGATCTTCCGATAATAATTCTATTATGCTTATTTGGTGCTCAATAAATATTACAAAAAGTATTTTATTTCTCTTTCGAAATAAAACTGTTTACCATGCAAACATTATCTAACAACAGCAAAACAAAGCTCCCTCCCTAGTCCACAGAGAGCATTTCTGGAAATCAAGGTGCAAAAATGGGTAAAAAACAACATTTGAATGTGCATGGCTAGCGTTACAATCGCAGTGCCTAAAAAGAGCAAGCAAAAAAAAAAAAATTCCTGATGAACTAGTTGACCATACTAATATGAATAACCCTACTGTGAGTTACACCAGTGTCAATCACAAACAGTAATTTATTCAGGCAAAAACGGCCTATTTTATAGGCCAGAGAGGGTGGAAAGTGGTCACATACAATTAAAATAAATAAGAACTGTTTTGGTGCAAGAAACCTTGACTTGAATATTTTAAGTATAATATAAAATAGGGATATTGTGAAATGTTACAAAGTATAGTCTGTATTTCATACCTCCAGTGCACTTTTTCTAGCATTGGTTTTTGGATCACTGACATGCTTTTTAAATAGAACTAGAGTTTCCTCATCTAAAAGTAAACAAAAAGAAACATTAATAAAGAAATTGTCGGTCATGTAAAATTTTTCATTTAAAATGACAAGGCCTGTTTGAGTTGAACTTACTCTGTAAGGAAGTATTCATAACACTCCTCTGGGTCGTAGTGATGCTCTTGTGTTTTGTAAGCTCAATGGTTCTGAAGGTCAGGGCACTTTTCTGACCAGTTTCTCTTCTCTTTAGAGTTTCTGAGGGGAAAAAACAACATAAACTGAACAATCACTGACTATTAAAATGCCTCTCCCCATTTCATTTTAAATACCAAAATACAATCTTACGCTCAGAACGGGCCGAATCCAGCATAGTCTGAGCACCTGCTGAAAAAGAAAGAGTATTCAACTGTACTGCATGTTACAATTAACTGTACAGCTCAGTGTAAAATGTTTGTATATGAGGGAATTCTATTCTTTAATGTACTGTATTATTATACATACTATTGGAGAACAGCTCATGTACACATTTTGTGGCATTCTGGGAACCCAGCTCCAGACACTGTGCCAGGCAGTGCAATGCGTGACCTCTGACTGTGGGAGAGACGTCATTACGATGATTGTAAACTATATTGTGCACCAGGAACTTGTGGGACAGGAACACAGCCATCTCAGGGTCCACTGTGTCATCCAATTCCCTCTCACTCTGCCCCAGAAGGACCATGGCAACATCAAGGGCAAACATTCTAAATGCCACCTGAAGAGAGTTTTTTTTTTTTTTATTATTAATTATAAGGAACAGACCAGTGCATTGACGAATATCAAATAATCTGTGCAACTGGCAAGTTGTGCTTAAATGAAAAATTATTAAGGGGCCGTTATAGTCACACTGTTCACCTTGTTATTCCGGGAGTAATTATACACCCATTTAACGATGGCTGCATAGTCCTGACATGGCATCTTAGCCATTAGCTTCCCAACAGCCTGTGCTCCACTGGCTCTATATTCAGACTTCTCCACCATCTAACACACACACACACACACATTTTTTTTAATGTTGACACTTTAGTTCACCCAAAACACAGTTTATTGCTTTTTGTCCGTTTTGAAGTTTAACAGCTATGGTCACTATAATATGTCATATGCAACTGTATGTAGATTCTTATGGAAATCTAATTTTGTGTTCCATTAAAAAAAGAACAAAAAAAAAAAAAAAAACATCATATATCAGAAATGACATGAGGGTTGAGAGTTAATAAATGACAAAACTGAAAATTCAAATGAAATCATTATTTTTAAATATTCATTTAAAATAAAATATACCTGATGGCAGATGTGTTGCACAAGGATCCGTAAAAGTGGCAATGTGGCCTCCCTCTGTTCATCAACAATATGACTAGAACACACATAATTCAAACCAACTCTCAGTATCAATGCTGAAGTAGTAATGGGGGACAAAATAAATCCAACATTATAAATTTAGAGATTGTATGTCATTTTAAAAACATAACTCTTTTCCTACATGAAATGCAACTGGAGTCACTAACCTAATGAAAAGGATGGCATGGTCTCTGGCACCACAGACAGCCTGAGTTGAAGCAAGAAGACATGGCTTGGACCTTTCCTGTGTTTTCATCATTAGAATCACATACAGTAGCTTGCGAAACACTCGGCGACGGCACTGTACAAGAGAACACACAATGATCAAGCAATGTAATTGTGCAACCAAAATGCATTGGTCTTTTTAGAGTAACCCCATCCCACCTCATCTCCTTCACCATGAATGGTCGAGCAAAGTAGGCCCAGTCCATGATAGGATAGCTCAGGCAGACTCTCTAATAGGTCGACATTCCTGTAATCACACACACACACAAAAACTCAGAAGATTGCAAAGCTTGATATAAAGTCAGGTGTATTTGTGTGAAAGACTCTTGAGAAGAAATGCATCACTTGTTTTGATATTTTTAACTAAAACAAAAGCTATAATTTTTTCTTCTTGTTAAAGGATTAGTTTACCCAAAAATGAATTTCTGTCATTAAGTACTCGCCCTCATGTCGTTACAAACCCCTAAGACCATTCTATGTATAGAACGTCATCTTCTCTAAGATGTTCACCTCCGGAACACAAAATTAAGATATTTTTGATTAAAAACCAAGACGTTTTTTTTATATCCCATAGAAAGAAACATAATTACCACATTCAAGGTCCAGAAAAGTAGCAAAGACATCATTAAAATAGTCAACGTGACCACAGTGGTTCAACCGTAATATTATGAGGCTTCTGTGTTCATGTCAGAATGCAGAGTCTGAATGAGAGTGGTAATTATGTTGCTTTCTATTGGGGATATAAAAAAAACTTCTTGAATTTCATAAAAAAATATCTTAATTTGTGTTCCAAAGATGAACGAAGGTCTTACGGGTTTGGAACGACATGAGGGTGAGTAATTAATGACAGAAATTTCATTTTTGGGTGAACTAACCCTTTAATTGAAATAAATTTAATATAAAGTAAATCATAAAAATGAAATGAAAAACTTAAATTTGAAAAAAACCTAAAAAGAAAATTAGATATGTTGCCTTGGAAACAAAACAAAAAAAAAGTTTAAATGAAAACTGGAAATAAAAGCCAATTCAAAATATAATAGTATATAAGTATTACTTAAATAATGCATTTCCCTATCTTCTAATTTTGCATTTACCTTTCCTGAGAGAATGACAGATCTCCAATGACTGGTTCGAAGTTGGTAAGTTCAGTGAAAAGCTGAAAAAAAAATAATAATTAAAATCTCAGCATCCTGTTGAGTATAACTGTACAAAATGCACATGTTGGTTTCACTGTTATCAACATGTGAAAGCGTTTAACCATACTCAGATCTACACATTAACAGTGCTTTTCTGCTGAGTCCAATATGCTCTGAGAACAGGTTATCTACTCTCAAACTTGCTCTTTAATGGAACAGAAGAAACTGTACATAAAACTGTACAATCCCCAACACTACCACAAAAAGCACACAAATGCTGAGTGAGGCTGGCACGCATCATTTACAGACCTGAACACAACTGTCAGCACTCTGAGGTTTGTCTCGAAGAGAAAATTTCTCTAGGAGTCTCAGAAGTGTGCGAACCAGCAATACAACGCCCTCCCTTAGTTTCAGCAAATCCTGTGCAGAAAAGTACATCCCCTCTTCTTCGTCATCTTCATCATCATCAATCTCCATCTGTTGGGAAACGAAACACAAAAATATGCAATACATGACATCACTATCATTCACAGATAGATCGAGTCTAAATCTCTGGAGAATGTGTCAGAATAGGAAAATGAACTTTTAAAGATTACGAGTGTAAATGTCACATACACAAACAATAAATCAAAACACTATACCTCGTCTGACATTTTCTTTGGGGGTTTGGATCGTTTTCCAGGTTTTGGGTCACCTTGGGAGCTTTTCAGAGAATCTTTCTTACGTTTCTTGCCAGAGTCTTGAGGCCAGCATTTTAGGGGCATGTTCAGACAGGTATCAAAAAGGATCTGATGGTACACTTTATTCGCAACACTACCTGAAAATGGACAAAAAACAAACATTAAATAAGCTAATTATAGTTATGCTATGTTAAAAATGGAAGGAGCTGACATCAAATTTGCTTTTATGTAAGCATTTTGGTTGTGGATGAAAGGCCCTTGACGTCAATAAAAAACCTGAATCTTTTTTTTTGGCTCTACATTAACAATCCATCGCAAACTGACCTGGTATTTTTAGCAGCAACAAGTACAAAGAGGCTGCTTGTAGACCACACAGTCTCTGCTCAAGACTGGGACTTTTGGCTTTAGCACTAAGGATGAAGTAGGACAGAACAGCCACCAAAGTTTTTGCAGAGACACCATTCTCACCAAACACCACCCAGACACTCTACAGGGGGAAAAAATACATGATCATGAAATCATAAGTAGGTAAGTTACATTGCATCATTAACTGATCTATGGTGTTTGTGTAAGCACTCAGTGGGGTGAAACAGAAATAAATCAAAGCATCATCAAGTTATACCTGTGTATTGTCCTCATCCTCACTGGAGAAGGTCAAAAGCTGCGTGTAAACTGCTTTGAAAACATCAGGGTCTTCCTTTATCTCCTCCTCAATAACAGGGTCAAGAGGCTCTGTGTGGGTGAACTCAAAATCCCACACTGCATCCACCCAGGCTGAAACATTTCAACAAGTCAACAACATATGTACAATGATGCCCAAACATGATGCAGGCAGTTCATTAGTTTTAAAATAGACAATGATCATGCGATATACAATATTTCTACATAGTATAACTAGAGCAGTTTGAACGGATAGTTAAATGGCACGTCCTGATATTGCTGAGTTAGATGCATTCCTGGGTCAACATAATTTGTTGATCCTGGAAACAACATTCTAGTCTGAAAATTTAATCTTAACCCTATTCCTACCCCTAAACCTAACCCTACCCAAAAGTTATCCCAAAAATCAGAGGGAAATGATAGATGAATAACACTGATGTAGAAACACCAATTCATGATTTTAAGCTTAAACTTTACATAATCTGTAAACTGAAATCTGATTGGTTGATCTGAATGTTGTTCCAGGATCAACAAAAATGTTGACCCAGGTTATGCAGTTAAATGTTAGATAGTAAAGGCAGCGAGTTGGGATATAGCAGAACAAAATGTTTCGCTAAAAAACACCTAAAATATCGCATATTAGAAATGATGTCCCGAAACCAAAACAAACCCCCGGATTCCGGAATGACAGCGTCAGTTGCAACCCAAAATATTTCGAGTTAAAATAGAACAATGCACATGGTGAGTCTCAAAAGTCATTTAGCAATTGTTTGTAATACATGCTCGTGAAAAATATGAAACTATAAGTTACCTGTAGACACACTGTTTAATTTTAATAACTGCACAGCACGTATCAACTCCATCTTCCGTTCAAAACAACGCGCCAACAGCCACTGTAGTGGGACTTCTTCTATCCCGGCATGCAAGGCGGCATACAGCTCATGAATATTAATTAGAAATTACTTTTTTTTTTTAGTTTTCATTAAACCTAACCATAATAACAGTAAAATCACATGCATATATGGTATAAATCTCTAAAAAGATAATAATAAAACAATTAGACAAAAAGACAAAATAACGTCTAATAACGATGAGGGGTGTCAACTTATTAATATTCATGATTCAATCCAGTTCCGTTTCGCGCTCGGTAAATCCAGCGCATGCGCAACGCTTCGTTCTGTGACGCACACAGTTACGCGCGTTCCTCAAAAACTTCTGTGCTCAGATAGAGGAAATGCTTCAGAATGTAAATACGTAAAAACAAAATAACAAAGGACTATAACGCAAGAATACAAGTAAGCGACCAAGATAGGTGCACTCATTTCTGTATAATGTAGCATTCATATATATGTTTTATTACCTGTAACTCGCTGTATGCAGTCTGTGTCTCTCTGTTCGATGTTCTCAGAATTTGTTGTACAGCTTTTCTTTTCAATACCTTTCTGTCTGCCTGTTTATTCATCAGTGCATTGGTAACATATTGTGTGTCTGCCATAAAACATTTACACCAACAAAACTAATAATATTTAATTTTTCTGTTTCTCTGTCCATTTAGGATTGGAAAATTGCCAACTTTATTGATAGTTAATCATTTAACCATTCATATTACAGCCCGATAATGAATCCCAGTATTACAGAAATCTGTTAAGATCTGCTGCATCAGAAGTCTTCACTGTACATTTGCTGATTGACTTTTATCTGCTCACAGGTGACTTCAGGTTTTCTGACCTCATTACTGTCCTCTGATGATCACATTACGGGGCATGAGTGAGATTTAATCATACCCCAGTGTTTTGAGGCAAGAATGACGGGAGGAAAGTGGCAGGAGAGGCTGAAGTCTCTGGAGCAAAGAGCCTCATCCTTTCAGTCTTCTCCTCTGTGCTGTCCATACAAGCCACGTCTGTCCCGGCCATGGCAGCCCTCGTCTGTCTGGAGACTCTTCCCACGCCAGAATGCAGCCATCGCCTTCATTCAGCAAATAAAACAGGTATAGACATAAGCTGCTAGATACCTGTTTTAAGTCAAGTATATCATCAACTGTTTTTAAAATCTTTGTCTCTTATTGTTTCTTTGTCAGGACGTGCACATATTTTCACTTGAGAAAGAAGGCAGTGATGCTGGACAGAGGATTTTCCTAGTGACCAGCTACAGTGAACTTTGGCATTATTACAGGTAATGTTGACATCTATAATGATGAATAAAGTGTTTGGGAAGTTACTCCTATAAAGTAATCTGCTACGGATTAGTTACTTTACGCATTACTAATTTAATTTCACTTCACTTTTAATACATTTTACATGCACTTAGAATCATTGTTGTAAGTGAATGAGAGATCTTTGTCTCTTCAGCACTCACAGACAGTCTCTGATGCACTGCTATGAGGTCATTCTGGAAGGGGCCGTCTGCAAACTCTACTTTGACTTAGAGTTTCACAAAGCCTCTAACACACACCTGGATGGCAAGATGATGGTGGCAAAACTAATTCAGGTAAATAAATACACTACCACTACCAAGTTTGGGGGTCAGTAAGATTTTTTTTTTATTTTTTTTTTTTTTTTACGAAATTTGTTCTTTTATTCAGCAAAGACACATTAAATTAATTTTTAAAAAGTTTGTTAATGTTAATTCCAACATTTATTCAACATTTGCTAATACATTTTTAAAATTAAAAGTTATATTTGTTAACATTAGTTAATGCACTGTGAACTTGAATAAAAAATGAACAATTGTATTTTTTCACTAACATTTGAAAAAGATTATTAAATACTGAAAAAAATATATTTCTCCCTGTTAGTTCATGTTAGTCAAAGGTGCTCTAAGCGATCCTGGGTGGAGTAACTTCCTGTTGATGTTCGAAGTGTTGTCAAACAAAACAGAGGCTAGCTAGACCCTCGCTACTCCTTCCCCTCCCCTCCATGCTACCTGAAACAGTCATGAACGCGCATTTAAAATCATTCTTGTCGGTTATTGGCTGGAGCATGTTTATTATGTTAAGTGGTCCAGGCTGCACCAGTTTGTTTTTATTGCCGTTTTCGGAGCTTGTGGCGACTACAGAGACCGCGTTTTTTTACAGTGTGTTCAGGGGACAGGCAGCTAGCAGATAGTAAGGAGATGTTTGCTGTCTGTGACAAAAAAATGTTTTGGCCTAAAAACACGAGACATCGCTTAGAGCACCTTTAATACATTAACTAATGTTAACAAATGCTGTAAAGTATTACCATGTTTATAATGTTACAAAAGATTTCTATTTAAAAATGCATGCAAAATAAATGCATTTTAAACATTTTTGATAAAATTAAAAAAATGTTAGAATTGCCAAAAATTCTTGAAAAAAGGTATAACATTTCTCAAAAACATTGATAATAAAAATAAATATTTCTTGAGCACCAAATCAGCATATTATAATGTTTTCTGAAGGATCATGTGACACTGAAGGCTGGAGTAATGATGCAGAAAATTCAGCTTTGCCATCACAGGAATAAATTACATTTTAAAATATATTAAAATAGAAAACAACTTTTTAAACTTGTAATAATACTTCACAATATTATGGCTTCTACTGTATTTATGATCAAATGTATGCAGACTTGGTGAGCTCAAAAGACTTTTTTCAAAAAAAAAAAAAAAAACTTATGAAAAGTAGTGTGGTGATTTGTCTGTCTGTTCTAGTTTTAAAGGGTTAGTTCACCCAAAAATGAAAATAATTTTATTAATTACTCACCCTCATGTCGTTCCACACCCATAAGACCTTCATTCATCTTCAGAACACAAATTAAGATATTGTTAATGAAATCCTTTGGCTCAGTGAGGCCTCCATAGACAACAATGCCAGTCAAACTCTTAAGGTCCATAAAGGTACTAAAAACATTTGAAACAGTTCATGTCAGTTCAGTGGGTCTATCTTAATATTATAAAGCGACAAGAATGCTTTTTGTGCGCCAAAAAAACCCAAAATAATGACTTTTCAACTATCTTTATGGGCCGATTTCCAAACACTGCTTCAGAGCTTTACGAATCGAATCAGTGAATCGGAAAGTCACGTGATTTCAGCAGTTTAGCCGTTTGATTGGAGATCCAAATCACTAATTCAAAACAAAAGATTCATAAAGCTCAGAAGCTTCATGAAGCAGTGTTTTGAAATCGGCCCATCACGAGATATTGTTGAAAAGTTGTTATTTTGTTTTTTTTGGCGCACAAAAAGTATTCTTGTCGCTTTATAATATTAAGATAGAACCACTGAACTCACATGAACTTTTTCAAATATGTTTTTAGTACCTTTATGGACCTTGAGAGTTTGAATGGCATTGCTGTCTATGGAGGCCTCAGTGAGCCATCGGATTTCAACAAAAAATATCTTAATTTGTGTTCTGAAGATGAACGAAGGTTTTACGGGTGTAGAACGACATGAGGGTGAGTAATAAATGACATTATTTTCATTTTTGGGTAAACTAACCCTTTAAAATGGACATCCAAAACTATGGTTTTCATAACTAGACATGTAATTTTCTTAATATGTTATAACAGTATGTGTGTGAGAAGCTAGAGGAGGTTTATGGACTACACTGCTCTGCAAAAGACGTCCTTAATCTAGACTCCAGCACGTCTGAGAAGTTTAGTCGCCATCTTATCTTCATGCTTCCCAGTGCTGCATTCAAAGACAACTCCCATGTAGGTGAGTCATTGTCATCATCATGTGCTTTGAGCGACTCTGTTGAGTAGGGGTGTAACGGTACACAAAACTCACGGTTCGGTACGTACCTCGGTTTTGAAGTCACGGTTCGGTACAGTTTTCGGTACAGCAGGTGGAGAGAAAACTAAACATAAAATTGCTTTTTTTTATTATTAAACAGAGGTTTACTGAACAAATTGTGTTTTTGTCTTTAAATATATTAAATTAAATTAAAACTAAAAGTTTCTTAAGGATAAAAAAAATGATCTCTGCTAATGCTATAAACTATGTAGGGAGCCCTAACTTGAAAGAAGCCCAAACTATTAGCCTAAATTCAATTGCTTTTTATTTTTAGATAAAATAATCAACACTCAAATAACAAATTGTATGCAAACCTGTAAGCTGCACCTAAGGCAGTTTTTGCATTAACTTCTAAATGTTTTTACTCCAATTCGTTGTTGAAATATAATCATTTCTACACAGTGGCTGTTATTTTAACATCAGATTTATTTAAACATACATTAAATAGCCTAATCAGGATATCACTAAAAGGTTAAGTAAAATAATGAATATATTGGCTAATACAGTGCATATATTAAGCGAAAGAGTTCATTTCTCTAGCGAACTAACAAGCTGTGAACACTGAATGGCTTTTCTGAGGTAAATGCATCATGACATATTGTTGAATACGGAAGCTTTCATTGATGTCTTTCCACCGTTGAAACACTGAATGAGCGATTACATGAGATATGACCGTTTCAGTAAGTTGTACTGAATCTTGCAACATACCTTCAGATGTTCTTTCATGTTTATTCTGTAACTAGTATTAAGGAGGAAGAGATGAACACATTCACTTGCGCTCCGCGCTCGCGCTGCCGGTTGAACTGAGGCGCCTGTACAGTGATCTGTCACCCCACATCAAAGCACGTCAAAATGGCATTTTTGCACCGTACCGAAAGCCCTGTACCGAAACGGTTCGGTACAAATACGTGTACCGTTACACCCCTACTGTTGAGTGACACTATTGGTGGTTAATGCAGATACATATCGACATTTGTCATGATCTGTGTGACAGTGTGATCTTTGTGTGTGTGTTTGCAGGGCGATTTATTCATGATGTCCTACATCCTGCTATAAACGGCCTTCAAAAAAGGTGAGTGATGACAAACATCGGAAGGGCTGTGATCAAACTCAATGTTT
Organism: Megalobrama amblycephala; assembly: GCF_018812025.1. Lineage (NCBI taxonomy): Eukaryota > Metazoa > Chordata > Actinopteri > Cypriniformes > Xenocyprididae > Megalobrama > Megalobrama amblycephala. The sequence continues at coordinate 43,327,324 of NC_063050.1, forward strand.
AGAACTGATTTCTTATTTGCCCCTCTTGTTTTCTGTAAAAAAAAAACCTCATCCTGTTTCTTACAGCCTAATTTTTATGTTGTTGCAGTATTAATACATCATTCTGTTTCTGTTATAAAAGCATATTGGTTTGATTTGGTTTAAAGCAATCCAGAGGCACCAAGAGAGAACAGAGATGATGTGGATGGTTCTCAGGTCAAGAGAAGAAAGTACGAAGAGAAGGATCTTGGCTTTCTAGTAATCAAGAGCAAAAATGGGCAGGAACAACTTTTTGTTGACCTGGGTAAGAACTTATAGTTGGTTCTTTAGTCTACAAAGTCTTTGTAGTTGTTTCAATTACACACTGCAACTTAAATGGTCTCTTGTGAAAAAGATGTACATTTTAGCATACTTTTAACGTTGTTGTGAAATCAAAATTTACCCTATTTACATTGTCAGTACACTTAAGCACACTTCTTTTTACAAGAGTTAAGGTAAAGGACAAAAAAGTTATCTCTGATGTTAATACCATGCTCTCCTCTTTTGAAGGCGTCTACACCAAGAACAGGAACTTTCGTCTCTACAAGTCCTCCAAACTGGGAAAGAATGCAGCCTTCAGTGTGGCAGAAGACAACAAGTTTGTCCCAATGCCCTCCAAGCACACCACAAAAGAAGAACGCATATTTCTAGCTTCTTTAATCACCAACATCAGGTTATTTACATGCAAAAATGTTGTGTAAACATGTTGTCCATGCTATGGTGGAGCCAGCGTTTTTGTGATTTTAGTTTTGTGTCTCTCTCACTTTCACACACACTAACGCACACTTCTCTTTTGCTCCAGTTTCACAGGACAGAGGATTTTGATGTATGATATGCCACAGAAGAATACAGCAGGATCTCTGTGTTCAACCCTGCAGAGAGAGTCACACAGCTCGGGTGAGAAATACAAGTTAACATCACCAAGTGTGTTCAGTGAATTAACTCAGAATTATCCATCTCAGGTCAGTGCTAAGTTATATTAAATACAGTATATAATGTGCATTTATTTTTATATATATATATATATGAAATTGAACATTCACCAGCCCTGTGGCTGTTGGGCGAAAAAAAAGTTAAGTTGAATGTCTTGAATGTCATGCTTTACTGTTCACACCACTGACCGGTCACTACAATTAAAGACTTCTCACTCCGCCCTCTCTGTTTAGATCTGTTGGGTGTACAGAAGCCGTCTCCTTTTAAAGAGGTGGATGAATTTGTGCTGACACTCGTGTGCAAGGAGGGTATTCAAGGAAGTAAGCAGGAGAAAAAAAAATCAGTATTGTAGTTCGGTATACTTTCTTTTATATTAAATTTCTGTCATTATCTACTCATCATCATGTTGCTCAAAGCATTTTTTCCTCACAAAAGCAACTGAATGTCACATTTAACCCAAACAGGTATCAGGAGATGGAACTACTTTGCATCTGAACAGCTGCTGGTTTATGACATTGAGAAATTCCGCTGGTGCCACAATGTGAAGCGCTTCCACAAGAGCAACAACATCATGTGAGTCTCTATCACTGTGACTTGCATTGCTTTACATTCTCTGTTTGATGGTTTGCAACAAATTACAAATGCCCTTTATTCTTCTTTTTGGTAGAATTGTGGTGGATCTCAAAGAAGAAGTGTGGTATCAGAAATGCCTTGACCCTGAGTGCAGGAGACAGAACTACAGATCCTCCAGTACGCTTCATAGAGGAATGAATCGATGATATTGCTCCCAGATGTGTTATTGTTAACTAAAACTGTTAAAATCATTTTAGATAATTAAAAATTTGTATTAAAATAAAAATATGGACATTTTAATTAATATTATAATAGCATATAAATAATTCTAAAATAAGATGTGGCAAGATATGGAAGGTTTGTAGGCAATGACGTTGCATTTAAATGGGTTTGTTTATAATATGGTGGCATTTCTATGTTCAGGCTTCCCACTGCCTCAGGAGGTCTGCATGAGCCACCTACTGATGGAGGTCAGTCAGGATTCACCTGTACACTTTAACCAATGTAGGATTACATGTTTGTGTGTTGACTTGTACACCTTTCTATATCTAAAGGATGAAGAGGATCAGGCATATTTAACGGATGAACTGGGGAACATTGAGCTTGCAAAGAGCCCTGTACCCATGACTGCTTCAGCAGAGTCCTCCTCGGCTCCCCTGTCTGAGAACACTGAGGATTGGGGAGAGTGGCCTGATGACCCTGCTTATATAGAAGCTTTGCAGGAAGTAGAAAGGGCCACTGAAGAGGTACCTGATGAGCTTCTGCTCCAGGCAGTGACTGAGTGTGAATGATGTCAGTATGACCTGAAAGACGCAACTATTAACTTACTATAGTGCAATACATTTCTTTCTTTCTTTCTTCTTCTGTAAAATATGTGCTTAAATTCTGTTTCCTTTTGAAATGTTCAATACAAAGTTAATTCATTTCCATTATTATTTTAGATGACTTGGCTTGGGTTATTACAACTGTAACTGAACTACATATTTTATTTAAAGAGACAGATATGTCAACATGCACCTTTTACTGCAAACTTATGTCAAAACAAAACAAGAGAAATATAATTTAATCTGAGTATAAATTATTTTAAAACATCTAATAGTACAATAAATGATAAATATACACACTTATAGCACATTTAAAAAAAAAAATTGTAAACAACATATTGGTCAAGATTGTGACACAAGATCATCTGCATTTGACACCTTTGACCCCTTTCAGGATCCTCAAAAGGGACATATTTGATGTAATTTGATGCACTTTAAATCTAAACTTTTTTTTTTTTTTTTTTTTTAATATAAAGTTTTGATTTACCTGTGAAGAATGATTGTTGTCTTAAATATTTTGCCAAATTTTAACCTGCAGTGACAAGGTAATGCACAGAAAACTTTAAGTTAAAACTCTGCAACTGATAATCTATAAAAGCGACAAGTGAGCATAAATGACAAAAATTATTGTGACAAGTTAAATGGATGGAAACATTTAACAAATATAAATATTTAAGTTCTTTAATGTTGTGGTACAAAAATACTGCTTTTGGTTACTTTTCAGATTTATAGAATCATTTTTAGGATAAAGATTTTGAGGAAAATTCTTGTAAGTAAAACGAAACAGATTAATTTTATTAAGTCAGATATATTAAAGTAATATACAGAAGTTAAAATACTGTATACAGAATACTGTCCTTTTTCCTCTTGCTCTCCGATATTCCACAAGAGGGCAGCATTTGTCTATTCAGGACAGGGCGGAAATGTTTTTTGTTGCTGTATAAATATAAATATGAGAACCTGAGGAGGTAGTCTTCCCCAGAGTCTTGGTTCTTTCCAAGGAAGTATAAAGGATTTGTTCCTTTCTCTATAAAGCTGAATTAGAACAATATGTATCATGAAAGGCTATTTACAAACTAATTGAACTTAACCTGAAATTAGTAGGGTGGACGAGTGTTCTACAAACATCTTTTTATTCACTGTTCTGTGATTACGATTGTACATATGACTTCAGTTACAGTGTGAAAATGTGTTACATATGCAAAAAAATAGAAAGCTTTTTAAATTCAATCAAATTTCGTTATAAGGAAAAATTGTAATTGTACAATAAGATCCCATTAGTTAATGTAATTACTAAAATAAACAACAAGCAATTCATTTGTTACAGTATTTATGTTCTTTGATTTGATTAATAAGAATAACATTTAACACTTAATGTTAATTTCAACATTTACTAAAATTAAGATTAAGCAATGCTTTAGATTATCATTGTTATTATTTAGTATTTTATTTTTTATTGTTAGTTCAACTAATATAGTTAACTAGTGATAACAAATAGAACCTTTTTGTCGTATTACCAGAAAAAGGTTGTCTGATGGGATTTTTCTTTAATTTTTTTTTTTTCTTTTCAGTTTTATGAGATATGATATGAGTCAGATTTTCATGAGTCATATTTGTCTAGCATGTTTTTTTATTGCACAAATGAATACTATGAATATTACAAGAATGGCTTATTTATATCAATATTGTCACTAGAAATTTGTTAGTTATTTTGAAATATGGCACTTGGATGTTTTCCCATATATACCATATTGTTATTAATGAGTTAATAACAATAATAACTTTTAATTTATAATGGACTTTTGTTATCTAACAAGGGAATAGGGGTTCATTCTGTTTCCACAGTATGAACACCACTGTGAATATACAGCATTTTCAGAACATTATATGTTCTTGTTTGTCCCTTTAGTTTTGTACCCCTTATAGCTAAAAGAATGTCTCACTGAAGGAACACATGTCTTTATTTTACAATTCACTTTCATCATCAGTGAAAGTTTTCATCATCACTGTGAGAGGGACATTCTACAGCATGTGTGCATTTCTGGCTAGTCTTTTCTGCTTGTACTGAAGCAACCTCTTAAAGGGGTCGCATCAGGACAAATTTCATTATCTTTGATCTTTTGGAGAGAAAAAAAAAAATAATCAAAACCTCCCCAGTCCAAAAAAGACAATCTGTCAAAATTCAGCAAACAACATAAGCACTGTTTCATTTCACATACAAAAGAGGCTGTTCACATAGAAGAATGTAAAGTAGTTAAAAACAGGCCTTTAAAGTCTGCATGAAATGAAAATTCACCCAGTCTTATAATGCATGTTAAAAAACTAATTGTAAACATCGGTGCACGTTTCAATTTTAAAAAAATGTTTTGACCTCGTAATGTCTGAGTCTCATAACTCGATCTTCTGGTGAAAACAGTAGACTTCTCCAATCATTTAGTCTGCTTAAACTCCACCTCAGAATGTATTATGTATAGACTTCATACAGAATCTTTAGAAGCTATTAGTCATAAATTAACATTGAAATATGAAGATTAATTTTGAAATCTCTCACTGTTAATTTTTAGACATTACTGAACATGATGAAGAGGCTCAGAAGTTTTTATTTGCAATAAATATTCAGTTGCTCATGGAGCATTCTCATTTTGTTTAAAAAAAGAAGGGCAGTGAATGTATACTTAAAGTCTTTTGACGTAAAAGACAGAGGTGATGAACAGTGATGTCATCTCAGGGTCAGATCCAGCTGAAAGCAGGTGGGCCATGGTGTCATGATGAGACAAGGACATCATAATTCAAGGAAAGGAGAGCGCTGATGTCACATCCCAAGAAGGTGGCGGGATCACCTGATTCTATGCAGTGTGTCTCTCTGAATGACCCGAGAGCATGATGCACAACATGTGGTGCGATAGTATGAGTACACACACAAACGAGCCTGGACCACCACCACACAGTTATAGTACATATCTCTGCAGGACTCATCTACAGAGACAGACACAAAGAGAAACATCTTAAAGGTACAGTTCACCCAAAAATGAAAGTTCTGTCATCATGATCTCATGATCATTCATAACCTATGTTTTTTTTTTTCTCCCATTAAGTACAACATAATTTACACTGTCATTTTCTGGAGCTTGATAGCTTGTCTCCATTCCCTTTAATAGTCACTTTAATACATTGTATGGAAAAGAGCGATTTAAACATTCAGCTTAAGATTTCCTTTATTGTCTCATGGAAGAAAAAATATGGGTTTGGAAAAGGGCTGGGTAAAAATACAAATTTATATATATATATATATATACACACATACACAGTGTGGTACAGAAAGTATTCAGACCCCCTTAAATTTTTTTATTGCAGCCATTTGCTAAAATCATTTAAGTTCATTTTTTTCCTCATTAATGTACACACAGCACCCCATATTGACAGAAAAACACAGAATTGTTGACATTTTTGCAGATTTATTAAAAAAGAAAAACTGAAATATCACATGATCCTAAGTATTCAGACTCTTTGCCGTGACACTCATATATTTAACTCAGGTGCTGTCCATTTCTTCTGATCATCCTTGAGATGGTTCTACACCTTCATTTGAGTCCAGCTGTGTTTGATTATACTGATTCGGACTTGATTAGGAAAGCTACACACCTGTCTATATAAGACCTTACAGCTCACAGTGCATGTCAGAGCAAATGAGAATCATGAGGTCAAAGGAACTGCCTGAAGAGCTCAGAGACAGAATTGTGGCAAGGCACAGATCTGGCCAAGGTTACAAAAAAATTTCTTCTGCACTTAAGGTTCCTAAGAGCACAGTGGCCTCCATAATCCTTAAATGGAAGACGTTTGGGACGACCAGAACCCTTCCTAGAGCTGGCCGTCCGGCCAAACTGAGCTATCGGGGGAGAAGAGCCTTGGTGAGAGAGGTAAAGAAGAACCCAAAGATCACTGTGGCTGAGCTCCAGAGATGCAGCCGGGAGATGGGAGAAAGTTGTAGAAAGTCAACCATCACTGCAGCCCTCCACCAGTCGGGGCTTTATGGCAGAGTGGCCCGACGGAAGCTTCTCCTCAGTGCAAGACATATGAAAGCCCGCATGGAGTTTGCCAAGATGGTGAGAAATAAGATTCTCTGGTCTGATGAGACCAAGATAGAACTTTTTGGCCTTAATTCTAAGCGGTATGTGTGGAGAAAACCAGGCACTGCTCATCACCTGTCCAATACAGTCCCAACAAGTGAAGCATGGTGGTGGCAGCATCATGCTGTGGGGGTGTTTTTCAGCTGCAGGGACAGGACGACTGGTTGCAATCAAGGGAAAGATGAATGCGGCCAATTACAGGGATATCCTGGACGAAAACCTTCTCCAGAGTGCACTGGGCCAAAGGTTTACCTTCCAACAAGACAATGACCCTAAGCACACAGCTAAAATAACGAAGGAGTGGCTTCACAACAACTCCGTGACTGTTCTTGAATGGCCCAGCCAGAGCCCTGACTTAAACCCAATTGAGCATCTCTGGAGAGACCTAAAAATGGCTGTCCACCAATGTTTACCATCCAACCTGACAGAACTGGAGAGGATCTGCAAGGAGGAATGGCAGAGGATCCCCAAATCCAGGTGTGAAAAACTTGTTGCATCTTTCCCAAAAAGACTCATGGCTGTATTAGATCAAAAGGGTGCTTCTACTAAATACTGAGCAAAGGGTCTGAATACTTAGGACCATGTGATATTTCAGTTTTTCTTTTTTAATAAATCTGCAAAAATGTCAACAATTCTGTGTTTTTCTGTCAATATGGGGTGCTGTGTGTACATTAATGAGGAAAAAAATGAACTTAAATGATTTTAGCAAATGGCTGCAATATAACAAAGTGAAAAATTTAAGGGGGTCTGAATATTTTCTGTACCCACTGTGTATGTATGTGTGTATATATATATATATATATATATATATATATATATATATATATATATAAAATTTTGTTTAGGAGTTACAGACATTTATATTTATGAGCACATAAAAATGACCCACACCCAACTTTGATGCATTTTTTGCCACTTACTATCAAAATTTTGACATTTGGTTATCATAATGGCAATGACCTATGTTTCCGATTTTCCTACTTTGGTACTAAGGTTTCGAAGATATTCACGAAAGTTGTGTAAAAGCTAAATCACAACGTTGCACAAACCATAAGGCGAACCCTAGCATGTTTGGTATCGTTGGACTCTGCAAGGACTCAGGAATCTAACAAAATCCAAAGTTATAAGCATGTGAATATTTGATTTAACCACTAGGTAGCGCTGGCTCAAATTCCCAGGCTCCTTCATGGCATCATGTGGATGACCCATAACTAGTTTTGTAACAATATGCTAATGCAGAGGTCTCCAAACTCAGTCCTGGAGGGCCGCTGTCCTGCAAAGTTTAGCTCCAACCCCAATTAAACACACCTGAACCAGCTAATCAAGGTCTCACTAGGCATACAAGAAACTTTTAAGCAGGTGTGTTGGAGCTGGTTGGAAACTCTGCAGGACAGCGGCCCTCCAGGCTCGGTTTGGAGGCCTCTGTGCCAATGCATTCATAAAATACAGCATTTTACTACAAAATTCAAAATGGCCATATGGAAATCTAACAAGACCACTTTTATGATTTTTGGTCAAACCATTCATAAGTTATAAGCAAAAATGGCCATTTTTCACATTTTCGGACCAGTAGGTGGCGCTGTGCTGAAACACAGCATGTAGCCTCAGGTCATGCTTGTGATGACATACCAAGTTTGGTCTATGTCCCATAAAGCATCTATTTTCGCAAACGCTATGTAAAATTTGTTTGCGCATTATTTGAAAACGGACGAATCATCTTGAATTTCGTAACTTTTGTGACCATGGTCTTAAAGGTCCCGTTTTTCGTGTTTTTTTGAAGCTTTGATTGTGTTTATAGTGTGCAATATAACATGTGTTCATGTTTCGCGTGTAAAAAAACACAGTATTTTTCACATAATTTACTTATCTGTATACCGCTGTTTCCACTGTCATAAAAACGGGCTGATGACTTCCTTGTTCTATGAAGTCCCTCCTTCAGAAATACGTAACGAGTTCTGATTGTGCCAGCGGTTCCTGTGTTGTGATTCGACAACAGCTTAGCGAACCTTGCCCGGAAAGGTCACGCCTCTTACCATAACGTGGAGATGCACGCGCTCAGTGTTATTGTAAACATGTCTTTAATTTTACCCTATCAATTTGAGCCGGAATCAGACCCGGTGATTGGACTGCGAGATGAAAATAACAGCGTTTCGACGACATGGCGACAAACACACTCTACAAACGCAACTCTTGTGTATTCCTGTGGGTGGAGGTTAGTCAAAAAACTGTTTTAGTGACGTCATTAAAGAAGGAAGTAGAGGGATGTAGTCCAAACTGGCCGTTCGATGTAGGCGACTTCTGTTAAATAAAATATCTCGCTTGGCATTGAACTTTGAGCTTTAAAATTTTACAGATTTTATTTATACTCTAACAACAACATTACACACTAACTAAAGTTTGAAACATGGGATCACGAAGAACGGGACCTTTAAGATAAAGTGTTTCAATTTCTGTGAAAATCCGGCAAACCAACTAGGAGTTCAAAATTCAAAATGGCGGAAAAATGTTTATGACGGAAAATGACGTCATGGGGGCAATCATATCATCATGAGCCAATAATTTTCTAGCCCTTATGGTTCAAAAGTTATTAGCACAAACGTGAGTGCAACTTTGGACAGTTGGTGGCGGCACTAGAGGGATTGAGTTAGAGACACCAAAATTGCTGTGGTTAATTTTCTCCTCTATCAGTGTGCCAAATTTCACAATTTTCTAATTTATTAAAAATATTTTAAACAATTTTATAATTTAAAGGTCCCGTTTTTCGTGTTTTTTTGAAGCTTTGATTGTGTTTATAGTGTGCAATATAACATGTGTTCATGTTTCGCGTGTAAAAAAACACAGTATTTTTCACATAATTTACTTATCTGTATACCGCTGTTTCCACTGTCATAAAAACGGGCTGATGACTTCCTTGTTCTATGAAGTCCCTCCTTCAGAAATACGTAACGAGTTCTGATTGTGCCAGCGGTTCCTGTGTTGTGATTCGACAGCAGCTTAGCGCTCCTTGCCCGGAAAGGTCACGCCTCTTACCATAACTTGGAGATGCACGCGCTCAGTGTTATTGTAAACATGTCTTTAATTTTACCCTATCAATTTGAGCCGGAATCAGACCCGGTGATTGGACTGCGAGATGAAAATAACAGCGTTTCAACGACATGGCGACAAACACACTCTACAAACGCAACTCTTGTGTATTCCTGTGGGCGGAGGTTAGTCAAAAAACTGTTTTAGTGACGTCATTAAAGAAGGAAGTAGAGGGATGTAGTCCAAACTGGCCGTTCGATGTAGGCGACTTCTGTTAAATAAAATATCTCGCTTGGCATTGAACTTTGAGCTTTAAAATTTTACAGATTTTATTTATACTCTAACAACAACATTACACACTAACTAAAGTTTGAAACATGGGATCACGAAGAACGGGACCTTTAAATAAATGATTCGGAATAGAATCAAATTGATTCACGAGGTTGTGAATCAGAGTAAGACTGGGAAATCTGTATCAATATCCAGCCTTAAAGGATTAGTCCACTTTTAAATAAACTTTTCCTGATAATTTACTCACCCCCATGTCATCCAAGATGTTCATGTCTTTCTTTCGTCAGTCGAAAAGAAATGAAAGTTTTTGAGGAAAACATTCCAGGATTATTCTCCTTACAGTGGATTTCAATGGCTACCACAAGTCCTACGCCTTCCCTATTCTACTTACGGAAAAAAACTGGCGCCGCGTTCGTTCCGAATGACATTTGGAATGACATTTGGGTGCTTAGATGGCAGAATAGTCATTTGGGGTGAGGTGTTTAACAATACTAGATGAAGTACAAACAATTTATTTTAAATAAAGCAAGTGACAGATGAAGAAAATCATACCAATCTGTGGTGTGCAGGTGTGTGTGTTACACTTCTCTTGATTTGCAGGTTCAAGGGCAGGATCACAGTCATGGCTTGTGGTCTGATCATCTCGCAAACAACGTACCTCCCTCACTCGAAAGCCTCCCTCGCAAGAACGAGAACACTGAAGTAGTTAAAAATATTCTTGGTAAATAAGTTGATTGAAACAGCTTGGTTGAAGCTGCACTGTGTGTGAGAGGAACTAACCGAGCTCCACTCTGTCATGTACCACTGCGCACCACAACTCCTCAAATAGCAGGTCTGTCCACTTGGAGGACGGGGCAGATGAGAGCAGCGGTCATCTGAGGTGACTTCTAATTGGCCGTTGTTTTGGACAACACAGACCACACCTCGACTTTGGGTACCATTGCCACATTCAGATGAGCACTGACACACATACACACAAATAAGCAAACAGGTTTTAGTATTTGATCAGGGTTTTTTTGTTTTGTTTTTGTTTTTTTGTGAATCAAAAACATACCGCATTATCATTGCAGTCAATTCCTAAAATGAACCGCCCAACCTCCCGCCCAAAAAATATTTTTACAAAATATTTTGAAAACCGCTAGAAAATCAAAGCCAAATATCTAACCAAATTGTGTTCCAAATTTAAAATCACAAAAATTGAGGTTCCTGTGAGCTCTGATTAGGTGCTATGCCAAAAATAGCCACAGAGTGACACTCATACTTCATTTAATTTTTTTGATGTGTTCTCCTGTAGCAAATTAAAATATTTCTGTCACAATATCACTTCTATATGGAAGACTACAGAAGAGGATTAGGGCCAAGCAATAATAAAAAAATAAAACCATCTCGAGATTAAAGTTGTTAAATTTCGAGAAAAAAGTCTAAATAAAATGTTGAGAATAAACTCGTTAAATTACGAGAAAAAACTCGTTAAATTTCGAGATAAAGGTCGAGATAAAATGTTGAGAATAAACTCATTAAATTACGAGAAAAAAGTCGTTAAATTTCAAGAAAAAAAAAGGTCGAGATAAAATGTTGAGAATAAACTCGTTAAATTACGAGAAAAAAACTAGTTAAATTTCGAGAAAAAGGTCGAGATAAAATGTTGAGAATAAACTCATTAAATTACGAGGAAAAAAGCCATTAAATTTCAAGAAAAAAAAGGTCGAGATAAAATGTTGAGAATAAACTCGTTAAATTACGAGAAAAAAACTCGTTAAATTTCGAGAAAAAAGTCGAGATAAAATGTTGAGAATAAACTCATTAAATTACGAGATAAAAGTCGTTAAATTACAAGAACAAATTTGTTAAATTATGAGAAAAAAGTCGTTAAATTTCAAGAAAAAAGTCGAGATAAAATGTTGAGAATAAACTCATTAAATTACGAGATAAAAGTCGTTAAATTACAAGAACAAATTCGTTAAATTATGAGAAAAAAGTCGTTAAATTTCAAGAAAAAAGTCGAGATAAAATGTTGAGAATAAACTCGTTAAATTACGAGAAAAAAAACTCGTTAAATTTCGAGAAAAAGGTCGAGATAAAATGTTGAGAATAAACTCATTAAATTACGAGAAAAAAGTCGTTAAATTACAAGAACAAATTTGTTAAATTATGAGAAAAATGTCATTAAATTTTGAGAAAAAAGTCATTAAATTATGAGAAAAAGTCGTTAAATTACGAGAACAAATTTGTTAAATTACGAATTTGTTCTCATAATTTAACAACTTTTTTTTCATAATTTAACGAGTTTATTCTCAACATTTTATTTCAACTTTTTTCTCAAAATTTAACGAGTTTTTTCTCGAAATTTAACAACTTTAATCTCGAGATGGTTTTATTTTTTTATTATTGCTTGGCCCTAATCCTCTTCCGTAGAAGCCTGTTTCCACCACTAAATAAAAAAATAAAAACAGTAATTGCGACTTTTTGACTTTTTTTCTCACAATTGCGAGTTATAAAGTCAGAATTCTGAGATAAAAACTCGTAATTGCGTGATATAAAGTCACAATTCTGACTTTGAAAATTTTTTTCTCACAATTCTGACTTTTTTTTCCTCACAATTCTAACTCTTTTTCTCACAATTGTGTGAAACATTTTTCTTGCAATTCTGACTTTTTTTTTCTTTCAATAGCGAGTTTATATCTCAGAATTGTGACTTTATAACTCGCAATTGCGAGAAAAAAAGTCTGAATTCTGAGATAAAAAGTCACAATTACTGTTTTTATTTTTTTATTTAGTGGCGGAAACGGGCTTCCATACTTCTATCACAAAACAGTCACCAAATATGGAACCTTGACTCTCAGACCTTTCCAACCATATGTGATTTGTCAAGATTAGAAATAGATTTGAATATAAAATAGTGCAGTCAATTTTGTAAAATGTGAAACATGACACCTCCCACTAGGGGGAGGAGCCCACTAAAAGGATTTAAAGTACCATTTCCATGGTAACGCAATATCCAATTTCAAAATGGTTTTCACAGGATGAATTTTGAATGATACCTAATTTATGATGATTACTAAAATATTTGACAGAAAAAAGGCAATTAAAAAACACTGGCATAGGCATGGGATATTGACAGTTTGGTGACAACAGGTTATTAACTTTTATATTTTTAGTTTTCATTTTAATTTTAGTTCACATTTTAGTAATTTTGTTATGTGCTTTTATCATTTTTATTGGTTTTTGTTTTACTTCTATATAGCTTTAATTTTATTTCAGTTTTAGCTTTAGTAATTTTAGTACTTCAACTAAACTTTCAGTTAGTTGACTGTTCTGCATGTGCGCGTCCATGCACCTGTCCCCACGCTCCTGTGTACCATTCCAGTCGCTGTGTGCAGGGGCCAAGGTCACACGGCATGAGTTCGTCGGGTTTATCCTCCTCATCGCAGTTGTCCAGTGGCAGTGAGTTTGTCTGACTCATCATACACACCACTGACCGGCTGCGACTTCCTTCCGCACAGTCTGCAGAACACTGAACAGAGACATAAACAGCTGTTTTAGAAGTGCTACTGAAATACTGAAGAAAAGTGCACGATTTCTCACCCTCTCACTCCAGAGAGAATAGAACCAGCTGCTGGCACACACTCCTTTGTCACAGTTCTGCAGGTCCTGTGGGCGAAGGGCCATGTTGCATTCCTCATCAGAAACGATGTCACCCAGGTTATCCACACACACCACTTCTCTTCTGCGCTGACCTACTCCGCATGGCACCGAGCACTGAGAGAGAGAGAGGTTTTTTCTGAACACTTTGTATTGATGGCTATTGACCTCAAAAGACCATAATCTGGTAAATATGTAGGTCCTAATATATCATATATTGTGCAGGTTATCATAAGCAAATATAGTGTAAATAATAATCTTGTTGAAATCAGTGTTGAAAACAGTTGTGCTGTGTAATATTTTTGTGTACACCTTGATTTTTTGATGAATAGAAAGTTCAAAAGAACAGCATTTATTTGTATTTGAATTTTTTTTTGTAGCAATGTAAAAGATTTTATTGTCACTTCTGATTAATTTAGAAGATCCTTGCTGAATAAAAGTAATTATTTGATTTAAAAAAGAGAAAAAATTAAGAGGGGGAAAAAAATACTTACTGACCCCAAACTTTTAAACTGTAGTGTTTACAGTTATTTACGGAAGAGGATTAGGGCCAAGCAATAATAAAAAAATAAAACCATCTCGAGATTAAATTTGTTAAATTTCGAGAAAAAACTCGTTAAATTTCGAGAAAAAAGTCTAAATAAAATGTTGAGAATAAACTCATTAAATTACGAGAAAAAACTCGTTAAATTTCAAGAAAAAAGTCGAGATAAAATGTTGAGAATAAAGTCAATACATTACAAGAAAAAAGTCGTTAAATTACGAGAAAAAAGTCGTTAAATTACGAGAAAAAAGTCGTTCAATTATGAGAACAAATTCGTAATTTAAAGAATTTGTTCTTGTAATTTAACAACTTTTTTCTCATAATTTAATGACTTTATTCTCAACATTTTATCTCGACTTTTTTCTCGAAATTTAACAACATTTTTCTTATAATTTAACGAATTTGTTCTCGTAATTTAATGACTTTATTCTCAACATTTTATCTCGACTTTTTTCTTGAAATTTAACAAGTTTTTTTCTCGTAATTTAACGAGTTTATTCTCAACATTTTATCTCGACTTTTTTCTTGAAATTTAACGAGTTTTTTCTCGAAATTTAACAACTTTAATCTCGAGATGGTTTTATTTTTTTATTATTGCTTGGCCCTAATCCTCTTCCGTAGTTATTATCTTGTTATAAATAATAATAAAATATAATAAAATAAATCACATCGCTTATTTAAATTTAGCTTGTTTAGATTAACATAAATCATGAGCAGTGTTATTTAGTATAATTTATTTACTATTATAGTATTTATTAATATTTTGAATTAGCCATTATTTTTATATTGTAGTTTCAGTACTTTAGTTTAGTTTTAGTACTTTAACTTACTTTTTTTTTTCAGTGAGCTGCCAAAGCAACATTTCTAATTTTCATTCAAGTTTTTCAAGTTTAAATATTTTATTTTAACTTTATTTTACTTAATAAAATTATTTTATATTTTGTACTTTTTGTACTTTTTATATTATGTCATTTTTTTTCCTAAATAGGTGGTTATGGGGCAAACTGAAACCACTTTATTCAAGCCAATATTTCAATAGTCCGATATGTTATATAGATGTGTTATCTTAATTCCAGATGATGTCATGAAACATAATTATGAGTATTAGTTTAACCTCTGTCTCCTTTCTTCTTGCTTCAAGTACTTAAGAAACTGGCTCATCTTACCCCACTCCCCCCTGCTCGCAGACACATTCACAAACCTCTGTCCAATCTGAGCGGATCTGCCACTCACTGCAGATCTTGAGCTGGCACACAGTGGTCGTCTCTGGCATTTCTGTGTTATCGCATTGGCTGGTCGCCACGACGACTGTGCTATTGCCATGGTGTCCCTGCGTCCGCTGGCAAATCACCTGACGATACTGGAAACCTGGACCACAGGTCTTACTGCATTCAGACCACTCCCCTACATCCCAACTACAAACAAACACACACACACACACTTGTATATGTGGTTTACGGGGACCCTCTATAGACGTAATAGGTTTTTATACTGTACAAACTGTATATTCTATCCCCCTACACTAGCCCTACCCCAAAACCTAACCATCACACAAAACTGTCTGCATTTTTTGAATTTCAAAAAAACATAGTTTACTATGTTTTTTAATCCATTTGGTTTACGGAAGAGGAAGTGTCCTCATAAACCATGTTTACGTTGTAATACCCATGTCATTATATACATTTGTGTCCTCATAAACCATGTATACAAGAACATACACACACACGCAAACTGACTGAAGGACAACTGCTTGGTTTCATCCACATGTGCTTCTCATTTGCATCATTTGAAAATCAAGTCCAAATGCCCATGTGGACGATTTTTTGATGTTCCAAGATTTGCAGGCATTTAGGACTGCTTGTCATTTGTTGTGTTCAAATCTACCCTGACAAAAAAGAAGTTTATTCAAATGTGCTATTAGTATACTTCTTTTAAAACTAAAAATAAGCATATTTTAAGTGTACTTTTTATGTAAGATACATACAAAAATTATACATAAGTATACTTGGCTTATACTGACAAGTATACAGAGAAGTTTAAGTACATTTGTCATATACTACTTCATAATGAAAGCTATGATTAGTATGCCTGGCAATTAGTTGTGACAATACTATGAAAAGTACTTGATTATAATCTGTAGTCTGTTATGTGATATTTAAAGTTATTAGGCTATATTTTAAGTATATTAAATTGCAACTCCATAATTAAAAAATTACAAATATATTTAAATACACAACATACAAGTTTCAATAGAACTAAATGACATTAAAGCATGTTTGTCACTTGTCAGTACATACGGCAGTACGCTTTAACCATCTTTCAAAGAAAATATAAGTAATTATGAAATTACATTAAGATGCACTTAAGTTGTGCTTAAGTGGGTCAAAAGGCACTCTAAAGTTAAGCTAATTGCATTTAATATAAATATTTACATTCATTAACATGCAGTTAAGTGTCTGAAAACATTAGGCCCTACATTCAGTTTGAACTTAAAGGGTTAGTTCACCCAAAAATAATGTGAAATAATGAAAATTCTGTCATTTATTACTTACCCTCATGCCGTTCCACACCCGTAAGACCTTCGTTAATCTTCGGAACACAAATTAAGATATTTTAGTTGAAATCCGATTGCTCCGTGAGGCCTTCATAGGGAGCAATGACACTTCCTCTCTCAAGATCCATAAAGGTACTAAAAACATATTTAAATCAGTTCATGTGAGTACAGTGGTTCAATATTAATATTATAAAGCGACGAGAATATTTGGTGCGGCAAAAAAAATCAAAATAACGACTTATTTAGTGATGGCCGATTTCAAATCGGAGCAAAAATGAATCAGTGTGTCGAATCATGATTCAGATCGCGTGTCAAACTGCCAACGGCTGAAATCACGTGACTTTGGCGCTCCGAACAGCAGATTCGATACACTGATTCATTTTGATCCGATGCTTCCTGAAACAGTGTTTTGAAATCGGCCATCACTAAATAAATCATTATTTTGTTTTTATTTTTTTGCGCTCCAAAAATATTCTCATCGCTTTATAATATTAATATTGAACCACTTTACTTACATGAACTGATTTAAATATGTTTTTAGTACCTTTATGGATCTTGAGAGAGGAAGTGTCATTGCTCCCTATGGAGGCCTCACGGAGCCATCGGATTTCAACTAAAATATCTTAATTTGTGTTCCGAAGATTAACGAAGGTCTTACGGGTAAGTAATAAATGACAGAATTTTCATTTTTGGGTGAACTAACCCTTTAAGTATATTGTTTTAAAATAACAGTAATGTAGTACCAACTCACTGTATAGTTTACAGCATTAGTTGTTGAGAGATATTTTTTCCTTGAGAAAATATGTACTGTACCTGATACATATCCAAATTAATAGATATAGAATCACAAGCTTGTAAATCAAAATCAAATCAAAACATGACATTTGTGTCAATACCCAGCCCTAATACTTAAAATGCAATGATAAAGAAAACTTACAAGAATAATTGAACTAACTTTAGTGACTAACTAATCTTGAACTAACTTTAGTGCTGGTGTTTTTGGGTTGTTGTTTTTTTTCTAGATGATTTCAGACTTCTTTTGTCTGCAGTAAAAGATGTTCACTCACAAGGCTGGACAAGGCTGCGATTGACACTCTTCTACCTGGGGGCCAGAATGACTGGTGTAGCTACAGAGATCCCCCGGTACAGTAGTTTGAGTTGCCCTTTCCACACAGCTGAACAGAACTTGACGACTTCCTGATACACACACAAGACAAACAGATTAAACAGAGACAGACAGGACAGACAAAACATAACATTGTCTTACAAGTACAGTGTCTTCTTCTGGTAGAATACCAATCTATCTTGGTTTTATTTGCAGGCACAAAAGTATGGTTACTCTGGATTTGATTAAGATTTTAAACAGCGAGGACATTATGAAACATCTGCAATGGCCTGGAATGCATGAATGTTGTGTGTGTGTCACTATATTCAAATTCAGAACATCATTCATTAGACAACACAACAATGTGTTTATATATCTTAAGGCCAAAAACATTGAAAATGTTCAATTTCTGTCTTACAATTATTCTAGGAATCTTTTAAGAGAGCACTTAGTTTAGCCGGACCAAATGAAATGAAGAAAGGGCCGCAAATACACATTAATGTAAGGACTAATGACAAAACTACCTGTTCCACAGGTGGCACTGCAGGGTGTTGTTGTCATGGCAACCCAGCTGTACTGAGGAACTGGTTCAGGTGTTATAGGGTCCGTTGGAACTTGGTTAGGATGAGGGCTGCCCATTGAACTTTCACTGTCACTATTCTCAGGATCAGGAAATATTACGTGACTCTCTACTGGAGAATGAGAGAGACAGAGAGAGACAGAAAGAAAGGTGAAAGATGGTTGCTTAAAGGTGCCCTCGAATGAAAAATTGAATTTACCTTGGCATAGTTGAATAACAAGAGTTCAGTACATGGAAATGACATACAGTGAGTCTCAAACTCCATTGTTTCCTCCTTCTTATATAAATCTCATTTGTTTAAAAGACCTCCGAAGAACAGGCGAATCTCAACATAACACCGACTGTTACGTAACAGTCGGGGTGTACGCCCCCAATATTTGCATATGCCAGCCCATGTTCCCAACATTATGAAAGGCATTAGACAAGGGCAGCCAGTAGCTATTAACGTCTGGATCTGTGCACAGGTGAATCAACAAACTAGGTAAGCAAGCAAGAACAATAGCGAAAAATGGCAGATGGAGCAATAATAACTGACATGATCCATGATATCATGATATTTTTAGTGATATTTGTAAATTGTCTTTCTAAATGTTTCGTTAGCATGTTGCTAATGTACTGTTAAATGTGGTTAAAGTTACCATCGTTTCTTACTGTATTCGCGGAGACAAGAGCCGTCGCTATTTTTATTTTTAAACACTTGCAGTCTGTATAATGCATAAACACAACTTCATTCTTTATAAATCTCTCCAACAGTGTAGCATTAGCCGTTAACCACGGATCACAGCCTCAAATTCATTCAGAATCAAATGTAAACAATATAACAGTATACAATACTCACATAATCCGACGCATGCATGACGAACACTTTGTAAAGATCCATTTGAGGGTTATATTAGCTGTGTAAAATTTGTTTATGCACTGTTCAAGGCAAGCGCAAGCGCGAGCTCCGTGGGCATGGAGCACGAGAATTAAAGGGCCAGTAGCCCTGAATCGGCTCATTTATAATGATGCCCCAAAATAGGCAGTTAAAAAAATTAATTAAAAAAAATCTATGGGGTATTTTGAGCTGAAACTTCACAGACACATTCAGGGGACACCTTAGACTTATATTACATCTTTTCAAAAAAAGTTCTAGGGCACCTTTAATATTTTAAGAAGAAAATAAACAAGAACAAACTTAAAGATACTTTAAATTATTATTATTATTTTAATACAGCTGAGCATATAAAATGCCCCTACTGCCTTGCAGATAAAAACCATTAAAAAAAAAAATAGAAACATTCTGTCAATCATTGTGTGCTCGGTTTCTTAAAGGGTTAGTTCACCCAAAAATGAAATTTCTGTCATTAATGCGTTGCACACATGCGTTGTGCTGCTCACGTGAACTGCGTCGGCCAATACTGAGCTGGCGTTTGGACATAAACACGGAAGCTGTGCACTGCATCAACTGCGTAAGAGACTGAGAGCGAGGAGAAAAGATTGTTGAATGAAGTCGTTATTTTTGTTGTGTTTTTGCGCACAAAAAGTATTCTCGCCGCTTCATAACATTAAGATTGTAGTCTGTATACTGTAGTCTGCAGTCATGTTTACTATTTTAACAGTGTCTTTACTACTGTTCTGGACCTTGAATGATGGTAATTACGTTGCTTATCCCTTATGCAGGGGATAAAAAGCTCATGGATTGCATCAAAAATATCTTAATTTGTGTTCTGAAGATGAACGAAGGTCTTACGGGTGTAGAACAACATGAGGGTGAGTACTTAATGACAGAAATTTCATTTTTGGGTGAACTAACCCTTTAACTTCTTTAGAAGGCAGAGTTTTTGAGTTCAGTGGTTTAGTCCGATGGTTATCTAAACAGCATGGAAACAGTTAAGGTAAATATACAGTAAAACAGTAATATGAAATATTATTACAATTTTCAGAAGACATTACTCTAGTCTTCAGTGTCACATGATCCTTCAGAAATCATTCTAATATGCTGATATAGTGCTCAAGAAACATTTCTTATTATTATCAATGTTGAAAACAGCATTTTATGAGAACAGCATTTATTTAAAATGTATTTTTTGTAACAATATAAAAGTCTTTACCCAAATTTTTGAACAGTAGTGCACTGTATGTGTATATATATATATATATATATATATATATATATATATATATATATATATATATATATATATATATATATATACAGGGAGTGCAGAATTATTAGGCAAGTTGATTTTCTGATCATATTTTTTTCCCAAGCACATTTTACCAATTCCAATCCACATCAATCTTAATAACTACTATTAATATTGTTTTTAATCATTTATAAGTGATATATAATTGTTCATGAAGGCTGGAAATGAAAAATGCCTTATATTCAGGTGTGCAGAATTATTAGGCAAGTTTTCTTTTACAGGCAAAATGAGCCAAAAAAGAGATTTAACTCAGACTGAAAAGTCAAAAATTATTAAATACTCATGAGAAGGACGCAATACTAATGCAATACTAGAAATTGCAAAGTTAAAGCATGACCAAGGGACAGCAAAATGCTCATTGGGTCAGCGGGGTCAGATAAAAACAGGTGGAAAAGAAAAGACACATGTTAACTGCAAAATAATTAAGAATTAAGTGTGAAACCATCAGGAACCCTTTAGTCTCCAGCGCCACCATTTTCCAGAACTGCAACCTACCTGGAGTCTCCAGAAGTGCAAGGTCTCAGGATCTCAGAGACTTAGGTTAGCTAAAGAATCCTAAAAAATGACCCGCACTTGATAAGAATCACAAGCTGAAGTGTTATAAAATACATGAAGACTGGGTTTTTATAGGCCTTATAAACAGACAGCTTGAGAGTGACTCCTGAAGGACCAGCACCACATCCTCTTGTACCACTGTTTGAAGAATTTATCTTCCAGAATCTGGCAGTAAGTTTTGGAAGATCATTTTTAGTCCATCTCTGCAAGACAGACATTTCAGGATAAGAGATGGACTAAAAGTGAACTCAAACACCTTACTGCCAGATTCTGGATAAATTCTTCAAACAGTGGTACAAGAGGATGTGGTGCTGGTCCATCAGGAGTCATTCTCAAGCTGTCTGTCTATAAGCCCTATTAAAACCCAGTCTTCATGTATTTTATAACACTTCAGCTTGTGATTCTTATCAAGTGCAGGTCATTTTTTAGGATTCTTTAGCTAACCTAAGTCTCTGAGATCCTGAGACCTTGCACTTCTGGAGACTCCAGGTAGGTTGCAGTTCTGGAAAATGGTGGCGCTGGAGACTAAATGGTTCCTGATGGTTTCACACATAATTCTTAATTATTTTGCAGTTAACGTGTCTTTTCTTTTCCACCTGTTTTTGTCTGACCCCGCTGACCCAATGAGCATTTTGCTGTCCCTTGGTCATGCTTTAACTTTGCAATTTCTAGTATTGCATTAGTATTGCGTCCTTCTCATGAGTATTTAATAATTTTTGACTTTTCAGTCTGAGTTAAATCTCTTTTTTGGCTCATTTTGCCTGTAAAAGAAAACTTGCCTAATAATTCTGCACACCTGAATATAAGGCATTTTTCATTTCCAGCCTTCATGAACAATTATATATCACTTATAAATGATTAAAAACAATATTAATAGTAGCTATTAAGATTGATGTGGATTGGAATTGGTAAAATGTGCTTGGGAAAAAATATGATCAGAAAATCAACTTGCCTAATAATTCTGCACTCCCTGTATATATATATATATATATATATATATACATACACACATATATGAGAGTGAGTGTGTGTGTGCATTTGTATATGAATGAAATACTCACCTAGAGGAAGTACACTAGAGTAAGAATAGGCATCTGAATAAGTGTCAGTGATGGGGTCTTTGGGTAGAATGTATTCATAATACACAGTTGGATTGGGCTGTTGGTAAATCACCTGAAAAATATGGAGTTTAAAACTAAAAATCCACAGTCTTACAAACTATTTATATGGACCTAATCAGAAGCCCATGTTATCATACAAATATATACTTCCTAACTTTCAAAAAAAAAAAAAAAATATATATATATATATATACACACTGTAAGAAAAATAATCCACAGAAAAACGGAAAAGGTACTCTCAATTCAATTTTCTTTAACCCTAAAAAACAGCACAATGCAATGTGTAATACAAAACATGGGTAAAAATCTATACAGATGATTTTACAGACTTTTCTTAGAATGTAGATTGTCTGCCACACTAAGCCACTTTCTCTATATATCTGTAATCAAGACAGTTTATTGATATCATACAGTAGGAGTGGTCTCTCACAAAGAGATGCAGCTCCTGATTGGTTGGTCCAGGAGCAGTGATGGATTCTCCCGCTCTGCTGCGTATCTCATTGGGCCGTTTGTATGTGAGCTGAGTACCCGCGGCATAGAAATGTCCAGGCCTGTCTATTGCCCAGTCACCATTTATCACTGATTCACCAGTCGCTGTTCTGAGAGCTTGAAGAAAGAGAGAGGGGGGAAACAAGATGATGGATGGAAGGACAACACATGGTTCCATACCACATATTAACCTTACTGGGAAAAACCAGGCCACACCAGCTGGCGTCTGGAATGTGGTAGCTGTTATTCTGCTGGTCCAAAGTGACCATATAAAAAAAGAAACCATATAAAACCAGTTACAACCTTAAGATTTGGCACTTTGAAGAACATGGTACAAAATAGGCCCTGAAATGCTTAATAATGGTCAGTTATTTACCTTCATGATGTCAAACTAAGTATTATAGGAGCTTTTTCCCCTGTTCCATTTAGGTTTGCTACCTTACAACCAAAATTTGGGTTGCAGGGTCTACATAAAGTTTAAAAACATGATTTGTGTTGGGGTTTTTTCACCAGTAAACAAATATTCAAAATTGATTAAAACATTTTAACAGGGTTACATTTTTTTGCCTAAATGAAGCTGTATTGGAACCAAATGTTGATTTGTAGTTATTGATAAACCAATTACTGTTCAAAAATTTGGTGTTGGCAATATTTTATTTATTTTGAAGGAAATTAACACTTTTATTTGTGACAGTAAATACATTTACAATGTAACAAAAATTTCTATTTCAAATAAATTAAACTTTCTAGTCATCACTACAAATGCAGTCAATACTAAAATTTAATTAAAAAAATTAGATTATTTATTTATATTCTCACCTTGCTGTTTTTTTTATCTAACATATTTCTCAGAACACATACACACACAAACGCACACACACACACAAGCGTGTTTTATGTCTCAAATGCTTAATTAAAATTGCACCATGTTTGAGGAACATGCCATGATAATGAAGTAAATTAAAAACAAGATCAAGCAGGCATTCAGTTCCATTACCTAAGTAGTTCCTGGTCTTCTGTGTTTCCTGTATTTTGATTCGTTGAGCTCCAGAGGGGATATCTAGGATCTTGTGGTAGCCAACAGAGAGCACAGAAAGAAAGAGTGTCCCACTGAACAGCTCACATGAGCTCCCATCTCCTGCGCACACACCACATACATCCACCTGGAAACCCTCACAGCCCTGCATGATAACAACACACACACACACACACACACACACACACACACACACACACACACACACACACACACACACACACACACACACACACACACACACACACACACACACACACACACACACACACATGATTCAGTCCTGCGTAATGACTCTTTCACCACACAGATGAAGACAGGGATTTCACCACTTCAAATGGCAGACTATCTGGGCAGATGTGTTTGCTTGAGATCTTA
This sequence comes from Megalobrama amblycephala, assembly GCF_018812025.1. NCBI lineage: Eukaryota > Metazoa > Chordata > Actinopteri > Cypriniformes > Xenocyprididae > Megalobrama > Megalobrama amblycephala. Next base: position 43,351,307 of record NC_063050.1, read on the forward strand.
TTAATAAAAAGATTAAAATCGAAATTGAACAGCTAAGATGATTCGATTTCAGAAAATTCATCAACATTGGCTGTCTTATCTGGCTAGAGTTAATCAAAAAAAGCAAACATGTAGCTCTTCAAAAGGATACTGCTGTCTCTCACTCAAAATGCACTCATATTGAGCTGCATTTATGCCTGTATATTTAAAAAAGCTTTCAATCATTTATAATTTATATGTAAATGAGACTCAAAGCACATGATTGCATATTTCATGAACATTTTAGGTAACACTTTACAATAAGGTCTCATTACATTTGTTAATGCATTAAATAATGAGCAATACATTTTTTTACGGTATTTATTCATTAATAAAAATACATCTCTTCATTGTTTTAGCTCAGCTCCATTAAATAATATAAACGTATAAAATTTTTGTGTTTATTTTTCAATGTTATTTCAGGGCATCACTAGATATTGTTAAAAAGTCTTTTTTTTTTTTTTTTTTTTGGGTGCACAAAAAATATTCTTGTCGCTTTATAATATTAAGGTAGAACCACTGAACTCACATGAACTGTTTTAAATATGTTTTTAGTACCTTTATGGATCTTGAGAGAGGAAGAACCATTGCTGTCTATGCCTCGCTGAGCCATCGGATTTAATCAAAAATATCTTAATTTGTGTTCCGAAGATGAACGAAGGTCTTAGGGGTGGAGAATGACATGAGGGTGAGTAATAAATGACATTATTTTTTATTTTTGGGTGAACTAACCCTTAAACTAATGTAGTTAAACTAGTGTTAACAAATAGAAACCTTATTGTAAATGTTACCCAATTTTAGTATACTGAACATGTAAACAAATATCAAATCCAATATTCACCCACGCTCTCAGATTAATGAAGATAAATACAGAGAGGAAAAAAAAAAAAACAGATCAGTGAGGACAGAGATTGTTTGTGTTTGAGATTTACAGATTTGGAAACACTGCTACTATAATCGCAATGATTTACTGTAAACTACTTCCTAAAACTTTCAAAGTTAAAAGTTTAAGTACATTCAAAGCATCATCAATCCCTCTTAGTATAACACTACTATAATGAAAAACACACACACTTCATGGTCAGACAGGGGCCACATGGTTTCGTGATTCAAACTTACTCACACTATACAAACCATCAAATACGTAAACAAACTGCTTCTATTTTTTAGTCCAAAAAGTCTATATGAACTGGGATTGATAAGGACTATGAAAACACACACCTTTTTCTCCCAGTTTGTCAGACTAATAATAAGAAACAGGCTTAGTTTTAAGAATATCATACTAGACAGACTGGAAAAATTCTGCTTCCTAACACCAAAACACACACACTTTTGTTTTTCTATCATGGTGGGGACTTTCCAGTGACTTCTTTTGTTTTTATTTTGAGTTCATGATATTCCCTATACCACAAACCTCACATAAACCTTTCGGCATTTTTTTTAACAATGTTATTAATACGTTATTTAGTATGTTTATTAAGTCGTTTTCCTCATGGGGACCTTTGGCTGATCCCCACAATAGAGGTGATTTCGAGTTTTACTATTCCTATAGGGACGTTTAGTCCCCACAATGTAGGCAAAACCTGACCCCACAGCCTGACACATTCGTACTTTATAGTTTTGCATTTTTTTGTCCCCCAGTTGATCTTTACCAGAGCCATCATGTTTGCTCCAGTGTTTACTACACTGGGCTCAATAATTTACACATTCTCACAGTACTCAATAAGTTAAGATTTTAAAAATTATTTTAGATATTTCATGCTTAAAGATTTGTTCTCAAATACAGCATAATAAATTGTATATATATATATTATTGATATATTTTTAAAAAATTTTCTATCCACTGTATGATATTGAATATTTAGAAAAATACATTAATATTTTTACAAGCATACTGCTTATTTATGTCGATTTTTATATATTAAGAATATTTTGAAATATATATTTTATATATTTAACTTTCAGAAACATAAACAGGTTACAGGAATGGCAAGAGAGTATTATTTTTGCAACTGAAACTTTTTGTGCCAACTCTTAGTGAAGTTTTACTGTCTTATAATGAGTATTCTCTACTTTGTAAAGTATTTGTTACTGTAATTATAACAATTACATTTCTGTAAAATGTGCATCATTTTAAAATGCTGTAATGTGCTGTTTGTAAAATAAACTTTGAAAATGGTATCACATTATTGTACTATACCTGATACATATTTATGTAGATTTCAACATATTAAATTGATATATCAAGTAACTTACTACTATACATGTTGAATATTTCAATTTTTTTTTTAAGTGCAGATTTATGTGGATTTCTACATTTTAAATGACCCTAATTAAGTTGTATTCCAACACACTATAACATATTGTTCTGGATAAACACTGTATGCTAAAAAAAAACTTGCATGCATTCTAGTTCTGCCGGCTGGAATCATTTGTTCATTCTCTGCGGTTCTTACCTCTCCAGGGCCGCTGCTGGAGTCGTTGTCCCAGGGAACAGGCTCTGTGGGTGGGCACAGGAGGGAGAGCAGGAGGGTCATCTGGAGGAAATGCTGGATGAGTCTCCACTGGTGTCCTCTCCAGGTCGGCAGTTGCATCAAACAAGCCATGAGCAGAATAAGACAGTTAGTAAGTGTGTAAATGTGTGTGTATGTCCTGATCTCAATGAGAAGTACTGCAGTGGTGCTGTCTCTGAATGGAGATGTGTGTTTGTGTGAGAGAAAGTTTTAGTGAAAGGGGGTTTCTCTCTCTGGTATTTAAGTGTGTGTGTGTGTGTGTGTGTCTCTCTCTCTCTCACCCCCAGACAGCGAGTCATATACACACTGGCACACATCTCCCTCCTCTCCTCTTTCCACTCACCCCATTTTTTGTTCTTTCATAAGCAGCAAGGATTCCTTCCAAGAAATCTCTCTGTGAGAGAAGCTGTAAAATGCTTAGAATTACAATCACTTTCTGATGGACAGACACAGTCTCTCTATCTTTCTTTCTAACACTCAGAGAGGCTTATTCTGACCTAACCAGAACTAAATCAGAGAATTAGAGGGGAAAAAACTCTCCCTCTCCCTCTAAAAGCCACTAGAACAGAAAACAAATGTAAAACAGGCCCATTCTGTAATGCAGTCCACAGCCGTCTCTTTGCATACTTGAGTGTGTCTTGTGGTGTGTAATTTTGTAGTAATGAGGGTGTATGTCACCTGTGTCCAGATGGTGTGTGTGTGTTTTTCTATGACCTGCACACCTTCTGGAGGTCACATGATCTTCACCTCGTCAAACGGTAGAGGAAAGGAGAATATCAAGACATCAGACCTAAAGGAAAAACACAGAGAACATTCAGAACTCTTGCACTGAAACATTTGGTCAGTTCTGTTCACAGAAAATATTTTCACGGACATAAACTACTGGAGCTCAGACAGACGCGGCAAAGGAATGTTTCTTGTGGCAGTGGTTTTGTGTTTCTTTATTCCAGGTCAATAATGCAAAGCGACTTAGTTTTTCTTCATTGCAAACACATTAAAATGGATTCTATTAGCATAAAATCCAGAGCATTACTTCAGCTCCCCAAACAAAGACACATTCTTCGAAACTTTAAACTCTGTTCACCTGTTGTCACACATGTTCCATCTTATTCAATTTTTCTCAGAAACCTTCACAAAAATGTCCTCATGAACACAGATTTAACCATGTTCTTTTTTTGCACTCAATATAATTCACTCAGGATGTCTCAGTTAACACATATCACAAAATCAAATAAGGACACAGGTGAGTATGTTTTGGAAGAAGCAGAGAGTTGAGGGACAGAATGGGTGAATAGACTTTCACTGGAGGGACAGAAACCTCTCAGATTTCATTAAAATTATCTTCATTTGTGTTCTGAAGATAAACAAAAGTCTTGTGGATTTGGAGCAACATGAAGGTGAGTAAATGACGATGGAATTTTCATTTTTGGGTACGATGGAAGCCAGGCCAAATCTGAGCCGTTTCACGATTGCGTCTATCACGAAAGACTTTAGATGTCCTTGAAAGGGACTTTGCTATCACTCAACCTCAGAAATGTAAACGGGTTACTATAGTAACTACAAGATGCAGGCCCGGTTTCACAGAGAGGGCTTAGGCTAAGCCAGGATTAGGCCTTAATTCAATTAGGGTATTTAAGTAGCCATAGAAAAAAAAAACATTACTGGTGTGCATCTTGAGACAAAACAATGGCACTGACACATTTTAAGGTATGTCAGTGCAAGTTGCTTTCAGTTAAAACAGCTCAAACATGCATTTTAGTCTGGGACTAGCTTAAGCCTTGTCTGTGAAACCGGGGGACGGCATTTTTTTCTTACTGTAGTTGTAAAGTATACTGTATTTCTTGTTTTCTGGTGTGTACTGTGTTAATTGCATGTTAACTGCAATTAAATGAAAATGTGTTATAGTTTACATTTATATTAAATGCAGTTAGCTGAACTTTAGAGTGTTTTTTCACAGACTTAAGTATATATCTTCATATGTAATTTCATAATTACTTTTATTGCCTTTGAAATATGCTTAAAGTTTAGTCCAAAATGGGAAACACTTTAGAATACTGTTTCTTACTTACTGCATAACTAATAAGGAATTACTCAAGAACTAAAAGGTAATTCTTCATTAACACTTAAGTCACTACTGTTAACTACTAAGGAAGATGTGTTAACTAGTCAGTATGTAATAGAATTTTATGATTATATTAAGTAACAGTTAGCTAATCAATAACTAATAAATTCTGTCATACCTCCTGAAGAAGTACTATTAATTATCTACTAATTAAGGTTCAAGAAAAGTAATTATGAAGTAACTACTAATGAACAAACACAATTGCATTGAGTTGTGGCCCTTTCTTATTTACTAATGTTATCAGTAGTAGTATTATGAAAATGCATTATTAATAATTACAATAAATTTTATAGATTTTTGCTTTTTTATGTTCTGTAAGAAATCAACTTCGGAAAGGAACCCCACCCCATCTCTAAATGCCTTGCCATAGCCAACTTACTTCAGATTAGTTTTTATATTTCATATACAGTACTGTAAGTGTGTCTGTTTTCCTCAGCATATCACATTACCATTGACTAAATTCGAGTATGTAAGGCAATGACTGAGGGGAAAGTGAAAATATAGGGAACCTATTAGTAATTAATGAAGAATTATCAAATAATTCTGCAGGAATTACTTAGAACCTGAAACAGTATTCTAAAGTGAAAATATAGGGAACTCATTAGTAATTAATAAAGAATTATTAGATAATTCTGCTGGAATTTGCCCAGAACCTTAAATAGTATTCCAAAGTGAAAATATAGGGAACCCATTAGCAATTCATAAAGAATTATTAGATAATTCTGCAGTAATTACTTAGAACTTGAAACAGTATTCTAAAGTGAAAGTACAGGAAACTCATTAGTAATTAATAAATAATTACCACATAATTCTGACTCAGATATATATATATATATATATATATATATATATATATATATATATATATATATATATATATATTGGTCAATAACAACACAAAAACTACTGAAAAACTGAAAAAATAACCCAAAAATGACTCAACAGCCTCATCCCAGCGATTGGGTAAATAAATAAATAAAACATTTTATATCTGTGGTAAGTTAGATAGTTATGGTGAGGCAGTTGGGGTGGGGTTCCTTTCCGAAGCTGATTTCTTACCAGAATATGTGCACAAAGTAGCTAATCACCATACAGGCAAAACCTTATGAACAATTTGTTGTAATGAGTCTTTTTGGGAGTGCAGTACATTATGCAGCATATAAATGCATATTTAATTTCCATAATAATAATAATACTAAGTGATGGACTGTAACAAAGTAGTACAAAGTAGTTGTAATTTTACTCAAGTAATTTTGAGTTGAATCATGAAATGAATAATTTTCTGTTCATTAGTAGTTACTTCATAGTTATATAACCCCAATTCCAAAAAAGTTGGGACACTACAAATTGTGAATAAAAACAGAATGCAATGATGTGGAAGTTTCAAATTTCAATATTTTATTCAGAATACAACATAATGACATATCAAATGTTTAAACTGAGAAAATTTATCATTTTAAGGGAAAAATAAGTTGATTTTAAATTTCATGGCATCAAAACATCTCAAAAAAGTTGGGACAAGGCCATGTTTACCACTGTGTGGCATCCCCTCTTCTTTTTATAACAGTCTGCAAACGTCTGGGGACTGAGGAGACAAGTTGCTCAAGTTTAGGAATAGGAATGTTGTCCCATTCTTTTCTAATACAGGCTTCTAGTTGCTCAACTGGGTCTTAGGTCTTCTTTGTCGCATCTTCCTCTTTATGATGCGCCAAATGTTTTCTATGGGTGAAAGATCTGGACTGCAGACTGGCCATTTCAGTACCCGGATCCTTCTTCTACGCAGCCATGATGTTGTAATTGATGCAGTATGTGGTCTGGCATTGTCATGTTGGAAAATGTAAGGTCTTCCCTGAAAGAGACGACGTCTGGATGGGAGCATATGTTGTTCTAGAACTTGGATATACCTTTCAGCATTGATGGTGCCTTTCCAGATGTGTAAGCTGCCCATGCCACACGCACTCATGCAACCTCATACCATCAGAGATGCAGGCTTCTGAACTGAGCGCTGATAACAACTTGGGTTGTCCTTGTCCTCTTTAGTCCGGATGACATGGCGTCCCAGTTTTCCAAAAAAAAACTTCAAATTTTGATTCGTCTGACCACAAAACAGTTTTCCACTTTGCCACAGTCCATTTTAAATGAGCCTTGGACCAGAGAAAACGCCTGTGCTTCTGGATCATGTTTAGATATGGCTTCTTTTTTGACCTATAGAGTTTTAGCCGGCAACGGCGAATGGCACGGTGGATTGTGTTCACCGACAATGTTTTCTGGAAGTATTCCTGAGCCCATGTTGTGATTTCCATTACAGTAGCATTCCTGTATGTGATGCAATGCCGTCTAAGGGCCCGAAGATCACGGGCATCCAGTATGGTTTTCCGGCCTTGACCCTTACGCACAGTGATTGTTCCAGATTCTCTGAATCTTTGGATGATATTATGCACTCTAGATGATGATAACTTCAAATTCTTTGCAATTTTTCTCTGAGAAACTCCTTTCTGATATTGCTCCACTATTTTTCGCCACAGCATTGGGGGAATTGGTGATCCTCTGCCCATCCTGACTTCTGAGAGACACTGCCACTCTGAGAGGCTCTTTTTATACCCAATCATGTTGCCAATTGACCTAATAAGTTGCAAATTGGTCCTCCAGCTGTTCCTTATATATACATTTAACTTTTCCGGCCTCTTATTGCTACCTGTCCCAACTTTTTTGGAATGTGTAGCTCTCATGAAATCCAAAATGAACCAATATTTGGCATGACATTTCAAAATGTCTCACTTTCAACATTTGATATGTTATCTATATTCTATTGTGAATAAAATATAAGTTTATGAGATTTGTAAATTATTGCATTCCTTTTTTTATTCACAATTTGTACAGTGTCCCAACTTTTTTGGAATCGGGTTTGTATTTCTTGAACATTAATTAGTAAATACTTAACAGTAGTTCTTCAGGAGGTATGACAGAATTCATTAGTTATTGATTAGCTAACTGTTACTTAACATAATCATAAAATTCTATTACATACTGATTAGTTAACACATCTTCCTTAGTAGTTAACAGTAGTGACTTAAGTGTTAATGAAGAATTGCCTATTAGTTCTTCAGTAATTCCTTATTAGTTATGCAGTAAGTTGCAATTTCCTACATTTAAAATATATTAAATGTAATCTAATAACACAATACAGGTAAAATTACATTCAAGTAGCTGACCACATGTGCTTTAGTATGTTAGTCATCAAAATAATACTTTAAAGAATGACAAAAGATTATTCAATCAGGTGGGGTATGTAGTTTTTCAAAAACACTGTTTGGAAGTTAGTCGGGCCAACACCAAAAACAAATGCGTAACCAATCAGCATTAGGCGCGTATGATGGTCGAGGAGACAGAATGAGCAAGAGGGAGATTTGAAAAAGAAAAAAAAAAACTGCAGAAAGAGAGATGAGACACAATACAAAATAGTTCAAAAGAATATCACTGGAATGAAGGTTTATGACTGGGTAAGCGCTTTAGGACCCGTGTTTATATTAGAAAAACCTGAAAACAGACACGGAGGCTGCTTTGATTCCGCTTCACATGTGAGTAACACTGGGTTTGAGTGTCATTGATTGTCTGGAGCTGCTGTGCTGTTGGCAACTAACAAAAAACTCTTGTTTGTATTTACTCTTGTGTACTGTACATTCATTTTTTGGGCTTCCTTGTCATTTGTTCATCATCTGTTTTATTTGTCACGAAGCATTTCGTTGCATCCACTCTTGCATTGCGTGTGTAACAGTGGCCAGCTAGTGAGAGTTGTGCAGTTAAACCACTGCGCACTGACGACCACTAGAGAATGTAGTGTTTAACATCATTGTTTGTGCACTCGCCTCGCCTGCCAGCAGGGTTCAAGACCGACTCAGAGCAGGGTGGTTAGGATTGGAGGGAGAGTTTTGGAGGTGGAGCAAAGAAGAGAGGGGTGGGTTTGTTTGGGTTGATTTCAAATATCAACAATGTCCAACAGCGTTTTTGAAAATCTACTTACCCCACCTTTAAAATGTACTTTAAAGTAAAACTTTTATTTTGACATTATTACAAAGTGCACTTTTTAAAAGTGTTCTCACACTTAGTCATGAAAGTGTAGTCTCTGCTGAAGTTGCCTTTTACTGAATTAATTAGGGCTGACCGATATATCGCATGCGATTGTCAGGCGCATTTCGTCAGTAAAGCCGTTTCCCTGATTACCGCTAAATCACCATCACCTGCTTTCAAATGGAGCGGCATTTAATAGACAGAACCGTAGATCACTGACAAGCTACGCAATATCACGTTCATATCGCAGATGAATCGCCTTCGATAATGAACGCGATATTGCATGGCTTGTCAGTGAACTACGGCTCTGTCTATTAAATGCCGCTCCATCAGTCAGCCCTAGAATTAATATTAAATTATCTGCAAATAGCCTACAGTTTTTTATAAATATCCTTTCAAGATTTGAAGTACAATATCAGTGCACTTTCAGTAGCTTCAGTTCTTTTTCACAAAGGAAATGTGGATTTGTTGGGTTGAATGACCCCTAGACCATTTTGAGGTCATTACAGTTATCTCAAGCCAAATTTGTTGGCTTGTGATGGAAGATAATCTCATATTGATTTACAGTAAGAGTTTGAGTTCGTCACAGAAGTTTGAGGTTTGTTCAAAAGGAAGAGCAGAGATGAATGGATTAAATACCACTAAAATAATGAAAAACATGGATAGTCTATGACTGAGTCTGATTTAAGACCGAGCATAATTTGTCTTAAGAGCACAGCAGCTTTGTATGCACTTTTTAAAACCCTCAAAAGAAAGACTACTAAGTTAAAAACTCCACTTACTGGCAGTGAAATTTAATCAGTTCCCCTTTTTATTAGATGTACTTAGACCGAGTGACCACCACTGATGTTGTTTGTTGTGTTCTGCAATGAGAGCGCTCTATGAAAATGAGTTTTTGTCTGGAAACTACAATATGAGGAGGAAGGAGAGGTATAGAGGGGCTTTACTCTGATTCACAAGCATAAAACGGACACATTCCTAATCCACACACTGTTGACTACACACCTGTTGCAGTGCAGTGATTTAGATGACATGTATCTATACGTGTGAGTGTGCGGATAGTGTGTTTTGTGGTCACTGGTCACATTTCCTTATACTTCATGTTGGTAAATAGAGAGAAATCTATTCAGTGACTGCTTGGAGGAAATCTCGGAGTGATGTTAAATGCAGACAAACCTCTGACAGCCTTCGTGGACAGTTTTTAAGAGACAGAAACAGATAGCTGGAAATTTGACAGAGATTCATCCAGAAGTATGGGGATTTGGAGAGGAATGTCAGTACTAAGCATACTTAATAACAGCTCTGAGCCCTGCGTTCTACATGCCCGCTGTGGATTAGTATGGACAGTAAATAACATAATAACAGTGGATGTCTCCCAAGTGTACTAAATCAAACAACCCCAAATCTGTTGAGAGGATGGAAATGCAAACTACAAATACAGCATTGTCAATAGAGATGTGTTCAGGCTGTGTTCTGACATTAGCAAGGGAATTTAACACCAGTGAATTCCTGTATTTTCATGACTTTTTAAAGAGATTTAAACAAATTATACTAGAGTACAAATTAGAGTGCAAATATCTCCAATAAGATCCTCAACAGACAGAGGAGACTGATGTTATCACACTGGACCGAGGGCAAGTTCACTCTACACAAGCACTCACAAAGAGCTGATGAAATACTTTAGAGAGGAGCATAACTAGGGAAAAAATAATGTATTTCCCTCTAAAATTTTCCAGGCCTGGAAATCAGAATTGTAATATGTTATTTTCAGGTTTTCCATGGCCGTGGGAACCCTGGAAGACAGTCTCTCTCCCACCGTACAAATATTCATACTTCCCTAGTATGCGAAAAGCAGTATGTCAAATGAGAAGGATGTTGAAAAATGCAGTCTTCATGATACTGGAGGCAAAAATATCTGGGTAACCTACTACAACTTCTGAGATTCTTAAGTGTGCAGCCACAGGAGAAAAATGGCAAAGAACTCTGTTGAGTTTCTCTTAGTGCTTTAGGTCTCAAAAAAAGTTTCTAGAGGTTTTTGCTGTTATTAGTACATCATAGGTTAAAGACTTTGTGCTGACACAAGCTGATAAAAACAAATCCCAACAACTTCATGCTGTGCAGATCACACACAAACTTGACTAAACGTCATTTTTCACTTGGGTCAATAAAAACCAAGGCCTTCATTTTATGTGTATTTCTTTACAAGGCAGTGGAAACATAAAATGTTGACGCGATCAATGTGATTTAAGACTTTAATGCAAGTGCAGAATCAGTTACATCCTCTTTCTGATAGCTGGGATGATGATAAATTCTTTCATTTTAAGGAACGTTATATGTGTGTTTGTTGCTCTATCACTCTCGAGTGAGATATAAATGTGGCATAAATTGAACTTGATTAATTTTCAGCATTCTTGGAATGGAAGGAATGCTTGTAATATTAGTCTTTATAGAGTAGTACTTCAGGTTTTTAATTTTTGTTCTTCATCTAATATTAAATCACTAATAATTATCCAGTAATAGCTGCTGATCATATTTATTGTTTAAAACTCAGTCCGCTCAAAACGTTTGACAGATATCAACTCACGACACATTAACTTATAAAAACTTCTTATTCAGAACTGCATGGTTGATATTTAAAAAAAATATATATATATATAATATAATATATTTAAATATATAATATATATCCATTCACAGCAAAATCTCCAGAGTTAAATCAACTCTGCTCAGAGTACATATGGTCCCTCTCTATGTAGTGTTAAAATAACACTGAAGCAGAATTAAAGTTAATGAGATAATTAAGTGATTAATTAAATGATGATTGAACATTAGTGATGAACACCTGCTGTTAACAAGCATAGAAACACAAGAACTACAACTGACTTCCAGCCACAGCCTCAACTCAACTGAACTCAACTGAAGATAATAGACATTAAATCTCTAAGATCTCATTAATTAAACAACTCCACAAACAGCATATTATCTCATTAACTTTAACTCTGCTTCAGTGTTATTTTAACACTGTTTAGAGAGGGACCATATGTTCTCTGAGCAGAGTTGATTTAACTCGGGGGATTTTGCTGTGTATGATTACTAAAACTGAAATTAAAGATATATGGAAATATTAAAAGAAAAAAAAATAAAAGTAATAAAAATTACAAAATCACAAAACAAAATGACTAAAACTGAAAATATAAAAAGCAAAGCTAATTCAAAATATTAATAAATACAAAAGTATATAAAATTAACACTGCTCAATTACACTTTTAGTTCAAACCAAAAGGACATGTCTTTTGTTTTTAATTTTCATACTCTATCTCTGTCATGGTTTCCATAAACTTGGCCATGCTCAGCACTGAGTGACATTTTCTGGCAAGCAATCAGCACATATGCAGGGACCATAAAAAAGTACTGTAAAAAAAACTATGAACATTATTTTAACCACAAACTTTTCTCATTTTTCATTATATTTTGACTTTCATGGGTTTAAAGCTATATTTATAGATATATTAATATGTTTTTTTTAGCCTGTGTGCATTATATATATATATATATATATATATATATATATATATATATATATATATATATATATATATATATATATAGCTTTTATTAAGCCCCAGTTGGTCTGCACTGAGAACTGGACTAATGAAAAAGACATGTCACATGCAGCTGAAATGGACCACAGGGGTGGAGGCAAGATTCAGATCTGCAGGCAAATTTAGTTTCAAGAGGAAACTAGAAAGCGCAACTTACTATCATGACCTAAAAAAAAGATTTTACGGGCAAACACTGTCCTCGAAATGAAAATGATCTTGAGTATGGTTAAATAATTACACTTAAGTGGATGACTGTGATTGTTTTGAGAGCTGTATGTTCAGTCCAAGTGCTGAGACACATTACTGGGAATGTGTTGTGGCCAACTATGCCAGTAAAAAGCCTGATTAATCATTTCTAAGGAATTAGTCAGAGTAAATAAGTGTGAGTGATCTTGTGTGACTAACAACCAAATTCAGTTTCAACAGTGACAATAGTGAAGAAACTGTTTCTTCACTCACATCGTACTGTATCTCTTACTCATCTCAGCCAAGCCCTGGGGGACCCTTGAGTTTACATACTGTCTGCAAATCTTTCGAAAAAAAATGGGATTTTTCTTTCTGCATGTGGGCTGGATTGCCATGTTTGGTGTTGGATTTATATTTGGCTTAAGCAATCATCTCTCCTGTTTTACTGTTGAAAAACTTTTCAGGCAATAAAAGCTTGATGGCACACACTTTCACGACGTCCACACACACACAGAGAGAGAGAGAGAGAGAGAGAGAGAGAGAGAGAGAGAGAGAGAGAGAGAGAGAGAGAGAGAGAGAGAGAGAGAGAGAGAGAGACGGTCCTGTGGAGCAGAAAAACATTTGACAGAACAATTGAACAAATCTGTACTTTTCTGTAGCTCAAACATTGTTCTTAACAAAACAACCCTTGAATGCGAAAGGAGGAATTATATAGAAGGAGGAATGTGGGATCTTAAAAAGTGAAAAATAGGGAAAGGGAAGGAAATGGTAATGGTTTAACCACTTAACCAGCTGTTTTCTGCCTGTCATTACTTCAAAGCCAAACAGCCCTGAACACAACACCTGGAGCTCAAGAAGATAATCACAGGAAAGAGGAGAAAGGTCCAGCACATATTTTTGTCTAAAAGTGAGATTTTAGTTCAACAGGCAGATTTTTAATGAGATTGCAGGTAATCACAGCCGCACTGATATTCAGATGAACAGCATGATTGCAAGTTCATACTGAGGAACATAACATTGTAGGCACAATATCGCCAGTTACTTATCTATTTTGATCCACCAGCAAAAGCAGAATTCACCATTAAGCATATCTGAGCAAAAGATCGAAGCTGGATTCCTGAATGAATCCGCATTGTTAAACAAATCGGTTAAGTGAATGATTAAATGACTCACTCATAAAGACAGTCACTTGTCACCACCAACTGGTGTACTGATGTCTGTAAAGGAAAAAAACAGAAAAGGACAGAACGAGTACATTTTATTTTATAAAACAAAACTGCAGAAATAATGGCTGGATTTCAAAACACTGCCACTGATTGGCCAAACAGATAGTCCCACCACCAAACTCATATATTTAGTTAAGCTGGTGGGATGCTAAAATAAACAGAGGAATTTTTCATTGGCACCACAGAGTCTGTTCATACTTTTAACAAAATCAACCTATAGTCTTAGTTTTCTTTGCACATTAAAGTATTAGTCCACTTTTAAATACACTTTTCCTGATAAATTTATTCACCCCCATGTCATCCAAGATATCAATGTCTTTCTTTCGTCAGTCGAAAAGAAATGAAGGTTTCTGAGGAAAACATTCCAGGATTATTCTCCTTATAGCGGATTTCAATGGCTACCAACAGACTGAAGGTCCAAATGTCAGTTTCAGATCAGCTTCAAGGGCTTTAAACGATCCCAGATGAGAAATAAGGGTCTTATCTAGCGAAACGATCGGTCATTTTCGAAAACAATACAACCGTTTATGCTTTATAAACAAAATATTGCCTTGAACGTACTTTCCGCTTCCGCATTCTTCATAACGCTTACGCTGAATGTCCTACGCCTTCCCTATTCAACTTACGGTTAAAAACGAAACTGGCGCCGCATTCGTTCCCTAAGTAGAATAGGGAAGGCGGTGAACATTCAGCGTAAGCGTTATGAAGAATGCAGAAGCAGAAAGTACGTTCAAGGCGATATTTTGTTTATAAAGCATAAACGGTTGTATTTTTTTCGAAAATGACCGATCGTTTCGCTAGATAAGACCCTTATTTCTCATCTGGGATCGTTTAAAGCCTTGAAGCTGCACTGAAACTGCAATTTGGACCTTCAACCTGTTGGTAGCCATTGAAATCCACTATAAGGAGAAAAATCCTGGAATGTTTTCCTCAAAAACCTTCATTTCTTTTCAACTGACGAAAGAAAGACATGGATATCTTGGATGACATGGGGGTGAGTAAATTTATCAGGAAAGGTGTAACGTATTTAAAAGTGGACTAATCCTTTAAAGGGTTAGTTCACCCAAAAATGTCATTTATTACTCACCCTCACGTCATTCCACATCCATAAGATCTTCATTCATCTTCAGATCACAAATTAAGATCTTTTTGATCAAGTCTGAGAGGTTTCTGTCTCTCCATAGAGATCCAACGCAACTACCACTCCAAGGTCCAGAAAGGTAGGGAAAAGACATCAAAGTACTCCATGTAACTCTGACGTGAGTGCATTGTTTGCGAAAAAAAAAAATGACCACTTACAAAAATATTGATCAGCAACACGCGTTCACGAGAGCATCACAACGTATGCGTGTTGTGTTCACGCGAGAGCTGGCATTGTTGCGTAAACATGCTTTGGATATAATATTATTTTGTAAATAAAGTGGTAAATTATGTTGTTTTTTTTTTGTTTTTTTTTTGCACAAAGCACTCACGTTGCTTCCAAAAATTGAGTTTAAGCCACTGGAGTCATTTGAGGCATTTTTCCTTCCTTTCTGGACTTTGGAGTGGTAGTTGCGTTGGATCTCTAAGGAGAGACAGAAACCTCTCAGACTTGATCAAAAAGATCTTAATTTGTGTTCTGAAAATGAATGAAGGTCTTACGGGTGTGGAATGACACTAGGGTGAGTAATAAATGACAGAATTTTCATTTTTGGGTGAACTAACCCTGTAAGCTGGGATAACTTAAAATCACACGCTTTCCCTTAAAAACCTGGATATTCATTAAAAAAAAAATGATGTTAATACAAAAGATCTCAAACAAGATATCAAAACAAACACTTTAATTTAATTATGATCTTACATAAGTCGGCATGTACATAAAATAGTGAAGTCTATACTCCTCATGTACAAGCATTACACCTGTCACTGAAAAAACTGACGTTTGCTAAACCTATTCATTTTTTTTTAAATTAAGCACTTTTTAATGCCAGTTTAGTACATGAAAAGCATTGTATAATGCAGCCAAGCAATTAAGAGTTATTTTACACTACTGTGAAAGTGAAATACACCAAACACTGACACAGTGAATTTACAATTTCAATATGTATTTGTTTTCCTAATTAATTTGTGTGTGTATTATGCATTTGAATCCTCTAAAATCAGATATGATCTGCTTCGCATTCACAATACTCAACAGCACTTCAATTGATTTGCTTTCCAAGAACAATCCTAAAAAAGCCCTAATACTGTACATGAAGACATAAGACGATAGACCAAAACCAACCAATCAACCTGAAAAAGTCAAAATTGGTGAGAGAACATCTGAAGTCCTTTTCACATAATTGGGCATTTTTTATTAACGTTTTCTAACATTTCTTTGTTTAATCTGAAAAAGGTTTTCATCAGAGGGATACATGGACGAATCTTTTGCTGCTTTTTGCTCTCTTTTTTTCAATTTCCTCTCCTTCTTTTTCGTTGTTTTGTTTGTTTTCTTTTTATCGTTCTTATCCTTTCCAAAGGGCTTATTCATGCGAGGGCCCTTTTTGCCACCTCTAGGAAAGGCTGCATCTTCATCTAAAACTGTAACTGCAGATTTTCCCTTTTTCTTCTTTTTAGCTTCCTTCTGGCTTTGCTGTTGTGGTATAAACTTGCTCTGAGGGGAGCCTTTGCCGTAGTTCCCTGGTGTTTGTGAGTTGTGCTTGAAACTGAAGTGTGTGTTCTTTTGGTACGCTTGTGGATGATGTTTGGGCGTGTGTGCGATGTGCCTCTTCGGCGTGTGCTGGTTGTTTGTGTGAGCGCTGTGTGGGTATGGAGACTGTTTGTGGCTGGTTTTTTGTTTCTTCCTGGGTGGTTGAGGGGTAGATGTGAAACTGCCTCCGTCAGGGGGAATCAATCCGGCATCCTGGAGTTCTGTAAGAGACACATATGTGTCCTTATAGCTGTAGGTTGATTATCAATTCAAATTATCAGAAAGATTTCAACAAACCTCTGGCCTTCTTTTTAATTCTGTGCTCCCGGCAATTGAAGTCCTTTGTTGTGTCATAATAGGAAATAAATGGCAGGGTGGGATACGTCCCGTTATACATTCTCCTCTGAGAGCATTCCTGCAGAAAACACACATTTCACCATCTCATATCATTCATTATTTTTTTTTTTCTTTTCTATTTTAATATATTTCAGAAATCCTTCTAATATGCTCATTTGATGCTCAAGAAATATTTTTATTATTATCAATGTTGAAAATTGTTATGCTGCTTAATATTTTTGTGGAAACTAAAAAAAAAAACCTTTGATCCTTTGATGATAAATATTCAAAAGAACAGCAGTGATTTGAAATTCTTTGTTGTGTAACAATGTAAAAGTCATTGCACTCTTGCTAAATAAATGTAGGCTATATCTTTCCTTCCAAAAAATCTCACTGACCCCAAACTTTTGAATGGTAGTGAATACAGTGTGTGCATAATTATCAAATTCAATATTCTGACCATATTTTTCCCCAAGCACATTTTACCAATTCCAAACCACATCAATTTTAATAACTACTACTAATTTTGTATGTAATCATGTATAAGTGATATGTAATTGTCAACGAGGACTGAAAGTGAAAAACATCTTGTATTCAGATGTGCATAATTATTAAGCAGGTTTTTCTTTACAGTTAAATTGGGACAAAAAGAGATTTAACACACTGAAAAGCCAGAAATTATTAAATGTATGAAACTCTATAGAAACTGCAAAATTAAGGTGTGACCATTGGACAGCGAAATACTCATTGGGGCAGTATAGAGTGACTTAAAGGGACAGTTCACCCAAAAATGAAAATTCTGAGATCATTCACTCACCCTCAAATTATGTCAGTAGCCAAACAGTTAATGGGTCCCATTGATTTCCATAGTATTTTTTTTTCTTCCATACTATAGAAGTCAATGTGGCCCATCAACTGTTTGGTTGCACATGTTCTTCAAAATATCTTCTTCTGTGTTCAGCAGAAGAAAATAATTTATACAGATTTGGAAGAACGTGAGGGTGAGTAAATGATGACAGAATTTACATTTTGGATAAACTACCCCTTTAAAGGTGCTAAAGAGGATGTTTTGTTTTATACATTTTTGCAATATTACTTGAAACTGTCTTTACTAACTGATAAAAGACTATTTATTAGGTGCACTGAAAGTAATAATATTAATATACATCATCTGTGCACGAGGAAGGGCCTTAAAAACATCAGCCAATCGTTTACGCGATCATCGCCCTCTGGCTTGTCAATCACTGCCATGACGTTCCTTGTGAGAGACGAGTGCGGCTGTGCGCTCCAGTAACTTTCCACACTCCACAGGTGCTGCATGCAATGTTTTTGTCAGGAGACAGGAGTAACAACTGCAGATTATGAGTTACCTGCGGTGAGTCCGACATAATGAATCCACTAACACAACACAGCGAATGCTGGTGGTAAACACTCGTGTTCCAATACTCGTTTTGGAAGGCGTTCCTTTGAAATGAGCTGTGAAGGAGGGGGGCTGTTCTTACGCATGCGCTCATTTCAAAAACTCAATAACAGTCTTTGGATTCTCAGTCGATGAAAAAATCCTCTCTATCACCTTTAAAGCAGAACTAAGTAACTTTTTTTACCTTCATAAATAGTTTTCTAAGTCCTTACGATGGTTAATTGACTTGTAGTGGTGTATTTGAGGCGAGCACTAACCCCCTCTGGCACGTCTACGCCAGAATACAGCACTTGCAAGTTGAGCTGCACCGACCCGAAACAATCTTGCCTCATGTTCACGTTCACGCAAGAGTGACAAAATGCTTTACGGTAATTCAAAAACAATGTATATATTATGACTTTATAAGACAATTTCGAAAATGACCCACCTCCATCAAGTGTACTGTATTTGCAAATTACCCACCTCCTCTTTCTTGTACTGTATTTGCAAAACTACTGCGCTGGTGAGCGTTGTAGTCCAGAGCTGCGCTTGGAGTATTTACGACAGTGTGATTCACTGAAGGAAACTGTAGTGGGAGCTTCGCAAATCTTACTGAGTTCCGCTTTAAGGTACCAGCACCAGTTCAAGTCAAAAAACAGCAGCGGTGGTGAGGGAGTCATGGTGTGAGCTGCTACTAACAATGAGCAAGATGGACCTTTTAGGGTAGGAGATGGACTTAAATTGAACTCCCAAAACTTGCTGCCAGATTCTGGAAGATAAATTCTTCACACAGTGGTACAAGAGGAAGTGGTACTGGTCCCTCAAGAGTCACTCTCAACCTATCTGTCTATAAAGTCTTCTTGTGATTCTTATTAAATGGGGGTCATGTTTCAGGATGATTCTTTACCTTAGCAAAGTCTCTGAGATCCTGACACCTTGAAGCTCTGGAGACTCCAGGTAGGTTGCAGTTCTGAAAAAATGGTGGCACTAGAGTCTAAAGGTTTCACACCTAATTCTTCACCATAAAGTCTTTTTCAGTTAATATCTTTTCTTCTCTATTTTTTTTTGTGTGTGTATGTGTGAACCTGCTGCCCCAATGAGCATTTCTTGTCCAATGGTATAAGGCCTTAATTTTGTAATCTCTACTCTCTGGCTTTTCAGTGAGTTAAATCTCAAATTTTTTTTTTTGGCCCATTTTACCTGTAAAAGAAAATCTGCTTAATAATTATGCACATCTGAATACAAGGCTTTTTTTCACTTTGAGCCCTAACAATTAACAATTATATATGTGATTATATTCAAAATTAATAATAGTTATTAAAATTGATGTGGTTTGGAATTGGTAGAATGTGCTTGGGAAAAAAAATAAGATCAGAATATCGACTTAATTGTGACAATCTACTTAAATCGATAATAATTGTGCACACACTGTATACTTTAGTTTTAATATTTTTTGCAGTGCATAAAGATATAGAATGCCAAACTTAGGAGTAAGATGGTGAAAAATCCGAGCATTTAAAAAAAAAAAAAAAAAATCAGCAGTTTTGTAAATCGTACATTTTGAAAATGTGTTTTTGTTTCAGTATGACAAACAGAGCAGTTTGAAGTGATGAGGGGCCAGCACAGGTATGAAGCAGGGGTTTTATTTAGTTTATGTGTGGAAATGTGGTATATAAGTTTTGCTGAGGGGTTGTTGTGGTTGTTATCCATTGCAGAAAGCGACATCGCAACCAGCACACCCATGTGATGCCCATGGATGAGGCCGATCCACTTACATGCCCAAAGTGTCCTTTCCTAGAGCAGTTATAACAGTAGGCAGGTTTCCTGCAGGCCTCTGGATCACTGGACTTGCAGAGAGGTCCCAAAGTGGTCTACAGAGAAACAAACAGATATGGAGTTAGGATTACCAACTTACCAAAATAATGACACTGCTGACCGTTTTAACCAATGAATTTACATGACTCTTCCAGTCATTCATGACTTACTGAATAAATATTTTTATTTCCAATTTCGACCCAAAAAAATATTTAATAGTTCAGCATAACTAGAAACATCTATATGCATTATAAAAATGCCCATCACATTAGATTTGATCAATTTACATGACTTGTCTTGGTCTAGAAATCATTACAGAAAAGCATATTTTAATGTTATTTTTTTTACTTGTTTTAAATAATTTTAAGTCATCTTGAGGCCCTCTTGAAAGTTTGCCAAGGCCAATTATAATTATATAATTAACAGAAAAATAAACATTCTGTCATTATTTACTCATACTCCTGTGTGGAGTCAAACTGACCTTTTTTTATATAGTTTATGGTTCATTTTTGTCCATTTTTGACAGCCCTTGGTTACTTTATGCTTTCATAGTGTGGAAAAGAGCAGCTTTGACATTCTGCAAATGTCTTTTAGCAGGCTGCAATACTCATAATAACAAAGGTTGATATGCCCATTTGTAGCAAAAGCATCTACTGTGTGACAAGCTAACAAGCAGTCAGGTCAAGAAACCTCCAATTAGGGTGACATGAATTTGGGCGCAACCACTACCAGAACAGTCTCTAAACACACACAAGAATACAACAACTCCGCTCATGTCAAGTGTGTGAATGCACCTCGGTTCCTCAGCTGTGGCCTTTGTGAGCGTGCGTATGTCAGCGGTAGCCGACTACCTGCGTTATATTGCTCTACTTCACTCAATTCCTTTCACTCTGTTATGTTATTATAAACCTCACTTACATTTCCCATCTCGCTAGTGAATGATGACCCCCGTTCACTCTCTCTTTCTCCCATCATCCACTCTTGTCTCCTCCTCCCACTCTTTCTCACAGACATTCATATAATCTGTATATTTTTCTTTTCTTTGAGGTGATATAAGGGAGTGATTACCGAGGGTATCAATAAATCCCAGTAATGCGCTGGTGATAAGGCCGCCTTTGGAGTGTGTGTGTATGTGTGTGTGTTTCTCCATCTGGTCCCGGGGAGCCCAAAGGCGTTTCACGCTCCATCGCCCTCCGTAAATACAGCACGATAAAGAGGGTAAGCCGACTGGTGCGAGCATGTTTGTGTGTGTGTGTGTGCGTGCCCAAATACTACACACATATTGTCTTTTAATGTCTCCTCAAGGGGGCGTCGAGACATACACACACTCGTATACGCGCATTTTCAATAAGCCGGGACACACGCGGTCCCGCTACGTCATATTTTAAACATATCTTCCTCCATTCCACACACTCTCTCTCTTTCTTTCTGTCCGTTTTCCGCTTGAGTGGTTAAAGGGTGGAGGGGTGAATGCTATTAGAACCGTTGGTCATTATCAGCTCAGCGCTGGAGACTGCTCCATCTCCATCACAAAGACACCACCGGTTACCCCCCAGACGCCCACCCTTCTCTCTCTCCGTCGCTCACTCGCTCTAACCCCCCAAACTCACTGCACGGTTTGCCTTTCACTGCCCTTTATTGGTGATATTTGCTAATCAAGCATCACTATTGTTCCTGCATAGAGTTTTGATCAAACCCCTTACTGTAAGTATTATACTTCAGTATAACTCATGCTGTACTGTATTTACTTTGGACGTAAATGACACCTCGAATCATTTGGCTTGTTGAGGAGAGATATGCCGTTACTTTTCCGAGCGATTGCATGGTAGGTGCTAAAATTAGAGAGAAAAAAAATTCCATAGACATTGAAGGAGGAATCTGAGGCATATCTAAGAACTAGAAAATCAACGAGAAACTTGAAGTCTTCTTTTGACCTGGGACAATAAGTAACCACCAAGCAACCACACATAACACCCTAGAAACCACCAACTTAGTATGGGAATTGTAATTAATTGGTTTAGGTTTAATTTCGCTTCCACAAAGCAATTACAGTTCCTTAATTCATTATTAGCCCATTCTCCATAAAAAAATGCTAATGAAAAAATGCCATTATTTTGTTACATGCAATTTTCTTCTTTAAATATAGAACCTTGAAAAGAACAACAAAACTCTGAAGTTTATGAATGTAGAGTACAGTTCAAAAGTTTGAGGTCAGTAAGATTTTTTTTTTTTTTTTGAAAGAAATATTTTTATTCAGCAAGGATATGTTAAACTGATGAAAAGCGACAGTAAAAACATTTATAGTGCTTGAACATTTTAAATAAATGCTGATCTTTATATATCATGGTTTTCACAAAAATATTAAGCAGCACAACTGTTTTCAACATTGATAATATTAAGAAATTCCAAATCAGCATATTAAAATGATTTCTGGAGTATAATGTGTCACTGAAAGCTGGAGTAATGACTGTTGAAAATTCAGCTTTGCTATTACAGGAATAAATTACACTTCAAAATAACAATTTTACAACGGTAATTTTAATATATTTAATAAATTGTAATAATATTTCACAGTATTACTAATTTTATTGTATTTTTTTTTTAAAGGGTGAGCATAGGACATTTCTTTCAGAAATATTACAAAAATCTTACCAACCTCAAACGTGTATATCTTTTCTACTTGCTCTTGATTTACATGTTAGAAGTCTTAAGCACACATAACAGTACACAGTTCTTTACTTTTTTGAGTTTAGCATGACAAAATTGTGGTTCAGTGAGTCAGGATCAACTCCAATCAGTGAATGAGTCGATAGACTGATTCAAACAAACCTCTCATTAGATCCAAAATCTTTATGACTGATTAATTAAAAAGAATCATCTCATATGAGTCATTTGTTCACAAACAGGGATTATACTTTTTTTTTTTTTTTGTCATGTGCAACCAGTGAGGACAACTCAAAAGAGTTTTTGTATTATTTTGTGGTTTCTCTCTAAAAGCTAAAAAAATGTTTCCCCTTGTAGACTCCGCACTTTCTGAGCATTTTAGTTGGCTGTTCCATCCACATCTGTGGAAGAATGCAGATGTTCAAGAACAGTTATGAGAAGATCTGGTTCTCCATTCCCAATCCCACTAACAATTATACATCAGTGTGCTAAAAAACACTGACAACCACTTACTACATACTATTGCTAACTGCACAAGCAAGCGCATTTTCCTCAGAAAATGCAAAAATTCATTAATTTCTGCTTAAACAGCTTTCCACATCCCTGCTTTTACCCCTTTCTCCATCAGTGTTTCTTATGCTCCTGTTGTTCTTTCGTCTCTTTGTCCTTTAACCTCTGTCTCTCTCTTCCTCTCAACTGTACTTTCACTATCCATGTATTTTTCTTCTCTACACTTTTTTTATTACTGCTATCTCATGCAAATTGATGTTTAAGAAGACCCTCCCCACCGTCACACCTAGGCTGTGCCCCCCTCCCCTGACCTTGAGCTCTTGTTATCACACTTGTGCTCAAATGCGGCGGAAAAGGGAGGAAGACTGACAGGGGGAACAAAAAAAAAGAAAGAAAAAAGGCAACCCCTCCTTCATCCAATCCTCTGTGCATAAGAGCTGCTCTGTGGCACTATTAATTACCTCTCTTTAGTGTGTGTGTATCACCTCTATCTGAAAGGATTATCGGGGCAGAGGGTGGCCACTGATATGTTTGTGTTTCAGGGCCAAGAGTCACAGAGCATATTCTCACACACACATACACATGACCTTGTGCAAAACTGCATTCATAGACACAAATATGTGTACATTGCACCACCTTTTTCACTTATATATATATATATATATATATATATATATATATATATATATAAAAAGTTAATCCAAGTTGTGACAAAATCTAGCATTTTATCTACCTAAAATATAGCATATTTTCCCCCTCACCGATTTTAGGTTTATGCTATTTTTAAGTGAATCTTGTTTGTAGCATCAAAATATATCTTACAACATCCCTCACTACTGCTGTACTATTTGGTAGTTATTAAATTCCAAGCAGTTGCATCCAACAGTGACATGCTATATTTTATCTGAAAAAGTATGCAGCTTTTATAACTTTATATTAATTGAGAGACTATACTGTAAAACTGTTTGTAATAATAAAAAAATGCTAGAGTAAAAAACTTTTAATTGGTAACTGTAAGTTACCTGACCATATATGATGAAAACTTGTAAATGTTTAACATCACATTATATGTAATTGTATTGTATTTATTTTAAGTACCATATTACCATATGTCCCAGAAGTCCCTGTATGACATTACATATGATTATAGATTATTTTTCTTATATTTGTTATCAGTGATGTACATTAGGGTATTACAATTCCTGTTTAAATGTAGTTTATAGCATTATTTTAGTCAAGTGTGTCACTGTCATGATACTTTGTCTTTGTGTGACCCTTAACACCATGAACTCAGATTCATCACGTGGCTTTCTATTTTGCCACCTGCATTATTTTGGTGGTTATTAATGCATTTTGAAGTAAAGGCAAATTTTGGTATATTAACAATATATAACTGAAACATACAGTTATAAGTTATAAAATATACCTTGTCATAGTATTTTTTATGATACATTTCTGACAATCAATGCTGCCATTATTTTATGTATATTTAACCAGGCACTTTTTTATTTGTTAAAAGACTGAGTGAAAAGATCTAGTGAAAGCAATGAAAAATGGTGAAAAACCATTACCACAATGATAATTAGAACTATATTTTTAAAGATTTTTTTTAAAAAATGTCATTATCTGTTTAAAATGTTCTTTGTGTAGAAGTCTAATTAAATTAGTCCCAAGTCAAACTGAGTATTTTGTTCAAGGAAGAGCAATATTTAGTGCAATATAAATTCATGTTCCGACTTTGATTGTTTGATTTGTTTACACTGATTCTGGGCTAACTGAACAGCATTTATCTTACACGATCAGCGGTTGCACTTTATTTTACAGTATGTGCACTTTCAATGTACTTACAGTGTACTGAATAGCACAAGGTAACTACATAGGTTAAAGGTGCTCTAAGTGATGTCACGTGTTTTTAGGCAAAAACATTTTTTGTCACATACAGCAAGCATCTCCTCACTATCCGCTAGCTGCCTGTCCCCTGAACACACTAAAAAAAAACGCAGTCTCTGTAGTCGCTACAAGCTCCGAAAACGGCAATAAAAACAAACTGGTGCAGCCTGGACCACGAAACATAAACAGTGCCCCCAGCCAATAACCAACAAGAATGATTTTAAAATGCGTGTTCATGACTGTTTCAGGAAGCACGGAGGGGGAGGAGGAGGAGGAGGAGGGAGGGTCTAGCTAGCCTCCGTTTTATTTGACAACACTTCGAACGTCAACAGGAAGTTACTCCACCCAGGATCACTTAGAGCACCTTTAAGATTAGGCTTAGGGGTAGGTTCAGAACTAGTACCTAGTTATTACCATAGCCCCTTAAAGACAAGTCATTTCACTCGGCAGCCATCTTTGAAATGCCTCTCAGGCATGCAAGTGTAGCTCCTATCTCTTTGAATGGGGAAACGTCAAATTCTCCAAAACTGTATTATTAAATTTCATATTTTAAATCACCAATGAAATCTGACAACAACTGTCTCATCAATTGTGTTTCTAAATGCTTGAATCATGACAACAAAAACAGCATTTTTCAGGCTGGACCAAGCTAATGCGCATGTGCAGTCCTAAGGGCAAGTCTCAGAACACTGAATGTTTCTATAGGAACCAGAGCTTCTAACGGCAGCTGCAGTGATGCGATGACTTTACCAAACAGTGATTGGCTCTTTTATTTAGAAGGTGGGATTTATTCCGCCATATTGCACCTTGCACTTTCTCCCATTCATAGTAATAGGACTTGGAGTGCACAGTCTTTCTGTATATAAAGTCTCTGGTTATTACCCAGTTATTAATACAATAAGTATATAGTATGTACATGCAAAACAGGACTGAAAAATAATAAAGCAACCAACACTATATTTATTAAAACCAACTACAAAACAGTTCCCAATCAGGCTGATCTATGGACCGGTTGCAATCATGAAAGGTGGGCATTATTGCATTGACTGAGTAATAAGCCAATCATGTGCTATTGAAGGCACTGCCTTCCCTCACATGACTTTTTGTCTGTTCCTCCCCTCACGCTTCAGGGCATCTATGAGAAAATAATGCTCAAGAAGCCAAACAGACGCTGCCTCTCTCTGAAAGCTCATCTGCTGGTGTTGCTGTTGGACAGTGTTACAAAGATGAGTGCTTTGGACAATATTTCTTCTCATATTCCATATTATTTTTTGTTTTATTATTGTACTGTTGATTATTTTCTCATCCAATGTTTTTAAGAGGCACCGCCTCCCTTGCCTCCTCAAAGAAAACGGCTCCCATGCCCACACAATCACACGTTTAAGCAAATAAAACACACATTTACACACACACACATTGCATCCTGGCAACAGCACCTCATACCTTGGCTACAGGCGGACACAACCTTAATCCTTAAACCCACATCAAATTCAAACTGTTTCCAGTGTAATCACAATTCAAACATGCACACACAGTGTAAACAGTCTTTGTGTGCTTGGTGGATTAGGGAGAGGTGGGAGATTTGGGGTGCATTTTGCATACGTAATAGAAAACTCTAGAGAACCCCCCAGAAGGACAGGAAAGGGATGGGGGTAAATAGAAATAATGAGAAGATATTCACCATTTTCATCCAGAAATGCATTCAATATATGACACTCATTAGACATGATTAATGAAGAGTATGGATTAAGAAACTTAAGAAACCATAAATTACCTATGCCTCTTATCTGAGTGTGTGAGAGAGAAAAAGAGAGGAAGAGCAAGAGGAAGCTAAATGGAATCAGATATGGGATCAATTTGCTAGAGGAAGAGGGATCCAGAACCTCGTGAATTCCCATTCACCTCCCAATCTAGGAAAAAAATCAAGTGTAACAATTTAAATGTTGTGTATAGAGATGCACCGATATTAAAATGCATACAGAGGATAATTACGATCATGTGTGAACAAATATAATGGATAAATGTCTGATATTCAAAATCTATACAGTTTAGTCTAAATAAATAAAACACTAAAATCAATCATTTCAAATGCTAAGTAAATTTGGGCATCACAACATTATAATGTACAGTTCGAAAAATGGATATTTAAAGATTTACTAAGGTTTACATTTAAAAGTGTTATTAAATTATTATTCAATCAAGTTTTTAAAGCTTTAAACTTTAAGTGAGTGTTAGCCAATGTAATCTAAGATAATGACAGCAAAAGCTTTAATTTTTTTTTATTATTTTTTAATAAAAAATATTTAACTGGACATAACTTAATGAAATTGTGTTTGGAAATTGGGTAGTGGATTTCAAGTTCTCAGCATGCTTTGCAAAGGACTGGATAAGAAGAATAAATGTTGAAATTAAGCCTTATTTTATTTGGGTTTTAGTGAAGGGAAAGACCGGTTTAGTGTTTAATGCTGTTATGTTTTACATTTAAAAGAGTATCTGTTCTGTTGAAGTTTTTGTGATTATCGTTGTGCTGAAGAGTATATGACATGGTAAACACTACATTGACTCTGTTAGTGATGACTGCGCTAATGCCAATGTCAAGTAATATCTTACTTGTTCAAAAATATACATGCTAAATAAGTTATATTAAACATGTGCTATGATAGCTGTGGATTTTAACTGAGATTAATTGGTTCCCAGCCTACAACTCAAGTATTTAGAGTATTTTGTTTGTTACAAATTATTATATTCCTCTAACTCAATTTAGTTTGTTGGTTGAACAATTTCAATCAAAGTTGTCACAACTCAATTTTATGCAAATGGTTGCATTTTTTCTTTTTTTCTTTTTTTTTTATTGAGCCAACATTTTTTAGATTATCCACCTCCAATATTCCACTTGCAATAGTCTATATAATGTCAGGTTTTGTTATGGCACGTACATACTCACTGCCACAATATTTTTAATATGGCATAGAGGTGGCCTAAATGTATATACACAGAATGCTCAAATGCTGATTGTTGATTCTCCTGCACAGCAGACAGAAAACAAGACATATGATGATTGACATGACAGAGCTGCAGTAGCTCAGCAGAGCCTTTTCCATGCAGGTCAACTGCTTTCCTGTGATGTGATTTACAAACAGTGCTTTGAAGAAAGGTGTACAGTGTGCCACTGCATATACGCAAATGTATTTGTACGGTGCCAGTGATGGTCTACTTGGGCTAAAATAAGGGACTTCTTTTATAGCCGTCTCACCTGTGTTCAGGAAAAGAAAACATTTCCAATAAGCTAAATTTTTGTTGTGTTTGTGAGCAAAATCTGTTTTTCACAGATTTTTCAGAAATCATAAATGAATCATAATGGCCTTCCATTTTTTTCTACATTTAGAAAACAACACACCTCCACAGAATATGTTAAGCCAAACTGTTTTATGTATAATATTATTAGAAACTGAACAATTAGTCTTAATCTTTTGGCTATTTACATTAACCTAATGTAAGTTATCTGGAAGCGCTATGTTAACATCCACTTTTTCACGCCAAAATATTCCATAAATGAAAAGATGCAAAGAAAAGCCATGAAGGACGCTCTGACCCATTTCTGGTCTCAGCTGCAGACCGTTTACTCTCCTGTCTCTCTCAGTTCAGTAAGAAGTGTGTGTATACGTAGAGGCGAGAGAGGCTAACAGATAAACATTTTTCTATTTTCATGCCAGCTCCTCTTGCTTTTGTAATTCAAATGCAGACACAGGAAACTGGCAGCCAAGAGGCACACACACTCTTACACGGATGTGCGGCCATACACACACGCCTTGTAATGCTATCGACCCCTGGCCTGTCATGCAATGCCACACACACCGGTCTCTCTGTGCCTGCCTTCCAACTGATAACCAGAAGCCATCGTCCAAACCAGCGGAGGAGTGAGAGACTGTAAGTGGGTTTGTGAGTTTAAAAGAGAGACAGAAACAGTAAACGGGAGCGTGTTTGTATCAGTGATTGAGGAGTTTGCATCTAAAGAGGTCATAATATCAAGATTTCCTGCACTGATTCTCACTAAACTGCTCAAGGAAAATGTCTAGTTCATATTTCACTCCAAAAGTCAAAAGAAAGATGACACTATACTTTGCTTAAGTTAAGATTTCTGCATCATGACATTGTCACATAATTATTATCAAAATAGACAATCAGAGATGTGGCAGCGATTTTGAATCTGCTTGGGTCTTTCCCAATCCCACACCCCTCTTCTTCCCAATATTACCAGTTGCATTTTCAATTTTCTACTTGATAAAAGGCAGATTAAATAATTAGTTTATAAAGAAAGTCTTTAGCTTATCTGAGTTTCTATGAGTGGAACACATGAGCCAGAAGAAAAAGGAAGAGACAAGAAAGAACAAAAAAAAAAACAATTCCCTAAAGAAGCCACACAAAGAGATGAATGAATGAGATGACAAAGTGAAAAGCACAATACTGCTACAAAACAAATGTCTACTGTTTCCCCCCAGGTGGCGACACCGCACAACATAGCATGATGACACTTATGAATCACAATGGTCAGTTCATCAATAGAAAAGCAATATACAAAATAATAATAATAACTAGAATGTACATTTCCTGAAGAAAATGTGAATGGTGCTTGCAGTGGCAAAACTCGGAACTCAATAATAATAATATGAAAAATATGAAAGTTAGATTAAAAAGGGGGCTATTTATGAATAAAATTTGTAATAAAATGTAGCTGCATTCACAATTCACACATGTACACATTAATACTTCTATTCCGCAAGGATGCATTAAACTGACCAAAAAGTGAAAGTAAAGCCTGAAATGTTAAAAAAAGTATCCAAATTATATATATATAAAAAAATGCTGCTGTTTTGAACGTTCAATTAGTCAAAAAAAATAAAATAAATAAATAATAATAAAAAATAAATAAATAATACAGTTTCCACAACAGTATTATGTAGCCCAACTGTGTTCAACTTTGATAATAATAATAATAATAATAATAAAGATTGTTGAGCAGAAAATCAGCATATTAGAATGATTTCTGAAGGATCATGTGACACTGAAGACTGGAGTAATGGCTACTGAAAATTCAGCTGTCATCACAGGAATAAATTACATTGTGAAATACACTACCGCTCAAAAGTTTGGGATCGGTAAGATTTTAATGTTTTTAAAAGAAGTTTCGTCTGCTCACCAAGGGTGCATTTATTTAATTAAAAATACAGTACAAACAGTAATATTGTGAAATATTATTACAATTTAAAATGACTGTTTTCTATTTGAAAATATTTTAAAATCTAATTTATTCCTGTGATGGCAAAGCTGAATTTTCAACATCATTAATCCAGTCTTCAGTGTCACATGATCCTTCAGAAATCATTCTAATATGTCAATTTGAAATATAATCTTTTGTAACATTATAAATGTCTTTACTGTCACTTTTGATTGATTTAATGCATCCTTGCTGAATAAAAGTATTAATTTCTTTAAAAAAAAAAGAAAATAAAAATTCTTACTGACCCCAAACTTTTGAACGATAGTCTATAATGTTACAAAAGCTTTGTATTCCAGACAAATGCTGTTCTTTTGAACTTTCTATTTATCAAGGAATCCTGAAAAAAAAGTACACAACTGTTTTCAACATTGATAATAATAACAAATATTTCTTGAGGAACTAATCATCATATTAGAATGATTTGACTGGAGTAATGATGCTGAAAATTCAGCTTTGCCATCACAGGAATAAATTACTTTGTCAAATATATTTAAATAGTACACAGTTATTTTAAATTGTAATAATTTTTCACAATATTACTGTTTTTACTGTATTTTTAATTAAATAAATTAAGCCTTGGTGAGCAGACAAAACTTCTTTTAAAAACTTTAAAAATCTTACCGATCCCAAACTTTTGAGCGGTAGTGTATATTCAAATAGACAATATAACATTTCACAATATTACTGTAGTTTTAATCAATTAAATGCAGCCTTAGTGAGCTTCTTACAAAAATATAAAAGAATCTTACAGACCGCAAACTAAATCCTCAATTCAAGCTCACAAGCACACATCCATATTTATTTCTCAACTGATTTAAACTGTTCTTCTCCTGAACTTATGTCTTCTGCAGATGGTTCCACGCAGGAATCAAAAGCTCAGCAGCATAACATCAACGTGGGAAAGAACAGCTTTATCTGAGCGCTGTGCTTTGACATTTTCACTGAGCTGTTCCCTTGGGAGTCTAATCGATATAAATACTCTAAATAAACTTTGTCAAATCCTTCTCTAAGTCTCATGGACAGTGTTCCTCTTCACTATAGGAGAGAAGTCATCACAGGATTTACACTAATGTCAGCACGCACATTCATAAATGTTAACCTGGCAATCAGTGGGGACCCTTATAAGTGTTTATGATATTGTGATCACTATATGACTTGGCCCTCCTTCAATTTAAGTCTATTTTTTCACCCATTTTATCAAAAATCATATATAAAAATCACTTAGAAAAGTTATAAAAGCACACCATATTATCTTCTGGGGACATTTTACAGCCATATTTGTCACTGAAGGCTAGGTCACAAAAACATGCACGTAAGCCCAGGTCAATGTTCCACTGTTGTAGTACCTCATCTATATCAGTAGATGGTGCTGTATGTCTATCACACCAACACATATACATCTATGTAGACATAAACTATATACAGTATTTGTTTCCTGTTTAAACATTTGAACAGGCTGATTCCAGACCTTTCTATCTCCTGATGGCATAAGGTGTAACTAAATGTAAAACATACCTGCAAAATATCCTCTATAGTGAATAAGAAATATTAAATGTTCATTATAAAGTTTTCTTACTGAAATAAAATCCAGAAATGTTCATATCATCTTTGATGACAGCAAAACCTTATTTATTGCTTGCTGCTGACTTTTCTATTTAAAAGAATGGGTTGCATGGTGCAAATTGATAACTTTGAATACAAAAACTGTATGTTCCTCATACATTTCACTTATGCTAATGGTTCAATTAAATTTCATTACAGTGTAAAGGATTACTAGGCTGATCAGTTTGTGGAAAGGGGGGGGGGATTTTAAAAAGAAGTTTTAAAAATGGTAATTGCTCACCAATATCCTCTTAAAAGGTTTGGAATCTGTATCCCCTTCAGACCCGTAATATCTGAGCCAGAACATAAAAGCTATGTAGTGTACTGCTAATAGCCATCACAAACGCTGCATCCAGTTGTGCGTGTGTGTACAGAACATGCTTAAAACTGTATTTTAAAGAGAATGAAGAACGTTTGATTTGATTTGTGGGGAAAGTGATGTCCTTACAAACGTAAAACAGGTTGTGACCATATTATATAATAATGCAGATTCAAAGTTTGAATAGAAGATTGAATAAAAGAATGAACAGAAGAACAGGATCAGTCGCACCAAACAGCACATTTATCCCAGACGTCACATTTTCTTTGTAAAACTTTCACTCTTTGCATAGCTTGTGTGAACACTCGCACTTCTCTCTGTCTGTCTCCTTTGGGTTTTGTGGCAAACTTAGTAGAGTTGAGTGGTTGTTTGTTAGTGAAGACAGGTGCAGGCCTCATCCCCACACACACACACATATATACACACACAGTATAAACAGACCCAGTAGAAAGGGACTGGTCTGACAGAATGCCTTTTCACACCTGACTGGGCCTAGCATAGGGCGACAGGCCAGAGCTCCCAAAGCACGACACACACACACACACACACACACACACACACACACACACACACACACACACACACACACACACACAGAGGGGTATCTGTACTGTATTTAACTTTGAGCCCTCTAGACTCCAGGATAGTTTAAAGGCCTTAAAGACCGTCTGTTGAGGGTGACTCAATTTAAGTACCTACACACACAAACAGAACCAGGGCAGGACCCAGAGGATGAAAGTAATGCACAAGCAGATGGACTCAGCCCAGCAGAACCAAGTGGACCTGTAGGAAACCATCTCACGCTATTTTACCCCACTATAAAGCCAACAGACTCGGACGACAGTCCACATATGTCGTCCACGCAAACAGCAATTCACTGTGATGGCAAAAGGCCTTTTGGCCTAGACAGAACTAATATTTTGTTGTATTATTTATTGTATTATTTATTATTTGAATTATACAACTGTAAAATCTTTAATACAGGATCTCCTTCAAACTGTGTAAAACAGCTTTCTTCCTTTAATTTTTTTCTGTCGATTTACTTATTTATTAGGTGTTTCTCATCTGATTTTTCTCAAGTGTATCAAAATCGTACCAACACAATATAGAAGTATCTTAATTAATTTTACGAAAGGCAAATTAATACTTAATACAATTTAGACATTAAAATGCATTAATATTACCAAGCATAAGCCTATTAACATGGAAAATTCTTAACATGACATAGGCTGAATATTAAAATGTTTATTATGAAATATTATATTGTACATTATTTAATTTTATTAAAGAGATTTTTAATATATTATTAACATGACATGGGCTGAATACAGTATAATATTATAAAATAAAAATTATGAACTATAATAAAAAAATGTTCATATTCAGCCTGTCATGTTAATTAGTTTTCATATAAAATAAAATAAAATAAAATAAAATAAAATAAAATAAAACCAAAAATTATTCAGCCATTTTTTATATATTTTTACTAGTGGGTGCAGGACACTATAGTTAATTTATGTAAGCTGCAAAATATTATACCCAAAAATTCTTCATACAGTGGACTACCAGTAAAATTGATACAAATTTGGAACAAAAAATTATTCAGACACTTTGACCTGACCATGTTTTGCTTAAGTGTTATCTAACATAATTAAGATTATTTTTTTCTGACACAGTTTAACTCTGAGATCTTGTCATATTTTATTACCATTTTTTTAAACTACAGTGAATAAACTGTATTAATGAATGA
This sequence comes from Megalobrama amblycephala, assembly GCF_018812025.1. Lineage (NCBI taxonomy): Eukaryota > Metazoa > Chordata > Actinopteri > Cypriniformes > Xenocyprididae > Megalobrama > Megalobrama amblycephala. Next base: position 43,385,273 of record NC_063050.1, read on the forward strand.
AATGTTCAAGGTGTCTGAGTAAATTTTGGATTAGTGGGTTTTATTGTAGGAAATTAATTTACTTCATTTTTTTCATTTTATTTTATTTTAAATGTTACTTAACAACTGGCATTAATTTTCCACAGTTTAATTGTAGAAAAAATAGCCATGGCACCTTGGCAGAAACAACAAGATACCATGATACGCTTTTCAAGGAGGGATAATAATATCAGTTTCCTTCTTTGTGCTCTGAACTCAATCAGTAAGAACTCAGAAAACGCTCTTTATACTCAACACTGAGGAACAAAACCATCAAGCTGAGAAACGGTGAAAGTGAGAACGATTTTTTAAGACTTTTAACCCTCCACGCAGCTCTTTAACAGCCCTAGAGGCAACATTTTCTTTTCATCCCATCTTTCTATTTTTCTCTCTCTCTCTCTCTCCACTCTGCCACCCAGCGCACCAGGCTAGCGCTAACGATCTGGCCTTTTCATTAGGCAGGCTAGCTAATTAGACTGTGTGTGTGTGTGACGGGTCGAGTGACTGCTCGGCGCAGCGCGATGCTGGCAGCCCATTTCATGCTTTATCACGTCTTTTAATTGACAAACAACCTGCTCTTTTCTCTTAGGCTGAGGTCTATATTCCAAGAGTCTGCACGGATGTGTGTGCGTGTGCAGATGTTCCAGTGCGCCCCTTGACGTTTAGCTGTGTGTGTGACTGTCACATGCCTTCTCACCCTGGTGGATCTTTAGGGAGAAAATGCTCACTGAGTTTGCCAATTAACCACTTTCAGATTGTTCTGTGACAAAACGCATACACACAGATGCAAATACTGAGAAATGCACACAGCGACTCAATAAAACTCGTGTAAACAAATCGTATCATTTTAAGGAGTCTCAAACTCGCATTCAAATATTAAATTACATTTTAAAATTCAGTGTATTAAGTAACTTTATACACTTCAACACAAAGCTAGTTATTAAAGCAGCCCTTTGTGGCGAATGAAAGCTGATCTCTTCTCCGCTTAGACACACCATCAGGAGTCCACCATTTATCCACATTCACACAAAGGCAAAACCAGCGGGAGTCTTTTCTCTGCAAGCCACAATCATGCCTAATAGTGCTAATGATGAATGTGTGTTTATATACATGTGAGGGTTTATTACACACAAATATGCTTTGACTTTACTTTTGTCACAAAGGACTCCAGTCATTTTCTTAATTCAGATGCTTAACACAGTCAGTCACCTGGAATTCCCTCAGGCATATTCTGTATGCATTCGAGGTGTTTGCATAAGTTGTATTCACATTTTAAATGAGACGCATAGAAAAACATATAGAAACAAATCTTACCGTAAGGTGGTACTGTCTCCAGATTTCTGGACAGGCCTGTTGAAAACAAAAAGTCATTGTAAAAACCCAATGTTTACATAAAATGAGAGTCTAGAGATTCAGAAACGCAAAAAAAAAAAAAATACCACACAAATGTTTATGACAATTCCACAAAATCCATGGAGTGCTTCAGACATCCATCAGGACATGAAGTTGAAACCTTCCTCTTTTCTTTTCATCTCTGTTTCTGTTCGTTTTTGATCAGCTATACATTTCCGCGATGTTTTGTTGTCTTTGATTAAAGAAGCTAAATGATTGAGAACTTTTAGGGCCTATTAGGAAACTATTCATAAACTGGTTGATGTTTATGGAAGGACTGATGTTATTGAAAACCAGTTGATGAATGTAAATTTTTAAATATAACATGAAAATGAAATCCAGCAAAACAAGAGAAGATGACAGAGATGAAATGAGAAGATGTGGACATGAAAGGAGATGGGGAAATGAACGAAAAGGCAAAACAATAAGAAGAGAAGAGAAGAGAAGAGAAGAGAAGAGAAGAGAAGAGAAGAGAAGAGAAGAGAAGAGAAGAGAAGAGAAGAGAAGAGAAGAGAAGAGAAGAGAAGAGAAGAGAAGAGAAGAGAAGAGAAGAGGGAAAAGAGAATGAAAGGAACTAAGAAGAAGAACAGAGAAAAAGAAAATGGAACAAGATAAAGGAAAACAAAATGGAACAGGAAAACGGAAAAAACTGAACTGGAAAAAGAGGGGAAAAGGAAGTGGAAAAAGACAATAGATCAGGAGAAAGCAAAAGCAAAAGAAATTGTAAAGGAAAGGACAATAGTAGAAGAAGAAAGAGGTGCGGTGTTGACAGCTCAAGCCATCTTAACAGACACTGAGCGAGGGTCGTTAGCGCATTTGCCCTGTGAGCATCCTACGTTTCTCTGAAAATTGAAAGTGCCGAGGGCACAGCAGCCAGACTCATTTATACAGTTAGCTTTTCATTTAACCCCACCTGAGAGCCGAGCAGAGAGGGAGGCAGAGGCTGTAGGGTTACCCTGCTGAGGGTATTGAAGGAAACATTCAGAGTCTTTAAGAATCTGCTTTCCTTTCCCTCGCTCGCTGTGACAAGATGATCCAGCAATAAAGCTATTAAAAACACATTTCCATACTGCCAGATACTAAAACCAGGACCTTTATGAAATCATGAGTTCTACTGTTGTTTTAGACTTAAAGGGTAAAAAAAGGTTTTACTAAAAAATAACAACTTAAAAACAAAAAATATGTTTGAGTAATAAAGTAATAGGGAGGACAAAAATTGAAAAATTTATAATGGAAATATTCTTACAGTCATGAAACTAAAATTGGAAATGAATATTTTTGAGTTGCACACAATGAAAACAAATCTGGCAAATTATCTGGGTTCAGACTGCACAACATTTACATATCCTGAACATGTAACAAACATGTAAATTTAAAAAAAACAACAACAAAAAAAAACATTGGTGTTTCATTATGAAGAAGTAGTATGTTACAGCAAGCCCAAAACCGGAAAGTAAATGGACCGGCTGATATGCGTCAACTCAAAGTTCGTTAACAAATGCTACATAGCGGTTTTTGGGTCTGGTGTAATTACAGATTATAAGCATAATTAAAAGTCATGTTGTGCTGGCGGCTGAAGAATTGTTTGTTCAGTTAACCAGTAAGATCAACTTAGCTCTGCGTTCCTTATTTACCATATATTCTAGATTCATCAACAACTAGAAGTCTTACAGGGATGAAGCGCATTATGATTGTGATCATGTGATGTGAGAACTTAGTGAGTTTAGATAATCAGAACGACTTCTTACTTTGACTAATAGAATGCAGCAGAATATCTTGCAGCAGGATTGTTTAACTGCACCCGAATCCTAAATGTGTTTGTTTGTCATGTTATGCATGAATGGGGCCAATTCCGTTTCAATTAAAACTATGCCAAAATTATATTAAAACTGTTTCCAAATCACAAGACAACAGAAGATGAACAAACTTAACTAGCTTTTACGGGGAGGGAATGTGTTCTTGCATTCAAAAAAAAAAAAAAAAAAAAGCATACATAGAGAATACAGGGGTCTTTGTAAAAATTCAACCCTCATGGCGTGAGATGCTGAAAAAACACAAGCAAGACGCAATGGTCAGAGATGTCCATCTGCATGAAAGAAAAAAAACTAGTCCACTGCACTAATTGCAATGACCCTGACCCATCACCTAGATATAAAACATGACTCCAGTCTTTGTTTTAACAAGCTATATATTCTCTCTTTCATCTCTCTTGTTGTTTCTAAAAGTCACTTGTTTCTCTTCCTCCCCCATTTCTATCTCTCTCAGTGGGGTTGTTGTTGGGGGTGACGAGTGGAGCGTGTGTCCCACTCACAGCCTGTGAAGCGTCTGTCTTAATGAGAGAAAGAATGGCCCCAGAGATAGATGCACACACAAACAAACAAGTAACACACAATGCAACACATTACACTCCGAAACAAACACACACTCCCACAGAGAACTACTCACGTCAATGAAGTGTCCAGTCATGCCACAGCGGTGGCAGCATTTATGCCAGTAAGCTTTCTCCAGACAGTCGTCATAGGTGTGGCCGGGCAGCGAGCAGTTAGAACAGTGACGGTTCGGACAGGTCCTCAGTAAGTGTCCCAGAAGCCCACATAATGAGCAGCACGGCAACTTCTGCTCATAAACACACACACACACAGTCACAATAAGGACAACCTTGACACTTAGTGACAGCTGCCTAAATAAAAACACTATTAAATTGAAAGAAGACACTGTTCTTAATATATTAAAACTAGAAAACCTTAAGAATTTTCTTTTTTCTTATGCATGATATGCATTTATTTGATAAAAATGCAGTAAAACAGTAACATTATTAAATATTATTATAATTTAAAACACCCATTTTCAATTTAAATATATATAAAAAAAAAAAAAAAAAAAATATTTTTTACAATCCAGTAAATAAAACAATTATATATTGTCAAAATATGTAAATGTTTGACCCAAAATGCATTTTATTGTGACCTATAAAGTGAAACATTATCCAACTGTCTGACAAACTTGATACTGATTGGTCAATCGCAGCATTTTGAGACAGTGGCTAAACTGTATAGTTGACAGTTTTTTGGCTAATCCGGTACTATATGTGTCAGCACATTCGTTGAGTGGAAATGAGAGGATTTGGACCTTTGCTGTGGGGCAGGTGACTGTAGTGTAGTCAGAGTGAAGGGTGGATAATGATGTACCTTTGGTGTGGGGCAGTTTTTGGAGAGATGGCCGGTCTTTCTGCAGTTGTGACACGTGACGGATTTTTCAACGTAGTAACGGTTTGAGAAGCGGTTTGAAACCTGCCTCAGGCCAACCCGTTTATTACAGATCTGAGCCTACACACACACACAAAAAATGGTAATCACCTCCTATGAAAGACAATCCTTTAAAATAACATTTTCTGTTTTAAAATGTAACTGTAAAATTATGTTTTAAAATACAGTATTGTATTTATTAAAGATTTGACAAAAATAGTAACATTACCCATTTATCCTTTTCTGATACAGCCCAGTTCTGTATATCCCCTCCATCATTTGCATGTTCTACAAAAAAAGATCAGTACATGAGAAAAACAAACTGAAACCATCAACATGAAATTAGATAAAACTTCAATAAGACATTGTTTGCGATTATGTGTGTGTGTCTATAGTACAAGAGGCCCACTCCCCTAATTTGACCTTCTTTTTTTTTTTTAAGATCATTCTCAAGAGACAGAGAGACAGTTACTACAGCAATACACAGCTGCACATCAACACACACAGCATTAAAATACGCCACACGCACACACACACACATTTGTTTCACTATATCAGTGAGGACACTGCCTAGACGTCCATTGATTTTATGATATTTTCTATGGCCTAATCCAACCCCTACCCCTAAACATAACCCTCACAGAAATATGCGCAAAACACTAGATTTAAACAAAAATATGTTTTGCCTGATTTATAAGCCTTTTTAACTAGTGAGGACCAGTGAAATGTCAAGATGGTTGTCATAATATTTCACTTCCTAAGTGAGGATATTTGGCCCTCACAAGTATAGCCAAATATATAACGTCATAAAAAAAGTAAGTAATGAAAATAAACAAAACAACTCTCTGAGAACTGACCAGAGCTGACAAGAGTCGTCAAACTACTGATGCTAGTTTAGCATGTCATATTAAACTGTACTGAAAAAAATGATACTGATTCATGAAACCAAATTCATATTCATATTTCACAGACAAAAAGAGACAAACTAATAAATATTGTTACGAAAACAAACCTCATGTGTTCATTAACTTGTGAGTGTGCTTTTTAAATCTACGCATATAACATGTCGCAACAATGCCCCCCAAACATCCCTGAGGACCCCAAGTACAATAAACAGGAAACATTTCCTTTAATCCTGATGCCCCCCTTCTGTCTCTCTCTCTCTCTCTCAGACACACACACACACACACACACACACACACACACACACACACACACACCTCCGTGTCTCTACGTGGGGGAAATGCCTCGTCAGTCACGGCCCAGCAATCACACAAAGCCAGAGAAAGGAGGACCTCACTATGGTAATCCTGCCAGGCCTATTCACAATGACAAACACACACACCAAAGATACTATGATGTACTTCTCATATGAATATTAGGAATATTTTCATAAATCCACCTAGTTTTCACATCAAATCACCTTTATACACTTAAATAAAATAGTATGTGGAGTTTTTCCAACTGGCATCTACCCAAATTATACACCACCACCAGAGGGGGCACTAGAGAGTAAGCCATAATCAACATTACAAAAAACCTTGCGCTTACCATACAGCGAGACCGAGATGGAGGGATGAAAAGTGGAGCAAGGGAGGGGGGAATAGCGGAATAGCGACAGATGCTACTTGTACGTCTCATAGGTATGCTAATTAACATAGAACCAACAAATAAAAATAAGAGGTGTGCGCACAGGGTGCAACTTCATCAGTGTGTGTGCGTTTTAATGAATTCCAGCTGACTAATAGTCTGAGAGAGAAGAAAGCTGGCGTGCGCCCGGCCACCATCGTTGGGTCCATGGAGAACAAAACGGATGTGTAGGAGAAACTAATTAACCATGAACACAAGCTCCCATTAGAGAGAAAGAGACTGAGATACTATTCTGACTTTAAGAGTACTCTGTGTGTAGGGAGCAGGCCATGTGAAGGCGTATCTCAAAACACAAACTGTCTGGGACTCTCTGAGTGTTTCCTCTAACAGCTGAATCACAGTCCTGAACTAAACTGCTACAAAAACTTGCTAATGGGATCCTCCTTGGAAAATTCATTTAGCCGGTTCTAAAGCGAGCATAAAGCCACAAAGAATACCATAGTGAATATAAACGACTTTTTTAAATATTTGTGACCGAAGTCTCTTATGGCAGCATTTTTTGGATTAAAATACAGTAAAAACATTTAAAATAATTGTTTTCTATTTTAATGTATTTTAAAATGTAATTTATTCCTGTGATGGCAAAGCTGAATTTTCAGCATCATTGCTCCAGTCTTCAGTGTCACATGATCCTTCAGAAATCATTCTAATATGCTGATGGTGCTCAAGAAACATTTATTATTATTACCAATGTTATAAACAGTTGTTCTGGAAATCGTGATACATTTGTTTTCAGGATTCTCTGATGGATAGAAAGTTCACGAGGACACCTTTAATTTAAAACTTTAAAAAAATTTTTTGCCAAAACTTGTAACATTAAAATGTCTATCACTGTTAATGCATTTAATGTGTCCTCACTGAATAAAAGTATTCATTTACTTTAAAAAGAAACTATTTCACAAATAATTACAAAGAAGTGGCAAGTAATATTGATTTAAATGTGAAATTGTGAAGTAAAAAACAGTTTTTTCTTGTAAAATGTACTCCAATAATCTTAACAATCTGTGTATTGTAATTTGTTAAAACATTCGGTAACACTATAATAACTGCACGCTATGAAGCATTAGTTAAGCATTAGTAAACAGTCAATTCATCATTTATAAAGCATTAATAGATATTAATGCTGTGTTCTTGATTTATAAGCATATCTATAAAGTGTTTAATAATTGTATTTTCATACTTTATTAATGATCAATTTATCACTTCTAAATTAAGTATTACATTATTTACAAACCAGTTATTTAGGAGTTGTCAGTGGTTCATAAGATCATTTAAGAAATAAAAGTAAATGATTAATAAACTATTTAAACATACATTTATACATATTATTTAGACATAATAATAGTTACTCAGTGTGTTGTTAAATGCTTTATTAACACATATTCCTACTGTAATTCATGATTAATTCAGGTAGTTATAAAACATTTAGAAGTTGTCAGTCATTTTTGTGAGCTCATCTAAAGTGAGGACTATTTTTGCCTCGTAAAGCTTTACAAAAGGAGATTTAAAGGCTCGGGTATCTTCTGCACTGCTGTTCTCTAATGATTTAAAGTTAGTACTGAGGTACTTTTGATACTGTGAAATATTTTATTATATTATTGTTTTATAAACAATATGTTGTTGTATTTTGGCACTTCTGTAATCCAGTGTTGGCACTGGTAAAATTTTTATTCAGCAATGTTTACACTTTACAGAAATTTATTTTTATAATCAGATTGCATAGGCTTAGTTTCATTTTACTGCACAGTTATGTTCTCTGGAGGAGTATGTGGATTTTTATTTTCTGTAAAATTGCAGAGGTTTTCTTTTAATTTTATATCAAGTTACCTGTCGTAAAGTTTCATTTTTTCCCCCTTGAAATAAACATTTCTATGTTCTTTATCCTTTAAATATCCTTTATAAAAGCTTTCCGAGGCATGAACAGTCCTTTAGATGAGCTCACAAAAATAGTTAACTGAAAACTACTAAATGTTTTATAACTACCTGAATTAATCATGAATTACAGTAGGAATATGTGTTAGTAAAGCATTTATTAACACACTGAGTAACTATTACTATATGCCTAAAAATAAGATGTATAAATGTACATTTATTAATCATTTACTTGCACTTTATAAATGATCTTATGAACCACTGACACCTGCTAAATAACTGGTTTGTAAATAATGTAATTCATAATTTAGAAATGATAAATTGATCATTAATAAAGTATGAAAATACTATTATTAAACACATTATAGATATTCTTATAAATCAAGAACAAAGCATTTATAGCTGTATTTATAAACTGCTTACTAATGTCTATTAATGTTTTATAAATGATTAATTAACTATTTACTAATTCTTAACTAAATGCTTCATGGCGTGAGTTATTCTAAAGTGTTACCAAACATTCATTAAATGTGCGCAGAAACACAGATGGTACATCATATATTAATGACATGAAAGTGGTGTGTAGTGGTTAAAGATTTGGCAGGATGTCGGTTCAAACTCCATGTGATCCAAGGCCCATTGGTATTGTCAAGTCACTTTCCTGTAGGGTGTCCAAACTCAGTCCTAAAAGGCCATTTTCCTGCAGAGTGTAGCTCCAACTTGCCTCAACACACCTGCCTGGAAGTTTCTAGTATGCCTAGTAAGACCTTGATTATCTGGTTCAGGTGTGTTTAATTGGGGTTGGAGCTAAACTTTGCAGGACAGTGGCCCTCCAGGAGCAGGATTGGACACCCCTGCTTTAGAGCCACATGGCATTTAGGACCAGGTGATTGGCTCAAAACAGCCTGGAAGCAGATCTGAGCACCCATGTGCCAGCAAATACGGCAGATCGGCAGATCTGAAATTGCATACTTCTAGGGTATCTTGTGGCAGCTGACCACAGGCTGGATCTGTGAAATGCAACCATTGCAGTTTCACACAGCAAGACTTCTGACTATTGGTATAAAGTTCAGTCTAGTTTGTTGCTTATAGCTTGCTATTTTTGCATGCACTAAGCATTTGAAAGTATTTGAGGCTACCACCTTTGAGCAAGACACTTGTAATGAGACGTGTTGTATTTCCAAATGAAGCAGAATATTCAGTGAGAACAGAAGATAGGGTGGGACTTTGGTTGTTTAGAACCGATTGGATTATTAAAAATTGGGTGTTCAATACAATAATGGAGCTACCTTGATGTCAGTTTTCAAACAATTGTGGAAACTCTAGCAGCATCTATTTTTTGACACAAATATGGAAGATTTAGGAGTGTGTGATATTTATCGGCTACGGTAATATCGTAACTGTTGTTTTAATGAAATGCGAGGCGACATTTCACTTTGAAAAAAAAAACCAAAACAAGTCCGAGTCCAAAAGCATTGACTGCACAATGAAGCCTATTAGAGTGAAGTTAAAATGCCCCAATAATTCAAGTTATTTTAACATATTATAATATTTTGATATAGTTAACTAATATCACACAAGCAAGAGAGCCATTTCAACATCAGCGCATGAGCGTGATCGCAAATTTGATATTGATTTTATAAAACAGTTCAACAAACAAGAAGTTAATACTGAGTGAGTTACATTTTAGAAATGGTATTGTTTGTTTTTGTTCCATTTCATCACCAACAAAAATAGTTCCCAAAAAGAAAATTTTTGTGCAACACTGCACTGTTTTGATGTTTATTTAAAACAAAAATAAAGACATTTTTAATAAAATCTGACAGATATCCTTCCATTAAGACATCAGAAAATTAATCCATAATTTCATCAAGCAAGTTTGAGCTTTTGTTTAGCATAGTTGTGCACTTTGTATGTGCGTTAATCAATTTTCATATGTGAATAAAAGCTGAAACTTCATCATATAAAGCAGTCTTTTCAGAAGACTTGGAATACACTGCTCGATTCATATGGATTACTTTTACCATGTCTTTATGAACTTTTTGAAACATGAAGTTTTGGGTCTGGTCTATTAAAAATATCCTTCTTTGTGTTTTAAAGATGAACTTAAGTCGTATAGTTTTGGAACGACATGAGGGTGAACAACTGATGACAGAATTTTCATTTTTGGGTGAACTAATCCTTTAAGTAAGACTTTAAGTAAAGGAGGTCAATTTTGATTTCATGCTGACTTAAACCTTAGGTTACTTCCAGGTGGACTGTACCTGTAAGGAAGTGTACTGTAAATCATGTTATCATGACTATTTGCTTCAAAAGGAATTTCTACAGTTATTTGAATAGATCTGTTGTCTTATCACAAAACGACAGAAAATAATCTAAAAAACCTCCAGTGTTTGTATAGGCAGCACATAACATCCTCTAGCAAACCAGTGACACAAGTATCAATGCTGAGCACCTCTCTCCGCACTCGTCTCCCTTAACAACCTCCCTCAAGTGTAACCATTCAGCCTTCTCCAGCAGACTCCCCAACACAGGGAGGGGGAACATGGGACTGAACCCTAAAAAAAGCTGATCAAAGCATCAAGCAGGCCCCGCCGTTAACCAGTTTTGGGGGATGCAGGCCCTTTGTGCGGTGCTGTTGACTTCTGCCACTGGGCTGGCGGAGGGGACAAAGAGAGCGGAAGAGAGGCCAGCAGTCAGATTAACACAGCCATACATAACAATGGAGCCCGAGTGTGGGCAACCCCGTGTACCTTTGTGTGAGGGTGTACGTTTAAGTGAGGGAGAGAGGGAAGGAAGAAGTTGCTCATGTTCAGCCTTACTTTTGGTTCTTATTGCAGGGCTCAACAATATAGATGGTCTGATGGCAAAGGATCAGTTTAAGTGTTTTGGGATAGCTCATAGAACTATCACTTGACCTATTTAGCTAACATATACTGCTTTTCAAATGGTTAATACTTTTATTCAACAAGAATGCATTAAAAGAATACTTCACCCAAAAATGAAAATTCTGTCATTTATTCACCCTCAAGTTGTTCCAAACCTGCAAGAATTTCTTTCTTCTGCTGAACACAAAAGAAGATATTTTGAAGAATGATGGTAACCAAACAGTTGATGGGCCCCACTGACTTTCATAGAATTTTTTTCCATACTATCAACTTTTCCATCAAATGTTTGGTTACCCATATTCTTCAAAATGTCTTCTTTTTTATGTTCAGAAGAAAGAAATTCATACAGGTTTGGAACAACTTGATGGTGAGTAAATGATGACAGAATTTTCATTTTTGGGTGTACGATCCCTTTAAATTGATTAATAGAGAGAGTAAAGACTGTTACATTTTTACCAAAAATACCCATTTCAAATAAATGCTGTTCTTTAGAACTTTCTATTCATCAAACAATCCTGAAATTACGATTTCCACAAAAATATTAGGCAGCACAACTGTTGTCAACATAGGTGAATGAAAAATGTTTATTGAGCACCAAATCAGTATATTAGAATGATTTCTGAAGGGTCATGTGACACTGAAGACTGGAGTAATGGCTGCTGAAAATTCAGCTTTACAGTCAGAGGTTTGAAATTACAATTTAAAACATACCAAAACAAAAAAGTAATTTTAAATTGTAATAAAATTTCACAATATTACTGTTTTTACAGTATTTTTGATCAAATAAATACAGCCTTGGTGAACATAGGAGACTTCTTACAAGAAACATTAAAAAAAAAAAAAAAAAAAAACAATACCGATCCCAACTTTTGAATGATAATGTAGATTAGGTTTATCAAAATTCTGAAAATGACTGGCAATTGTCTAAGTATCAAACAAATCAATAATATTTCACAAAGTATGCAATGCTTTTTTGTCTATATGAATTCATAGCCTTCAGAGCTAGTTTAGTAAAATTTATTACTAACAAATAAAATATAAATATATAATATAAAATAAATATAATATATAAATATAAAAATCTTGCTAAAAAATAAAACACCTCAACCATTTTTGTGGTAGGATCAGTCAAAATGCTGGGCAGGGCAAATAAACACCTGATCTACTGGTCTTTCTGGGGCAACCAAAAAAAAAAAAAAAAAAAAAAAAAAAAAAACCTTGTATAGCCTTGTATTAACTAAATCAGTGATTCCCAAAATCAAAAGGGGTCCGTTGTCTCTTGTCAATAGTTAAGCAATGTATGAAGCACAGAAGTTACTTTAAAACAAAGCAGCTCTATGTTGGGCACCACAGCAAATCCACATGACTGACTTGAACCTGCTGTGAAAACTGTGTGGGGAAATCTTTTGCCCTCATGCGGAATTTGTAATTGTGTGGATTTTGCCCGGAAATGTAACGGCACATATGGTCTGTATTTAATACTTTAAAAAAACAAACAAAAGAGAGTCTTTTCCATAGAACTCATCTTAAAGATTACCACAGCATTATTTAAATGACTTTTTTTTTCCCCACACTGGTTTAATCTATTTCAGATAAACCCGCCTCTAAATAGCACGCAAAACGAACTGTGGCTGGCTGCTTTTTTTCCCTGTCTAAGTGGGCGTTTCTTGGCCAGAATAAGCAGCAACGTGGGCCAGACCTTTTACCATTTAGTCAAAGGTCTGGCTACGCGAGACTAGCGATACAGAGAAAGGTAGATGCCCCACAGAAGGGCAGACATGGGGGGTCAGTGGCCCTCACAGACCCCCTGACAAATACTTGACATGGACCATGGAGCAAATGCATTACGTCCCTATTCACCCTGCCTGGAGCAGACCTTAATCCAATCAAAGAGTGATCAAACACATACACACACACACACAGAGTGTTCGCGCCTGCTTGACCAAAGGCATGTCTTTCTCTCCTCCTGGCCTGCCATTCTCCTGTTCCTCCACTTCCTTCATCAGCTAAATAATCTCCTTGCTCATTCTCATTTCCTGTCAGAATCCATCCCTCCAAAATGCTTTCATACCTTCGACGCAGCCCTTTCACCATCTTCATTATTTTTATGGCCTTTTTGCCATTTTTATGGAAATGATAGTAGAGAGGGGACAGGAAATGAATGAAGGAATTAGAATAAGAAATGTTGCGAGCTGGATTCAAACACTCATTACCCACACAAGCACTATCCACTAAACCACAACTCCACCTTCTATGTTCCTTCATGGCATTCTTTATTGAACATTGTCTTTGTATCAGAAATGCCAGATTTACCTCCACACGGGCAATTAAACTCTACTTGACGGAGGAGACGGAAGGCAGAATTCAAATGAGCGGTGGAGTGAAATGCATCATGGTCCGTGAACAGACCACAGTGAGTTAGGTGAGCAGTGGTGAATGTGAGTGTGAAAACCAAACCGTGTGTAACAACGCCACACTTCAAAGACAAAATACACACACAAGGGTACCTCACTACAAGAGACTGGAGATACGCATGCTTACAAACATACTCGCTAGCGTTTCACACTCGACTAAATTCAAGCATCCAGTTGGATCACAAACAGAACATGTTGGAAGAGAGGACCAGGACATGAAATCAAGCAGAAAGAGACAGACATGTTGAGACAGAGATGAAATGAGAGAGATAGAGAGAGAGATCTCCCTTTCGGTCAATACATCATGTACAGGTCGATTATGGATTACAGTGGCACATTTCATTTCATTTCATGCTCAGTCTTCATGTTTGCAGCACTGCTGTGGAGCCCTCTGCAACATGGATTACACTGATATCTCTATTGCACACATACACACAACTTTAGCACCAAAAACCACCTTTGGTGAATTTGAACAAAGTTTCACTGCAGTGTCTGTTACTGCCATCATATTGTTTTTAAAGAAATAGTCCACCCAAATCTTAATTCCGTCATTATTTATTCAACCTCATGTTGTTCCAAACTTTAATGCTGCAATTTTAAAGTAGAATTTATTGAAGAATCATTACACATCCCATGACATAGAAGAACTATTCATAGTGATGAAGAGCTTTCAAAAAAAGTTCTTGGCATCTATGTTCTACTGGCATCTATGGTTCCGCGAAGAAGCTTTACATTGGTTAAAAAGGCTCTTTATAGTGGAAAAAGGTTTTTCATTTTATGTAAATGTTCTTCACACTAAGAAAAACAATGTTCTTTTAGCAGCTGTGTACTGAAAGGTTCTTTGGGGAACCCAAAATAGCTCTTTTATGGCATCGCTTCAAACCCCCCCTTTTTAGTCTATACAACTTTAAGTCATTATTCACCCATGATGTCTTGGAATGTTGGAACAAGTCTACATGACCGCTTTTATTTTAAATCAGCAAAGATGTTTGGAACAACAAGAGGGTTAGTTTGTGGAATGATAAAAAGATAAATAGCTATGAATAATGACAGAATTGGCAGATGTTGTTTGATACAAGATTTTACAACTTCATTATATAAACATGTTTAGAACAGTTGTGCCAATGTTTGGGTTTGCTTAGATATTTAGCATTTTTGAAAAACATCCATACAAATTCCTCATAAAAGATCTTTAAAAGATCATAAAATTACGGTTTGTTTTTAGTTAGTATCTTCCAGAAGAACCATCCTACAAACAGTCAGCCCGGCACGAGAGGGCCTTAGGGCAAATGGACATCCCTGTGCCCCACTCCGAACTGCGATTTCAACCGAGGAGGACACAAGTATGTGAAAACAATAGAAGTCCTCATTTGGACAGTCAGGCAAACACATGTTAATGAAGATGTACAGTAAGGATACCCCCAAGTCTGCCAAACAATCTGACTATCAGCCCATATTACACCAACTCTGCAGGTAGAACACGATACTGGGGCATGTGGCCAAATCAGTGCCCCTACCCACAATTCAGCATGGCACACAGTACGTGCTGCCACGCTCCTGGCATTCCTGACTTCACGTTTAAAGGGGGAGGTGGGGCAGGTGGCCAAACCTGTCTGTCAACGTGCCGTTGCCTCTTGCAACCCAGAGGGGGCCCAATTACTGCCCAGCGGGGCGCGGTATGGCAACAGCATGGCAACCACACGGCAACCATACGCTCCAATCAGAGTGGCAGACGGGTAAGTGACAGGAGATAAGGAAAGAGAGTCACATGGGATTGAGAAAAGCACACGCACACACTCAACACGACTCTTTGTACTTGGTAATCTGATGTCAAGTTAATGAAAAAAAACAAAAACAAAACAAAAACAAAGCCTTCAACCATAAAAAAAAAAAAAAAAAAAAATACTCCATCCAGGAGTTCACCAAAAATTAAATTCTGCCATTATTTACTCACCCTCATGATGTCCCAAAGTCTTATGACTTACCTTCCTCCATGGAACACACAAGGAAAAATTCTGAAGAATGTTGAAGCTGCTCTTTTCAGAACAGTGACCAGATGATTTTCCAATATTAGCTATATTTAGGGGTGTAAATTGGACGGTTCATCACAATACAAAACAATACAGATTCTTATAGCCAGTGATTTGATATTTCACGATACCTCAAATATATAGCAAACATTTAGCAAACTTCACATCCAGCACCATAATTGGGACATTCACAAATAAAAAACTCAAGTCACACAGGAGATCAGTTATCTGATGACAGCTTATGTGACATGACAACAGTCAAGAACGTATTTTAGGCTTCTGTGCTGAAATGTGCAATGTGAAATATCTTCTGAAAAACAAGTAAAAATATTTATAAATAAATATTATTCAATTAAAAAAATGTTTCATTGTATATCAATGTATAGAGCAGCTTTTTAATGAGGCAATAACATATGATAGATAGGCTATTAATACTCTATCATTGCGCAAAAGTAAAGTACTATAATATGAAAGGCTTAAATACAGAGTGACTCAAAGTGCTTAGGCGCATCCTGTGTGTAGAATGATGCTCTTGAAACAACATGGCGTCTCCTATGCAACACTTTATTGAGCTTTTTCTTTTAAGTTTTAATTTTCAGTTACTGTGCACATGAAGAATTCATAGTGCTCTCTTTTCCCCATGTTGTGATCTAACAGACACCCAGCAGAAAGTAACATGATTTAGAAACAGCAATAAACTCTAGCAAGATGAAGTCCTTTTATGCAAAACCATAGACCTTTATCTGCTGAAGCACAAAAATAAGTAAAAGAAGACTCACTGACTCAATTCACTGACCTATTTGTGCGCTAAGATGTATGCGCACTGCTCTTTTTTGTCTTTCTGCAATGCTTTAAACACGAGCAAATGATAAACTTTCATGACTATTCAGCACCCAATCGGCACAGTGACAGCTCCATCAACTGTCCCGAGCGTCTTTCATGAGCTCTGAAAGTTAGTTTAAACCAGAATGCATGCGTTGGAGAAACTGCATAGAATGATATTGCATGAAAATGTGGAGAGTGTGACAACAAATGCACCTTTTAAATATATAAATAGAGCCTACAGGTATTGATTTTTTTATGCGGTGCATCGATACATCGTATCATTACACATATAATCGATGTATCGATCTATATCAATGTATTATTTATAACACAATATTTTCTGTGAATAAAAATGCTCATCTGTTTTGGTCTATTCCAAAGATATCAGCTTCAGAAAACTGAATATATCATTTTATTTATTTAAATAATATAATAAGTTTAATAAGTTAATGTGGTATAATAAGTTTTGTGGTGATTTTGTGTAATATTTAGACGCTTGATAGCCCCTGGTCACTGGTAAACTTTTGTTTGCATGATCAAGAACAGCTCCAACAGATCAAATATGAGTTCTATATAATAAAGTAAGTTTAGAATGACATGAAGATAAACAGTAAATGCACAAGACAATGCACAGAATTGCTATGCACTGTATACAACTACATATATATATATATATATATATATATATATATATATATATATATATATATATATATATATATATATATATATATATATATATATATATATATATATATATATATATATATATCTATGAACTATTACTTTAACATCCATTTTCAAGAGTAATTACAGTCACTAGTCTGAATCCTGTAATGTTAGAAAGAGATGAATAAGACACGTAAAAGTAAATTTAACAACAAATAATGATGCAAATAACATACTTTATGCAACGTGCACTGACAGTCAGACTGCACTTGCACAGAAAAACAGCTTGTGCACACATGCATACTCTCAGTCTCGTTCAGTCACTCGTCACAGGTCTGTGACAAACCTGCTTTAAGAGCCCACCTGAGAAATGTCTACAGCTTGCCCTGTCATAAAAATGATAGCATTGAGACACTATGTATATGCTTAGTTATTAGTGATTGTCTCATTTTACATAAAATTAAATAAAATCCTAAAGAGGGTGAACAAGTTTTAGAGACTACTAGTTTGCCACTGCAGCAGTTTTGGAGCTAGTATTGGATGTATCTCTCATTTTTGAATGCGTGTAAGATGCTAAGTCATTACTAGTCATTACTTGTTTCCAGTGTGTCACAATGTTCTATATATATTTCAAAACATGCATTTCAAATGTAAATTGTCTGTACTTTTACAGTGTGATGCATTTTGCTTTTGCATATGGTTTGATGTTTGTAAAAGCGTAGCAAAAAAGGGGCTCATAAATGAATATTCGGATCTCAATCAGCTGACTTGACTGTTAAAATATTGGCTAGCTTTTCAAAATAGCAGTATCAGCCTTAAATTTATTGATCACCTCTATATGTTCTGTATGAATGTATTCTATATCCAACAGAACAATGAATAATCAGACTCTGCCTGTAGAGTCTCCACAGCTTGCAATGTATTTTAAAGAATGTTTTTAATTGAAATTGAACATGGAAACATGACCATCACAAAAACAACTAGCAGACTTAATATTCCAAACCTTTATTTTTCCCTTTCAAATCCACATTCACACAAACACATGAGAAAGGAAAATGAAATACTTAATAAAACCACTAGCTTGCGACTTCAATTTCATTCTGATGAAAATTCTCCTCTGGGAGTGTTTTTCTATCAGGCTGAGGGGCAGATCGACTTTTCATGATTGTTATTATATGAAAAGAGATAAACACCATCATTAATCGGCTACATTCCCTTTTCCTTATCGCCGTGATAGAAGGAGAGGAGGGCTTTTCTTCCTCCCATCCAACCCACACTGTAATTAGGCCTCCCTTTCATTCACTCACTCACTAAAATGTGAACACGCACACACAGACACACACACAAGGGATGCGGGAGACAGCCGTGTTCAGCAAATTAAAAATTTGTCATTAAGTGGAATTTACCATAATGCTGTTTTATCTTCCAGCGGTTGGAGGGGGGGGGGGTGATGAAGTGTGTGTGTGTGTTTGTGTGTATGTTATGGGTCTGGGGTGTTAGGGGGTGTGTGGGCAGTGGGACTTCTGTAAATTGAAAAAGCAGAATAATCCTGCCCTTTCTATCGCCCTCTTCAGTCACACACACACGGCAAATCCATAGCCATTGGGGTAATTAAATAATAGCGCTTTAAGATTCTAATTTGTTTTTTTTTTTCTTTTCTGCCTGTAGCCATCATTGGACTTCAGGAAAGGTGGTAACAATATAGGATGGATATAAAACAGGTGGGAACCGAAGAGACACACACACACACACACACACACACACACACACACACATTAAATATAACTACACAAATTAGATTAGGAAACATAAAGCTGGCATTATTAAAAACGATATCTCTCAGTCTTGAATTATAATGAAAGACAATAGGAATTATTTCTACTGTTCCCACAAGAGAGCCAGGAAAAAGTCCACGGGGGGGTCTGGGAGGACTGCACTGTTCAGCTCGGACAACCTGGAATAAAATATGAGTTTGGGTGGGGTTCAGTTCCACCAGATTGACGGCAGGCAGCACGCGTAAAAATAACCGTTGCATTGAAACAAACGCTACAAATGTGGCGTTTCCACATTCGGAGCATCAAGGAATACTTCAATGAAAATCGAAATCCCTGTTGGTAAACAGGAAGCAAAAAAGAAAGGCAAATTTTCCTTTAGTTTCCTACAAAGTTACAAAAGCAGATGACTAGTCTTTGGAAGAACTGAACGAAACTAAGATGCCAAAACAATATAGTGAGATACTCCCATTAAAAATTTGTACCATAATTCATGAATAGTATCCACAGTTGAAAGTAAGACCATAATAGCCACAGGTATATTTAAAAAAAATAAATAAATAAATAAATTCAACTTGAAATGGTTAAACTAACTTCACAACGTAAAAAAAAAAAAAAAAAAAAAAAGTGTTGACAAAATCCTCGTACAATGAAGGTCTATGGAGAAACATTGTTTGCACATTAGACTTGTCAACACATACTTTTGTTTATTTATTTATTTTTTGTTAGTTTATTATCCTAATTATTTTATTTTTGGCATTTTCTGTGCATTGAATGCAGAACATTAAAATATTACATTAGTAAAATTTGTAAATATTGTTAAAAAAACAATACTGTATTTATTATGAGAAATAGTAGGTTAAACTGTCAAAAAAGTAGATTCTTTTAGTTCCCCAACAGATTTAGTATGAATCAGTGTGAACATTTCTGTTGAAATACCATTATTTAGTGTTACTGTAATAAATCCAAGGCAAATTTTCTAAAGGATGATTTCAGTTTCATTACTATAGCTTAGCGTTACTAATAAACGCAGACTGAAACGATATGTCTAATTTTTAAACAGTCACATTAAATTCCATCAAACAAAAAGATTAAAAAAAAAAAAAGGCTGCTGAGAGATGTCAGGCGCGGAGGAGAAGGGAAGGGGAGAGACAGATGGCGGGGCTATGGCTGGGTGAAAGAGGGGTAAGGGGGGGCAAAGGAAGCGACAGAGAAAGAGAGAGAAGGTGTAACGAGAGGGTTTGCCTGTCCATCTTCACCTCACTCTTCCCCAGGGCATTCCTCCCTTTCCTTCTTGCTCATTCTCCTACTCGTAATTCTCATTTATCGGGTTTTCCCTTGCTATTCCAAGCTCTTGTTTATTCATTCTGTTGGTTCGCCCATTTGAGCTGTATAGCCTGCTCAATTTTAGTCAGACTATGCAGATTCACATAGGAAGGCTTTTGTTTGATGTTTTCATTTAACATCATTAAATGTTCAGTTAAATTTCACAGTATATACATCAATGTATATTGATGATTAATGCATATTTAATTGATAGGATAGAATGGTTTGCATAAGATGACAGACGGGGCTGAATTTACTCCTTAGAAACCATTCATCTCTCCACCCATCCATCCATCTCTCACTCTAGTCATCCCTCCATCTGACTTTGTTTATCTCTGCCTTTGACAGGTAATAACATCCAAAAGAGAACCCAACTGACAAGCCCATTTGAATGTGCGTTTAATATGATAACAATAGATTGAGTCAGGTCCTCAGACCCTACCTTGACATCACAGCATCCTGTTCTCTCTCCTCTATTCAGCCCTCCAATGAAAACTCTTCACAAATTCTTTTGAATAATTCGGAGCCACTGAATTATGAAGTCAATGAATATAAAAATGTGATGAAACCTAGTGCGCGCGTGTGTGTGTGTGTGTGTGTGTGTGTGTGTGTGTGTGGGGGGGGGGATAAACATTTTTACATTTAATATACAGTGTGTCATCCATCAAGTTCTCGGATGGATCTTGAATTAACTGAAATGTTACTACAGCCTGAAAACCCATTATATGGGTATAAAATATTGCCCCTATACTTTAAATATCTAGGGCCTGATGAAATTAGTTTTATTTTCCCAAATTCCATATTTTTCTTTTTTCCTTAAATCCGTTTTAATGATTTAATTAAATTTTAATAATCAAAAATCATATATAATATATTAAATAAATTCATGAAACTTTAACAAATTAATAATTTATTAAAGTTTTATCAATAATTGGCCCTATGAAATTATTTCACAAATTCCATTTTAATTTTTTATATATTATGTCTTTTAAGATTAAATACAAATTGATCATCAAAAACTGTTGTAATCTAATAAATTCATAAAACTTGTAATCAAATGAAAATAATACAACTCCTTTACAACAAATCATTTTTAATTTTGACTTTTTGTATTCTGTCAAAGGAAGCGCTGCACAACAGAGGTTTAGCTGAATCACTGCCCTATTGGTTCAGTGTTAGATTTCTTGCAGGAGAGTTTGGGGGCTGCAATAAACCCTTAAATGATGCTTAAGGTTTATGTCTTGTTTGTGTGATATTTCTTAAATACTGTTTAATAAACTGCATTATTATTAATATTATTACTTTGAGAAGTACATTTTACTATACAATGTATTTCTGTCATAATTTCTTCAAGTAAAACCAAACTTTTATTTTGGCATGTTGTAGTGAAGACCTTTGAGTTATGATATGACATTATCTTTTCTTAAAGGGGCTATAAGTGGAATTCAGAAACCCTTGTTATTAGTGACACCAGTGGACATTAAATGAACTGCAGCCAGCAACTTGTTGCTCATGCTCGCGCTCGTGCACATGTAACATACAAGAGACTGAACATGATTCAGTGCCCAGCTCTGCAATTCGTCTGCATTACACTGTTAGGATTATAAAGTATATTTGAGAATATAAACTATATAGATCTGGCTATGTGAGACTATAGCTTGAATTAATCTTTTGGCATGACACATTGACATTACAGTAAAGAATCTCTCTTTCGGCATTATCCTGAACATCGTACAAGCATTCGTTTCATGCGTCATAGGATGGAAAAGAGGCTATCGAGAGCGTGTAAGCGTCACATACTTCTGATTTTGCTGACAAAAACGTCAGTCCTTCACATAAAAATCAGTCTACAGGCTTATAGTGTTGTCAAAAGTACCGATCTGTGTAAGCGCTCAGTGAAGAGCGTCACTGATGTCTATTTACAACATGTTTTTGAAGCCTTGATCATTGTAGCCAATCATAGACACATCTGATGAGCCCGTTAACACAATTGCCAAAAAGAGGTGTTTATAAATCCGCTCTACAGCACTCAAAGCATCACATTTTTAAAATTTCAGTACTGACTTGGTAACACTACAGGCTTTCATAGACAACCTAGGAAGTAGGGGAAGGTCTTGTCTTTTAAGTTGTTACAAGCTGTTCACACATTGGCAATAAAAAAAGTGATTAATACATGATAATTCTTACATATAGCCCCCTTTAAAGGGGTGGTATAATGCCATTTTTACAAGATGTAAAATAAGTCTCTGATGTCCCCAGAGTGTGTATGTGAAGTTTTAGCCCACAGATATTTTTATAGCATGTTAAATTTGTCACTTTTTGATGAGCAAAACTGCTCGTTTTTGTGTGTGTCCCTTTAAACGCAAATGAGTTGCTGCTCCTAAGCAGAGGGCGGGGTTTCAAGAGCTCGTGTTAGCACATAGTGTTAGCAGTGCCGATTACCGCACTGAAAATGTCAGAAACTGTTCAGGCTTATGTTCAAACTGGAGTTGGACAATGATGGAGAGACTCAAGAATAAGTGCCAACATGTAGAATGCAACAGGACGTTTCTGAATGGCTAGTTGCTTAATGTAGCTCATGTGGGATATCTTAAAGTCATTGATTAGCATATTTTGTCATGATAATCTATAAATCACTCGTGTGGGAACTGTTGTAAGATCCTACAGAGCCAGAGAATATATGCTGCATGAAGATAGAACAGGTATAGTTTAGTTTAATTACGGTTATAATTTGTCAAGTTGTCATCTTGCTTTTTTTCTGACATGCTATTGCATTTGTGTTATGTATTGTATCGCAATAACATGGCCTCACCCTTTTGTTGCATATTCTCGGGGGGCGGTGTTTATGTAAATGGTAGGGTTAGTGATGTCACCAACCTGGGAAGAAGCTCACTGTAGTCCCTACCAGCCATTTGTTGTAGTCCTTAAACAGGAAATTCTTTAAAAGAAAAATTCTCCCTTTGCTTTGAACTTCGAGTGTTGTAACTTTGCTGATGTTGTTTGTGCTCTAACAGCAACATTACACACTAACTTTAAAGTTAAAGTTAAAAAAAGTGAAATCATAACGAACTACCACTTTAAATGAAATGGTGAAATGTTCATGAAGTGAACTCTCTGAGTAGCTCTGGAGATGAAGTTCATGTGGAGTGTGGTTTTTTTGTCAGTTCTGTTGGCACTTTTATCCCAAGCCTTAGATAATTTTTGCTAGTTAATAAGCAAAAACTGTGAATTTTTTGTGATTTTTTTTTCTTCTTTGCCAAACTTTTTTGCTGCTAATACAGCTCAAACTACTATATTCATGTTCTCTTTTGGTTTTTATAAATTATTTTTCAAAAAAAAAAAAAAAAAAAAAAAAAAAAAAATCTTCCATTGGCTTGCTTTAAAATGATTACCATTCAAAATCTAACCAACAGCACTGATGTCACTATAATATTTGGTGCACAAAAGCAGCATTACATGATGATTCTCATGTACAGATGAAAGAAAACAAGAGCATATGCATGGTATTTCCAAAGCCAAAGCATATTATTGGACCATTCTCAAAACAATCATCGTGTTAAAATTATTTAGGAAATATTATGTTCTATTCTACCATGCAAGCCCTGACATTTAAATTTGCAAATGCAAATTTCTCCAAATTGCGTTTATCTCATTCATGAACAAAAAACAAATGAGTTTGTGTGCATTTTTGTTTACAAAGTGACTACTATAAAATGTGTCACTGTCAGAGGAAGCTTTGCAAGTAGGGTGAATATACAACCCTAAAGTGCCCTTGCACCATACATAAGAAAATCCAATTACACCCAAAGGGATCTGCAAATTGAATTGAACGTATTTATATGAACAACAGGAGGTTTCTTTAATACACCTTAACGTATGCCTAATGCCCTCACTAATACCTCTCTATTTGAATGTAGTCACTTAAGGAAAAGCCTTTATGGGAAAAATCTATTAAATATGCCATCAAAGAGTACTGGTGGTTTAGCCTCAAAAAGGATTACATTCCGGACCCCTCTCTCTCTCTCTCTCACACTTTGGTGCATGACAGAGACAGAGAGGGAAAGAAGCGGAAAATAAAAATATATAAAACAGGGGGTTGAGAAAGAAAGATTTTTAGATTAGGCCTAATGCTGAATAAATATGGAGAGATTTGCGGAGGAAAGTCAGTCACGCTCAGTACCTCGTAAACACTCTCCATTTCTCCTTCTGCTGGTCCACCGGGCCACTAAGCTGGTCAGCAGCGGCAACCCAATTACTATTGATCACCGCACTTCAGGAAAACGAGAGAGAGGAAGAGTGCAAGGGGAGAAAGGAGATAGACAGATAGACAGCAAAATCTATTCAAAAGTGAGCATCACTTTGCCCTACTCACTCTGGAGGGCAAGCACAGTGAATACTCTGAAGGGTGCAGGGCATTACTATGTGCTCAATTGGTACACCCTACACGAAGACGCTCGGCACTGCGAATTGGACTGTTACCTTGACTGCAGCAAAATTCATGTACAGCTATTAGAGGTATAGTAACATTATTTAAAAAAAAATAATAATAATAATTCTGACTGTCATCATTTACTAACCCTAATGTCATTTCAAACACAACCGAAAATAATTCGATTGTTTTAATGAATGTTTTTATACAAGGAAAGTCAATGGGAAAGTCAATCTGAGTTTGCCTTCCAAAGAAGAAAGAAAAGCATGCAGATTTGAAATGATGTGAGGAAGAATAAATGTTGACAAAATTTTCATCTATGGGTTATCAATCCTTTTAATATTTAGCTTTTGGGTAAAACATGTCAAAACCTTTCCTGTTGATAATCCTAAGCAATTCAGTGTTTTGAAATATTATGAAGTCTAATTTACCACAGGTTTTAGTTTTAGTGTGGAATTGCCAAACAGATGACTAGTTTATACAGTTTGGAAAATTCTTTGGAAAAGTTTCTTAACGCAGGGGCTCAATTGCTCACTTTTGTTCAGAGCTTCAAGGGTGCAAAATGGCATCTGGAAAGCACTCAGAAAGAAGCAAAGAAGAGAGTCTTGTGGGATAGAAACCATTTGTCAATAAACGGGGATGCTATGACGGGTACATCCCATTTGTTAAAAGCCAATAGGCATTAGTTCTGACACAGCCATGAATCATGACCTGCTACTTGCTAATTAACAATGACTTGCTACTTGCTAATCAGAAGCAGGTTGTTGTTTTTTTTGTGCGTTTTTTTGGGGGGGTTGGGGGGGATTCTCATTCTAGAGAGCAACTGATTGGACAAAATGTGAGTCATCACATTTTCTGGTCTGTTTTTCACAAAAGAGGAAAAACTTTTACATGTGTACATCTGTTAAAAGTTAACTAGCATGCTAAACGTACTCTATAGCCTCAAAGTACATCGACATTCACCATCTAACAAACGCTTGCACTTGTGTGCATTTTTGTTTACAAAGTGACTACTACAAAATTTGTCCCAGTCAGAGGAAGCTTTTCTGATGACGTACACCAGCACGAGGGCTGGGCATTGAGGTTATCCAATAGGCAGATAAGTTTCAATCCCTCACCTTCAGCAACCTGCCTCTCGCATGAAACGATCGCAGAAGTTAGCAAATGACAATGATCCAATGATCCAAACAATTCCCAACGGACAAAAATCCCACCCTACATTTAAGAAGATGTTTCAGTCACATATGCGTCACAATAGTGAAGAAAAGACCATTTCTGTTTCATGATGACTTTAACATCTGCCAGATGTGCTAAATTATCATGGGGCTATTGAACTATAAAAGGGCTAAATATAAGCGTACATGGATCTGCAATTCTCATACGGGTGATGCAGAATCAATTTTTTCCCCTTCTTTCACAATGTCCTGTTTCTCTCTGTCATAAAAATAGCAAAAAAAGGCTAAATAAATAAATAACCATACCTATACAAACAACATACAGTTTTGAAAAAAGGAAATAAAAGAAACGGTCTTATTCTTCACCTAGCCTAAACTTTTTTTTTTTTTTTTTCAACAGCAACAGCTGGTACAGCTCTTATTTACTCTAAGAAATGTTTAGGCTTCATCTTAAATAATATTATAATAAAAATCCCGCTTATGTGATAATGAGGATGATAGCTAGCAAAAACATTATTGGATGTTAGTGGAAAGATAAACCACCAATATGTCTGGCGCATGCAGCAATCGCAGTGACAGTAAATGGAAGAAGAAGTGAAATGATATAAGAGAAATGGCTTCCCGACAGTCACCGCATGAACATATCGGCCTCATTCCACCAATGAAGCCAAAATCTACACTGCCAGGTTCAGCTATCACAGCTAAACCAACTGTATGCTTGGGCTGTATTAGATAGCAGACGAAACTCAAAGCTTTACATCTCCATGTCATTACGAGTTATGACTAGAAATTTTCAAGCTTAAAATCCCAGCGGATGAAAGCGGGTTTCATTATTTCTGGATGTTAGAGGATTATTTGATATGTTTATATATCATCGTATCTGAAACACAGAAATCTATGAGGACAGAAGGTTTCCAAAGCCTAAACATCTTAAAACATTAGGCATTTGTGTAGCTACATTGTCACCTACAAATTAAGAAGTAAAGTAAGTATCCTAATTTGACTGAGACCAATAATTTATATGAGAAAGAAATGATTCTTATGAGCATATCAAACTAAAGACAGACCCTCAGACAGGAAAGCAGATATTAAATTTAAATATTAAATGAGACTGAACCCTTGTGAAAAGGCCCAGGTCAAAACGAAAGGTCTCACGTTGAACATTTTATAAAATAAAATTAAAAAATTAAATCTTAATAAAAAAAAAAAAAAAAAAAAAAAAAACATTAAAAAGTAACATTTAACATGGTAACTATGAGCCAAATTATGGATTTACCCGAATTTACTATAGTCTTATCACAAACACCAGTTCAAAATGTGGCTTCTTAAGGTAGTGTTAATAAATGACGATACCTTATAATGAAAAAAAAAAAAAAAGTAAAATAATTAAAAATACATTTAAAGAATAAAAATAAATAAAAATAAATAATTTAAATATAAATTAATAAATTAACTTAAAAAGGATAAAAAAAAAAATTATTAGAAATTCTTATAGGGGACATTAATAAATGACCAATATCATATAAAAAATAAATAAATAAATAAATAATATATATATATATATATATTATATTATATTATATATACACACAACTAAAGAAAAGTTAAATACAATGGTATTAAGTAGCCATGGATGTACCTGAATTTACTTTAGTCTTACTACAAATAACAGTTAATACTCAATATTTACAATGCAAGAACTGTGGTAAATATGAATTCTTAAGAAGCATTAATAACTGACAATGTTTTATGATTTTTCTTTCTTCCTCACAGCAGCCATACTAGAGAAGTAAGTTATGAAGTTGTTTTTGATGTCATAAGTTCGGTTTAACAGTTGATGCAACAAAAAGGAAAACTTTTGCTGTATACTGGCGCACTTTCACTCTCTCCCTCGCACACACGATTGAGAGCAACTCCCTCAATATGCAAAAGAGACCCTAATAATAGTGAGGTGGCGTTTTCCGGAAGGTCCCTAAGGGAGTTAAGAAGGCTTGAGAGATTAGTAACAGTAAGACACAAGAGTGACAGGCATACAGATACATACACAGACAAACTAATGGGTGGAGAGATCAGTACAGTCACAAGCAAAAAAAGTGAATTAGATAAACAAATATGGCAATATGTCCGTAACGGCAAAATATAAAATGATACTTTTTCATATTTTCAGGACTTAACCAAGTTTTTTGGGTGGATAGATATTCAAGAACTACATCTGAACAAGTGAATATCAAACATTTACATACAGATATACATAATACAGAATACTGTGATAATATTGACCTAGTTTTTATTGTAGGTAGGTGTCCATCCATATTTTTCTGAATATCTTTAGTATAGAGATAAGAGTGGCATTAATTTTATTTTAATGCGTCTTTGTTACAATTTAATTACAAAAATAAGTACTGAGTAATATTAACAGGTTTAGTGTTAGGTGCTTGTAAATATGCATAATTCACTGTCATTACATACATGTACCTTGCATAACTAGTACACATTAAAATAAAGTTTTACCTACTTTTGTACTTTAATATTTCACATAAAATAAGATTTCTTTCTGGTTGATAGCGGTTATATAAATGCAGTAACTGGGTGCTGTGCTGAAGACTAATCATATTTTTTTGTTTTCAAACATCACAATGATCCGTGCTCTAAGCGGTCGTATAAAAATATCAGTTTTCTAAGAATTTACCCTTTTGAAATATATCCACAAGACCGACTTAACAAAGAGGCCATGAAAATTTCCCAGCTTCATTTTGCACCACTAACGAAATGATATTACTAATCTATAATCTAATAGTCTACAGTCTAATAAATACCCCAAACAGTCAGGTAATCATCATATTTGCTCAGTTTTAATAAATACCCCTTACCCAAACACCCCTCCCAAAGAGACAGAGTGATTTAAAAGTTACAGTTGTGCTGAAAGGGAGAAAAAAAAAAATTAATCAGGTCTCACTGGGGTGCCTCCGTCCTTTGTCGCTGAGGCAATAATTTGATTTTATATTAAATGACTGCTTAATTATAATGAATTTTACTGGTAATTGCAATTACCTTTCCCCCCCTCATTGAAGTTTCCCCCGCACTGACACAACTTATGAGGGCCAGTACCTCAGAATGATAATCAAGCCAGACTATAAAAGACAAAAGGAAATGACAATATCCACAAGCCAAGAAGTTTTAACCGTAATATTCTGGCTTGGATTACACTTTAACATATATTACAATATTCCTCTGAATGTGAAGAAATAATATCCTTTACATTCATTCTACGACCCACATAACTCATTTCTGTATTTTTAGGTCTTCATTACATTGTTTCAGTGTCAAAACCCGCTCTTATGCCCCTCACCTCTGGACACACAATGCCAAACATGAATTTCTGTGGTCTCAATTCCTCTTCTTAAGAAAAACAAAATATGCATATATTTTTTTGAGCACCATCTTGTCATCGCATTTAAATATTTCTGTGAAAAACAAATAGATTTGGCGTGTGGAATTAACAACAGAAGCTAGCGGGTGGGGGGACTTTTTCCACTACACTTTGTCTGAAAACAGCCCACACAAATATTCTATATTGAAAAAACGTTCGCATCAAACCAAATGAGCACCTGCAAAAACAAACACAGATGTTGGACTTGAGGTTTTCCGGGACAGAGCTGCATCTTTGTGCGGTGAAGATAATCACAGAGGAACAGACACAATATTCAGATTTAACCTGCTCTGTTAAATTACGAAATATATTAATAAATATACTGCGATATCTTCATTAAGGCATTTAGATTCATTGGTGAATAGGTAAATCGTCATATAACAAAAACAGCTCATTTATAGAAAAAAAAAAACTTATAAAATGTTACAATATTTGAAAAGAATAATTAAAGACTAAAGTGGGAAAAAGTCTGACAAAAAAAAAAGAAAAAAAGTTAAGACTATTCTCTCAGATTACCATAGTCAAAATACTTTTCATACGTAAAACTTGCAGAAAATGGAGTGAATAATTCCTCCAACAGAAAAACTACGGCCGCTTTAAATGCGCAGACCTGCCGCTCTGCACCAATGACAGAAACTATGACAATGGAGCAGGGCTGGGTACCTCGGCCTTGCCTTCTCTAATCAAAGCTGGTGTGTGACCATTTAGTATGAAATTGGGATGGGAGCTTGCCAGCAAACCCCTTCTCAAAAATACACCCCGCACCCCGTAACATGATTAAGGATACCTGCTGTCCCATGCCGAGCCCACCCAAAACGCCAGACGTCCAACCAGGAACACACGCAGACCTTTCAAACAGGATTACACTGCCCACACTCATAGCGTAGTTCACCGGCCATTCGTGAAGAAAGGGCTGATGGAAATGCTCTTTTCTCAGAGAAGCCGGATGTCGACCCGATGAAAAATTACAATCTCTTGGAAAAGTTTGATGAGATTCTCTCGATTTAAGGCAAAAGCTCAGCGAATCGTGTTGCCACTACTTTCTGTTGATAAAGAGGACTGTTCTGACCAAAATGTTTCAAAAAAGATACACTCTAAGAAAAGAAAAAAAAAAGGTACAAAAGCTGTCACTGTGGCAGTACCCTTTCAAAAGGTACACCTTTGTACCTAAAGAGTACATATTAGGACCTCAAAGGTACATATTGTTACCAAAAATGGTACAAAAGCTATCACTGGGATGGTACCCTTTAAAAGGGTTCTATATGTACCATTTAGATACTAATATGTAATTAGTACCTAAATGGTACATATTAGAACCTATTTAAAGCGTACCATCCCAGTGATAGCTTTTGTACCAAAAACAAACATTTGCAATCACTTATATTCATGCATATTTTTTTTTACAAATTAAAAAAAAAAAAAAAAAATTATATATAAGAAACGATAAAACGATAAAAATCTGACCGTAGTGAGGCACTGATATTGAAATTACCCCTGATACAGATAAGCCAATAATTATTTTTTAATGTTAAGAATTCACAACTGAAACTGCCAAAATTATAGGTTTTGTAAAAAATAAATATAGAAAATACAGTATACAAACAGTATGACAGATGGATAACTATACCTTTAGACATCTGAATAGAGGAAAATATATACTGTTTGAATAAAAAAAAAGTCTTTATAATAAATATGGGACCTCTGGGAGCTTGTTAGACTGTCCTTGATTATATTATAGAGTCTAATCAATGGATTCTAATGATACTTTGGCTATTATAGAATAGAGTTTGTGTGTGTGCGCGCTTGGAAACAGAATTGGATAAACATGGTAAAAATAATTATAATGCATACAGTGCAAACATAAACAGTGAAAATAATTTTAACAACTCATGTGACGTTGAAAGGCTTGATGATGTAGGAAACGATAAGAAAAATTATATTTGACATTTTGAAAAGTAATAAAATACCAATATCAATACAAATTAATAAAAAATACTTATCTCAGTTGATAAACCTTATGATCAAAAGGCATATGGCATCTATATCTGACAGCTTTTAGATGTTTCTCATAAATGCCAATAAGGCCTATTTGATAATATTTTGTAATAAGTATAATATTGACATCACGTTTTCAAGAAAAATTATATGTAAAAAAAGGAAGTAATTATTCAATATTCATACAATAAAATCCAACCAATAAACATCTTATCTCTATATATATATATAAAAAAAGCCTTGCGCTGTGATTTTATGGCGAATCTGTGTGTTTGTGTGAGGACATGGCTTCTGTTCAAACACACCGTGTGGAGAAATGGGTGTGGTGTTTCAGCTGAAGTGGCACTGCTGTGCCCAGATAAGAGTTGATGCCTATCCCTGCCCCACACACACACCTCTGGATCCACACACTCACACACACACACAGCATCACTTGTCTTACACACACAAACTTACACCCAAAAAGCCCTCCAATCTCACACACACAGACCTACAGACACATATCACCTCACAGTTGCCACGCCTCACACACACAGAGCTACTAGAATCACGCACACGCAGCAGTATGCAGTCTTCACAAATCCTGCAGATAAAACACCTTCACTCTCTATAGCACTCAAAAACAGAAGTTACACAACATACAGTCTCATTTCTGCAGCCCGACCACCGCCACCTCAAGCTAGAGCATTGTGACCCATCCATAATGATGCATTTCTCCTCTTCTATTGACTGCGTATTCAAAACAACCACATTCATATTCACTTACACCTCACCTTCAAGCCTTCTCAACACATATTTCAATGTGAATGTTTTTTTAAACATAAATATGGAGGAATTTACACAAAGAAACAAATTGTAAGGTTGCTTATGCGTTTAAGGAAAGTCTAACGAAACCTTGAGTTAAAGAACATTAATTCTACTGAAACTGAATGCAAAATCCATGCAATCCATGATTCAATGTGAACTTCAAATCCATAAGAAATGTAAAAAAAAACAAAAAAAACACACACATGCAAAAATGTGCCGTTTTATATCACACAATAAGCAACTTTGTTTTTTAAGTCCATTGGCATTTCCAATATAAATTCATCTACAATATAAACTCAAATCTACAACAATTCAATGTTACATGAATCTCTTTTGTTGCTTTCTCAATGTGAATACTGAATAATATAAAGACCGTAAATGTGTGTGTGTGTATACTGTCATACACATATATAGTCATTTTAAACAAACAATGTTCTTTTGAATACTGGGAAAAAGCATGATTTCCACAAAACTATTAAGCAGCACAACTGTTTTTAGCATTGATAACAATAAGAAATGTTTGTTGAGCACCAAATCAGCATATTAGAATGATTTGTGAAGGATCATGTGACACTAAAGACTGGAGTATTGCAATCACAGGAATAAATAACATTTTGAAATGCAATCTTCGTTGCCAAATGTCTGCCAAAACAATTTAGTTTCATTCATTAAGACAGACACATTTTATTTAAAGATAAACATAGCTTCACAATGGTGCCCACATAAACATTTACATGTAGACTATAGCAAAAGTCAAAGTGCAAGGGAAAGGTAACAAAGGTGATTGACAGCTGTCAGTTATACGTGGAAGTCTGGGTGTGGCCTCTTTAAAGAGAGCGAGAGGGAAATACAAGAAAAAAAAAGAGGGAGATGAAGAGAGAACGAGGCGATGACGGTGAGAGAAAACAACACCCAATAGGATACGGCGGGTGACAAGGCCACGTTTACCACTTTGAAGTCGAGTCACAATAGACAGAGAAAGAGAGCTAAAAACAGAACGATTCACACAAACAACTAGGAACAACTCGAAATGAGCTGCAATGCCATTTCTGAGACAAAAACAAGAGGGAGATGGATAGCTAAGGTCTTACCTTTGCATATGCCCTGCAGTACATCAAACACACTCAAAAGACACTTCTCTTTCAAACACCCATGCATTCAGCTTAAACTAATGCCCATCTGCTGCCACTGCTTTAGCCCAACCTAATGACAAAGTTTGGTGTTCACAGGGTGAAAAACCAGACAGAACCAAAAAGGGGAGGGAAAAACACTGGGGGAAAAAAAGATAAAAAGGGGGAAAGGGAAATTAAAAAGGCACAAAGGGGGAAGAAAAAAGAAAGTGTGACCACTGAGGAAGGCTCAACAACTCTAATTCAAGTTTAGAGCCCCCCTTTGCGGAGTTTTCCCCTCCTTTTTTTGGAGGCTCTCATATTTCTTGTCTGTTCCGTTTGAGTGGGGTCCAAGGGCCCCCCTCCATCCCTCCATCCTAAAGTCAGATAGATTCAGAGACACAACCTGTGTGTGTGCTGGACTGTATGGACAAACAGGATATTTGAGAGGGATATTGGGGATGTTTTTTTGTCTCATCGTGCCATTGTTATGCTTTTCCACCCACCCACCTATCCTCCTGTCAGAGTACAGTAGATGGATGATCTGAAATATTATTAAAATCTCACTTCGATTGATAATAAACACTCGTGTGCACAAAAACATTCTCATTCTTTGTGTATTTTTTTTTTTTTTTTGTCCTCTAAATGTGTAGCATTCTTCAAATCAACCTCTGTCGACTTGTGTGTGTGTGTGTGTGTCTGATACCATATAGTAACAGCAACACTAACAACTGTAGAGAATTGGATTTGTGTGTGTGTGTGTGTCGCAATACGACTGTATGTTGTCTGGCTGACACATCACATAGTTGAGACCTTGGAACTGAAGAGAATTGGATTTGTGCGAGAGTGTTTGAGTGTGAGTCTGTGTGCTCAAATGAAATTAGTCACTGCTGTCTAAAGCTTTTTACTAGTGTATCACAAACACAATCACACTACACACAAATTCCTCGTCCCCTATGGAGAGTGCATATAGCCATGACAGGACAGGACATGTTAACAAATCAAAATGTGTTTTGGAGGTATTTTTGATTCCAACAAAACAGATAGGCTCACTCCATCTATATTTACCACATTTTCCTTTTGAGCGGAGCATTTTAGGCCTCATATTCCAGACTAAGTGGTAGAATGTATTTCAATGGCTTATGGCTAATATTATGCTCACATTCTAAATATTATATATAATAATTGATAAAACTAAAACTAAATTTTTTTTTACTCAATTCACATTCACTCACAAATATTTGAATTTTGTGATTTCAAATATTTATTTAATTATTACATATTTAGTATTTATTATTTAAATATATATTTTAATATTTCAGTTGAAAATCATATAAAGGGGAACTAACATTTCTGTTAACTGGCCACGTGTGTACAGTGCCAATAATCTCAAAGTGAAATATCATCCAATTTACATTTATACATTTGACAGATGTTTTTATTTAAAATGACTTACATTGCATTCAAGGTATACATTTATCAGTTACTGTTTGAGCTACAGAAACATGTCCTGTCTGAAATTACAATCTATCAATATTCTAGAATATGGTATACATTATCGTTCAAAACTTTGGGGTCAGTAAGATTTACGAAATTAATACTTGTATTCATTAAAAAATGCATTATTTTTACCAAAAGTGACAGTGAAGTAATTTATAATGTTCTTTTAAACTATTCATCAAAGAATCTTGAAAAAAATGTCATGGTTTCCACAAAAATAAAACTGTTTTCAGCATTGATGATAATAAAAAAAAATGTTTCTTGAGCACCAAATCCACATAGAATGATTTCAGAGGAATCATGTGACACTGAAGACTGGAGAAATGATGCTGAAAATTCAGCTTTGACACAGATTAATTACATCAGTTACTTTATATTGTAAAAATATTTCACAATATTACTGTTCTTACTGTATTTTGATTAAAGAAAATGTAGCCTTGGTGAGCATAAGAGACAAAAACATTGAAAAAAAAAAAAATGTGTATGGTAATGTACATGATAAATATATCATGTGAAAATATATTAAGGTTATCAATTGAATTTGTGGGGCCTGTGAAAAAATTACAAAGGCTCTGGTTTAAAAAAAAAAAAAAAAAAATGATGGTTGGTATTTTCATCTTTTGTAAAAAATTTGGTCTACCTACACTGCCACCTCACCAGAGTATCATTTTGTCCCACTCTACCACAGTTAAACTGGCAACGGAAACCTCTGGCTTTTAGACGTGTAAGTGCACATGCAGACGGCAACCTCTCCAGCCACTTCCTCCCAGCTCCCCTCCCTTGTGTGTGACCCACATGTTCTGGAGTGCGGGGTCAAGCCCCAGAGATCAGAGACACAGAGGAGAAAGCGAGAGACAGAGAGCTGCCCTTTTCCTCCCTCCACCCTCTGTTTATCCCTCTGTACCCCTCCTCTCTCTCTCTCTTCCTCCACTGAATCTCTCTCTGGGTAACAAAAGCAGGCCAGGGCAGGAGAAGGCCCCCTCTGCACATGTGTGAGAGGCATGACCGACAGAGCAGAAATACCAGCCCACAGACTCCTCCACAGTCACCATTCAAATAAGCCAGAGAGAGCAAGAGAAGGATGGATGGATGGATGGATGGAGGGAAAGAGGGAGAAAAGACACAATGAAATGCTCTGTATTTGAAGGGAAGAACTAGATAAAAAAGAAAGAGAGAAGGAGAAAGAGTAGAAAATGAATAATAGGAACAGGAAGGAGTGTACAAATGGAAATGAGGCCAGCACATTCAGGGAGGACTGAGGGAAAAAAGGGAAGAGAGGAAAGAAAGAAACAGAGAGAGAGAGAGAGAGAGAGAGAGGTTTGCTGCTTTGCTGAGCTCTGCAGGTTAACCTAATGTGTAGATCTGGAGAGATTTGCAAAGACATTTTTATTCATCTATGATTAAAGTCTTTCTCTCCCTCGCTCACGCTCTCTGACAGGAGGTTTGTTAGGTTTTGTTTGTTTTTTCCTCTACATACACAGAAATATTCCCTCATTGCTTTTCCTGCATGTTCTCACACGCATGCAAATTAACTTTACACACGTAAAGCCGGATGCATGTGCTCACGCACACACCTAATCGTTCAATTGGTACACCGGCACGGTAACTTTATAACAAATACATGAGGATGAGACATCAGATTCACTGATTATGCACATACAGCCGAGTGCTTTGGGGATAAACACAAATTTGTGCTTATATTAACAAAGGTGCTCTGGCCTGTAGACCCTCTAGACAGCCCATCCACACAGACTAACTAACATACTAACAAACACTCTTCAGTTTATATCAGGTTTTTGTGAAAATATGACTGAGATGTTGTAGAAGCAGGAAAAAGAAAGAAAAAAAGAAATGCATTCAATTAATAAATGAAAAATAAAATAAATTATTTATATACAATAATATAGAAAGACATCATAGTCTCAAATGTCATTTCCAATTATTCAGTCCTGGGGTGTCATGAATTCTTACGCCATTGGCTTTAAAGGCTTGGGCTAATTGTGTCATTTTTTAAGCTTGATGGTCCCTAGTCAGGCATTCATTTGTATGGAAAAGAGATGTACAAAAATAATACAAAATATTTTTTTTTTTTTTTTTTAACATTAAAAATTCTGTCATCATTTACTCACTCACACATCTTTCCAAATGTATTATTTTATTTCTTCTCAGGAATACAGAAGATATTTTGAAGAACGTTGGTAACTAAACAGGTTTGATTACCAAAAAATAACTATCAAACATCTTAAAACATTTTATGTTCTACAAAAGAAAGTCATACAGGGTTGGATCGATATGATGAGTGAATGACGACACAACTTTAATTTTTGGGTGAACTATCCCTTTAAAAAGTGCCTGCACGTGTTTGTTTACATTTCATTCATTCATCCTCATGGTTTTGGTCTATATACTATGGAAGCCCATTCCCACCTAAAACAGTTCATTGTGAGATAAGGTTTAAAATAAGAAATAAAGTTGCGTTGTAAGTATTTAAAAAAAAATGGCACTGACAGAACATTTTAAAGATTCATCAGAATAAAGTTTACTCATTTCTCTGCATCTAATTTAATTGTTTGTTTCGTGTCTAAATTAAGTTTGTGTTTAATGAGGCAAAAATTACACTGCACTGTATAATATATATATTAGAGATGCACCGATGTATCGGCCAACAATTGGTATCGGCCAATAAAAGCTATTATTATAACTATCAGCCGACTGTTTAAAAACTTCTGATCATAAGGGCCGATTATAAAGGTGTTCAGACTGCAACTCATACATACTGGGTGTGAAGAATCTGTCCATTTTATCATGCATTTCAAACAATAAATGGTGTTTTGAAGCTCTTAAATGTGATGTGTCAGATCGCTGTTTAGGCTTCCTCTTCAATACAAGTTATATCTCAAAAAACAGGCATGAACATCAAAGGTATGTTGAAAGATATAGTACAACTTACCGGAATTTATCATGTCTCATGTTATTTGTGTTTCAACCACGGAAAGACGTCAATAAACAGCTTGTGCTTATTTATTGTTAATTATATGTTTGTGTAAATTTGCCATGAAGACAACAAAGTGCTTATGAAAACTACCTTATGTGATACTAAGTTTTATACAAACATTTCAGTTTTTATTTGAGTGTAATTATTATATCTGAAAATAAACAGCAGCTGAATATAATACATCTGTTGTAAATTGTAACCTCTAATATTGTAGTGTACCAAATGAGAGGGTTCCATATATAGTTTGCAACATTATTTGGGAGAGATTTTTTTTTCCTTTAGAAAAACCAAACTATCGGTATCGGCAGATATCATTCTGAATAATCGGCTATCAGTATCGGCAGAGAAATGTAGTATCGGTGCATCACTAATTTTATATATATATATATATATATATATATATATATATATATATATATATATATATATATATATATATATATATACACATACATACACACACACAAAACTAATTCCTGTAGTTCATGAGACTTTTATGTCAACAGTAAAATCAAACAGACTGAAACACAACATATTTAGAACTAGAATTATGGATCAGAACATTTAAAACAAACACAACTTATAGATCATTCTGCTCTTATAGGGAAAGGCCACATGGGGTATTTGGTATTTGTCATAAACTTGAGTGAAAATCCTTACCTGGTTTCTCTGATATGGAGAGGTTGAGTTGGATGCTCTGATCTTCATCATGTTTCTCCTGCCCCAGAATCATCCAGTTCTCCAGTCTATCTGAGTCGGAGTCTGAGTCCGAATCCAGATCCTCCACAAAAGGAGGTATAGATTCAGAAGAGCTCTCGTCAGATTCAGAATCCAACACCACAATAACATCTGAAGAGCTCCTTCCTGTTTGAACTTGTGGTGGACAGGGTGAAAGTAAGCTATTGGGCTGCAACAACCTGTTCCGGATTTTGGTTGATTGACCTTTGATAGCACACACGCTGTCATCCTCCTCTGTGTTGTCTGACACTGTGATAGCATCTGTGCCCGAGTCAATCACAATAACATCTACAGGTGGAGCAGGAGGCAAGGAATTCTGCTGTGGCTGAGTCCGTGGTACTGATGACTTGACCTCTCTCGGGTCCACGCGGTCCTCCTGGATCTCAGCGTTGTAGTGCAGCTGGGAATAGAGCCGGAACTCCAGCTCGCTGTCAGCGTCGGACAAACTCGAGTCCGCGTCATCCCGGTAGAGCTCGTCCTCATAGTCCTCCCGCTCCTGATACCCTGAGAACATCTCAAGGTGAGACCTAAACGGAGAGCAGCCCAGACATAAACATCATCATGAGTCATCATTCAATGGCCATAAAGGTGACATCATACAGTATATCATTCTGCCAATATCTGCACTGGCCCCATCACAAAAAATAAATAGACATTTTTATATAATTATTTTATTCTTAGAAACATATATATAGGCCAAAAATAAATATATTTATTTTACAAAAAAACAAGTATCATTTATAAAGGTTTGCCGTAATAACAGAATATACTTTTACTTATGTTCTGCTGATTCGTCCAATACTATCACAACTCATTCTCGTAGTTTAGCCCAATAATACCTTTGTGACATATATAAAATAGCTGAATTCACAATAATAATGTGAATTATTTGCCTTGATTCTGTAATCAAGATAATTCTGATTAATAAAATACTTATGATGTGTGAGACAACTGCATGGCATATTTATATATAAGCAAATATACACACTTAAAAGGAGCTGAGAACTGTTTCTGAATTACTTAACTGCTGTTGTATAATTAATATACCAATACAGTACTTAATTTAAGCCCTTTTAAGAGCACAACAAATAGTACAAATAGTAAATCTAACATTTTGAAAAACATTCAGTTTTAATAAACCTTGCATAGTAGTAACTGCTCATTTAATTTTTCATTTATCATCATTAAATTATGTTTTACATCATATGAGCCATTGACTAACTCAATTGTGGGATGAAGAGGGCTGTTTGAGGAAGAAACATACATTTAATTTAGTGCCCATAAACTTCTCGCTTGTAACATGACAAATATTCTCAAAATGCAATTTTGGATACAATATCAAATATTCCTCCCATTGTTAGTTCAGCATTCTCGTTCTCATGGGGCTAATATGATCTTCACCCAACATGATGCAACCCTTTTCAGACCCCTCAACCTTACAATCAAGCAGTGCTCTAAACAAAGACACTGGGGAGAACTTTAAAATGATGAAATAATAGATAGACAGACAGATAGGCAAATAGAAAATTAGACAGACAGACTAAAAATTTAAATAAAAGGCAGAGCCACAAGAAGGCTGTTTCTGTTTCCATAACACAAAGCCAATGATGTAAACATAAGGCTGCGGTTTTGTTTTGATCTGTCAGTTTGCTGCTTTGTCTTCTGGAGGATAGCAATTATGCCCAGATCAATGTATCATAATCAATTTTGATCAGTTTTGTTGTCCTCTCCCTCAATTGCCCTTAAGGCGTAAAGCAACAGCATAAGTGGATTTGTTTAAATTTAGCCTGTTTGACAGCCACACACAAGTCACAGATAAAGAGGTTTCTCGTCAAATTCATAAAAAAGATTTAAAGATTATTAACACATAAGATTTAAAGCATAAAAACACCACAGAACACAAGCCATGGACATTATGCTAACTGGAAACCTTAAAAAATCCATTAAAAACAGGAAACTCAAGAGTGTTCGCGATAATAAATATCTGTATAAAACTAACGAGTACATAAAACCCTTGCCTTCTAAGAGCCTTAAATCAATGAAGACTCATATTAGAGAGCATATATCTGATGAACTTGTGTTAGCTTCAGTGCTAATAAGTGCTGCTCAAAGACCCACGTGTGTTCACGTACACATGCACGTCGCTGAGGACGTATTACTAATAAACCTGCACGACAGTGTTTTAAAACCTTTGTAACCTTAACCACACAATATGACATGTTTTAACGCGTTTTCTACCAGACTGAATAAAAATCTGACCTGTTTACAAGTTCCAATTTGCAACACGAGGACACGCTTCCGGACTCCTCCGGAAAATTAAATGGTTGGCCAACTATTGTTCATCCCTGGGAAAATGCGCTCTAAATTTAGCGCGCACACTGAAGGTTAGTGACTCTGAGTCTAGTAGGGATTGTTTTAACTATTACCATGCTTGTTCATAGTGTGAATGAGAGAGGATTTGGAAATCTATGAACTGTTCATACTTGAATTTTCTGATTGTAGGAAGCTTCATACAACAAGAACCATAAGGGTTGCTGAAATGTAGGTAACGTACTTAAGGCCTAAGAAAAATATTTTTACACCTTGTTCAAATTGATAAAGCGCCGTCGTGGATTAATAATAATTTTGATAATAATGTTTTAATTTGCCGAATTGGACAATGGTCAGAAAATAATAACTAAAAACCCAACACACACCAAATATGATAAATAATAACATTGCCTCATAACTTGGCTGCAAAAATAAATAAATAAATAAATAAATAAATAAATACAAAACACACACACAAACATGTGTATGTAGGCTATGCTATATCTGTATGTAGCCTATGTATTTTTTGTATTTGGTATTTTAACATGTACGCCTAGGTAAATATTTAAGACAATTTCATTTACAACAAATAGTTATCCAAGACATAAGCTGGCATTTCAAGATGTTGGCCTTTTACTTGAGATGTGAACTTCTTGCTATCTCTATTGCTGTAATAGAAATAACATGCAAAATGTCCTTTTATCGTTTGCTGTTTGGCCTCTTATGAGGTCCAGAATTTACATATCTTAAACAGGCAGCATATCTGTCACAAACATATCTAAATATAATCACATATCCATTTTTGTGCATTCTTTTTCTTTCTTTCTTTCTTTCTTTCTTTCTTTCTTTCTTTCTTTCTTTCTTTCTTTCTTTCTTTCTTTCCATTTTTGTGAAATCACAGCCTACCTTTATCATCTCCAGAGTTTATATGACATGAACAGAGCATGCGACTGATGTAGGAATCATGGTGTGAATGCCATCTGATTCTGAAGACGTCTCCATGCGTGTCAGTGTCAGAAAAGGCCATCAAAGCAGTGGATTGTTTTCTTTCAAAAGGTTACATTTCCTAAATGAAGCCAAAAGCCCACCACATATACCATATTTTGGAAGAAATCTGTAGAAACAGGGATTTCAGCTGGAGAACGCAATGCCTGGCTGCTCTACAGAAATTGCCGTATTGGACGTATTTGTTGATCGTTAGTACTATTATTGTTTTAAAAGGAAAAGGGAAGCGCTTGTTCGTCGGTTAATCTGCACAAATTCAAACCAGTCGGGTGTTGAAGATGGAGTCACAAGCGAGGATGCAGGCTTTCCCATTCCAATATCTGATTCCACATGGCTGTTCTGCATGAGAAAGATTTTCATTTGGGAAATGAAGCCAAATGGCCACCTTCACCTACCCCTGCATTTATATTGCTGATGTCTCCACAGTCTGCACCTTCAGTGTGTTATTCAAGTGTAACATTGCCCCATACTGTGCTATGATCAATATTTGAGCTTACAATTATCATGGCATTGAAAGTTATAAGTCTATTTGGGTGCTATATACAAACATAATAGCTTTATTGGTGTTTAGGAACTAAGCTGTAAGATTATCTGCGGAATTTCTAATAAAAACAATCATATATAGAGAGGAAAAAAACTGTTATATATAAATAAAGTGTATCGGATACACTAAATATGGGTTAATGATAAATAATAAATTAGTTTGTCCATTTGTTTCTTTTCAAATGAGGTTTGCTCTCTCCCTGTCTTTTGTTTGTGCAGGCAATATAGAGCCTTTGATTCTCACAATTTATTATACAGGGTGATGTCATTCGCCTGTTTGATTGTTTTCCTTTTTGAGGGTCCACTTAGAACATCAAGGCACAGTTTGACCCCAGCATGTCGCTACACGTCACATGATCTGGAACAAAACATTGAGTGAAGAAACCCATGTCCTCTTTGTGTGGTCTGGTGTTGTGCCAAGTGTTGACAGGTCTAGAACT
Source organism: Megalobrama amblycephala (assembly GCF_018812025.1). Lineage (NCBI taxonomy): Eukaryota > Metazoa > Chordata > Actinopteri > Cypriniformes > Xenocyprididae > Megalobrama > Megalobrama amblycephala. The sequence goes on from NC_063050.1 coordinate 43,427,850, forward strand.
GGCACTATTTCCTGCTGAGGCTTGAGGTTCACTTCTTCACTAGACATTTTCACAGTTGTTATCAGGTTAATACTTAAAATACATAAATCACTCATTTATATCATTTCCCATTTGATGCAGAATTTGGCATAACACCAAACCTGTCATGTTGCGGAATAAGAAATACTTTTTTCAAAAAGATTTTCAGTATAAGGATTCTGTTTCTCTTGCCAATGAAAGAGAGCTCTTCTGCAAAAGTTATTAATACATGTTTAATAATAATCAGGAAAATAAAAAGGATACCACATCAATGTTCTCTGCATTTCAAATAACAATACTATTTAAATATGAAAATACATGTGTTAACACCTTTGATTTGTTAAATAAGCCCAGATTTGACAGCAACAAAAGCTTTTCTTCATGAGGTAGTTATTATAACCAAGCATATTCTGCTATTTCTGTCCAATTTTAGATTTTTGCTCGATATAGATAAGATATGCAAAGTAATTAAGTCCTGATATGTAAAGTAATTGGTTACCAAAATTTTCTCCGAATCTGCGAAATTGGAAATACAGGTAGCCTATTGTTGCTAGGTGGAACCAAAAGGAGATCTCCTTCAAACAGAGAAAGCTTTTTAAATATTCCTGTAAATATATTATTTAGCCTACATTATTATTTTATTTGATGACAGTGTTGGCTTTTGTTTCGACAGTAAAAAAAAAATCATTGTATTTAATGAAACATTGTTTTTAAAAATGCTATTAAGGCAATTAAGAAACACGTAAAGTGTGCTTCTGTCATAAACATTGAGGGTCAGAGACAGACAGTCAGAAATTCTTCTTCTGTTTTGTATTTTAAATGTTTGCTGATAAGACAGTTTATGATTATGTAGATTGTTTTATGGGAGTTTGCGTGTAAATATTGGGTGGAAAGCATTCGTTTATTGGCCTGCTATAACAACATTCCCAGACTAAATGAGTTGAATAAAATAGAGGCGTCATTAATGTTGTGGATTTTCTCTGTGTATTTGTTTACTTTTTATTTTAATTGTCCGCTTTGACTCTCGCGTCTCGGTCAAAAGCGATTATTTCCGCTTCCAGCAGGGAAACAACCAAAATTCCACTTACCAAAAACTCTCCGCGCTTTAATTAGCCCATTTTATTAATTCAATTAAGAAGGAGCCTGAAACAACACATTTTGTAATCCTATCACGTTAACTCTGCATGGGTGGTGCAATGTTGAAATATTAACAGTCACCATGTAGACCTTTGCAATTTCAAACAACAAAACTCTAGAAATGATTGTTTTTTCTATAAATAAATAAATGTATTAGCCTACTTAAATTATTTTTTACATTTGCATAGGCCTTAATATATTTCCAAGCATAAACTTTTTATGAGCAATTTAGCTACTAGTCTATAAATAAATGGTGCCTTGCAAATTTACCTAAAATATGTTTTGCTACAGCCATTGTAAAGTAGCCTATGGGACAGCCTTCATACTGCAAAAAAATATGACTTTTGAGAATCTTTCTTGCCTTTTTTTCTTGCAGTGAACAATAATATTATTCTTAATAATAATTATTAGGCTATTGTTGTTGCTGCTGCAATAATAATGATGATGGTGATGATAATGCTGTAATTATACAGGCATAGCCTACATGTAAATTACATAGCCTACAGTATAAGTAGACCGGTTTTATAAATTTTATTTTGTTTTTCAGGACTATTGTAAAATAAGAGTCAGCGGAAACGGTTCATTGTTATTGAACTAATAAATCCATTTGAATAAAAATCACAGAACTGTTTTGTCGCCCTTGATGTAGGAATTATGCCTGTGGTTTGGCCATCGTGGATACAAAACTGAGGAAATAACTTCTATTATTTTAAAGTCTATTATTAATTCCATGGATGAATGAAAAAGGAAAGCTATGTGGTCCCATGTGTTAAAGGAGGTGATATGAAGGGAGGAAGGGGAAGAAAGAGTGGACGTCGATGTAAGTTTATGTAAGACAAGTTTGGCCTTTGATCTTAGAGCTGAGAGTCGTGTGTAGCGATGCGGTTACATCGCCTCAGGTCACCGTGACAACAGCCACCTGCACAGTAACACTGGCGCTCATCTCTCACAAGAGCCTCACAAGAACACAACCAAACTCACAGAGGGCAGTTCAAACTTCATCCTCAAAATACAGCCCCACTTTATCATTATTTTATTTATTTTTTTGCAAATGAATACAGGCTTTCCGTCATGCGCGAAAAATATTGTAATTAAATAATTGACCTCTGGGCCAAAATGATCTGAAACAAGCCACGGGCCACTCTGTATTAAATTAATAAGGTCTAAAGCTTCATTTATTATTCTGCCTTTAGCCCTCTATCAATGGAACATGGCTTTATGGGGCGCGATTAAATGAGCTACATTTGTTGTTTTCTGAGAAGAGGTCAGAGAGTGCTGAACGGCGCGTCCATCGCATTGTTCGACGCTCAATTGTGTCTGTGTCGCCCATGAACCTAGAGACCTCAAATCATCGCCTGTCATCATCCAGCGCGTGCATTCACGTGCATTGTTGGTGTTAGGAAAAAAAGCAAAAACATTCTGCAGAAGTCTTAGGTTGACCAAATGATGCTTTAAAAAAGTAAAATGTATATATATATATATATATATATATATATATATATATATATATATATGTATATATATGTGGTATTTGTTTGGTATATATTTTAATATATATATACAGTCAAACCAAAATTTATTCAGACACCTTGAACATTTCTTTCATTAATATAGTTTATTCACTATAGTTTAAAAAATGGTAATAAAATATGACAAGATCTCAGAGTTAAACTGTGACAGAAAAAAATAATCTTAATTATGTTAGATAACATTTAAGCAAAACATGGTCAGGTCAAAGTGTCTGAATAATTTTTGGTTCCAAATTTTTATCAATTTTACTGGTAGTCAGAATTTTTGGGAATAATCACAGTTTATTTGATTTTGCTGTCCTCACTTACATAAATGAACTAGTGTCCTGCACCCACTAGTAAAAATATATATATTATATATATATATATATATATATATATATATATATATATATATATATATATATATATATATATATATATATATAAATGTCTGAATAATTTTTGGTTTGATATATAACTATATATAACTTTAACTCTATATATATATATATATATATATATATATATATATATATATATATATATATATATATATATATATATATATATATATATAGTTTTGGCAAAATTTGTGTAATTTTAAAAAAAAAATTAAAAAATTTTAGCCATAGGCTAAACAAAAATTCCTCAATTGAAGCTTATTTTTTTTTTGTTTTGGCAGAATTTTGCCTATATATATATATATATATATATATATATATATATATATATATATATATATATATATATATATATATATATATATGGCAAAATTTGTTTGGTAACACTTGAGCTATCATGTAGGCTAAAGCATATTAGACTGCTCGTGAATGTATTCACATAGCCTGAAGTAGCCTGAAATGTCAAAAACTCATAAATATCTTAATGAATATTGGATTAAATAAATAAATGAATAAATAAATAAATAAAATGATTTATTAACGTAATAGGCCTATTGAAAGTTACTGGTATTAGACTTTAACCTAAATTTAGTTCAATTAATAGTTCGCACATGCTTAGAGTGATTATTTTTTTATTATTATTATTCAACTAAAGATCATGTTCTGTATTTCACTTATCTCCTGAACCCCAAATCCCCTGACGCACTTCAACTTGTCAGCACGAGAAAGAAACACTGATAGAGGGAGCGAAAGTTATGTTTGAAAAGTGTTACCAACAAATGATCAGATACATAGGCCTACGCAACCACGCCATACCCACTGTCTATATCTGAAGAGGGGGAGCGTTTGCATGTGTGTGTGTGAGTGAGAGAGGGAGGAAGAAAGAGAGAGAGAGAGAAAGAGGAAGAAAGAGGGCATGAGCGCGCGGCTCTTTCTTGACTTTGCCCCATAATCGTTTCACGCTTCCTTCAGAGTCTCTTTTCCACCTAAAACGTTTAGTCTCACTCCAGTGAACAATTGCAACGGCGCAACAGGGAGCGGAAGAGTCACATTATTTCAAACTACCATTCGTCAAAACCACTGTTACAAAAAAGAGCAGAGAGAACAGCAACAGAGGATATAGGAGAGGGAACTTTTTTTGTTCTCACCCCCCCGCTCATCCCTCTGTCCAACCTCTAGCCACGGCATGGACTTGGACCAAAAGGGTCCATCTCTGCGCATCGGACGGTCGGGTAGGGCCTTGTCTGTTTCTCCATTTCACTTGAACTATTGTTTGTTCAAAGTAGTCTACTAGGTCTCTCTTTGACAAAACTAACAAATACAGCATTTGTGCACTTGCTAAATGGGCTATATACAGATGTCTTTTATTTTTATTGATTCTTATATTGAGATGAATGTTGGTGGTTCATTTTTTGACACTTTTAACATAAAAATATAAATAAAAAAACAACACGTTGTGATGGGCTTAGAAATTCTACAAGCTTACATTTTGGCCACACCTTTTGCTGACTCTGTGATTTTGACAGCAACGTGTTTTGAGCTTGGTTTGGGCCTATTTGTCCGGCCTATTACAGTCCAAAGGAGCATATAATCAAAATTCAAAACCTTCAGGAAATTTAAAAACAATAGGCCTACTAACGTTATATGCCTACACGAAAATGGATGAGGAGAACCAATGACGTTTCCTGTCACACAATGAGGTTCTTGAAAGCTGTTTGTTTCAATGGGGAAAAAAAAAAACTTTGAGGCTTGTGAGTCCCTGCAGATGTTTTCATTCAGGATCCAAAAGCATGAATTATGACTTGGATTCAGTAACAAATAAGCTATTTCTGTGTTTTCATAAACGTCCCTCGTTCACGCGTCACATTTAGAACTCCCAATGAAATGGCGCGTGCGATTGAGATTTACGCGTTAATTCTGTCAGTGTTGATGGTTACTTGCCTCAGCGTGAGAACAGCTACACAAATGCTGTAGCCTAGTTAAAATTGATTGTTGACATGTAGAATGTGTTAGTATATAGGCTAACTAAAGGGAATTTATTAGATAATGAGAAACAACACGTTCTTTAATTGTTCTGTCAACTAAAGCAGGGCCTTAAATAGACCAGTTTAAAACCAGCTAAGGTGGTTCATCTCACCTGCGTCAAAACGGCTACGCCCAGCTTTCCTTGAAGACTAATTCATATTATACGCGACATCCCAGTATATTTGGCTCTCATGTTTGTATTTGTCTTCTGATTTTTATGAGCATACAATCTTTATTGTAGGACTACTGTTATTTAATTTGGCCTTTTTGTGTCAAAATATGTCTTTAAAACTTAAAAATATAAGCTTAAATATCTGACGAGACAGCTCTCGAAAAGCAAGTTGATGCTAGCATAAGCATTGTCATCCACCTGATGTTCTGAAGGTTTCACCCAGAGCTCCTTTCCTCAATGATAGCGCCGGGGAAATAACTTATAGAGTTAACTAGAATTAAACTAAACGGTAAACTAAACTAAACCGAACAGAAAATATGAGAGATTCTGTCAATGGTGTAAATTCATTAACACGTACCGCCAACTTGGAGTGGACTGGAAGTTGTCCTTGGCTTTGACTCTGGTAGCTAGGCTACTCTGAACTATTCAGAATTATAATTATTAAATATTCAGATTTGTGCCCACCGACTTCTGAACATTTCTTTTTATGGAAAATGTTCTCTTTTTGTTTTACTATTTATTATATAGCCTATTTGTTTTTCTTATTTACATAAGTGCTTTGAGAAACATTTTCTCAAAGCGTTAAAATAATATCTCAGTAATGGATTATGTTAATAATTTAACAAAAAAAAAAAAAAAAATATGTTTGAATCATGATGGAACTTTTATTGAAATTTTCAAGACAGTGCCTGTAGGCATGATTAGCTGTGTTTTAGTTTTACATGTTTTTATATTTAATTTGCTAAATATACGCAGAAAATTGCTTTTGGGCAACTATAATAAGCAATCATTTCCTCAAGAATGACAGAATATGTGTATTTAATCACGTGGGCCACAGTTAAACACGGGGCAATTGAGAGGAAGATAGCCTAAAATAATTCAAATAATGTGTTGAAAAGGTTTCAAAAGTTTAAATCTCTAAATCATCATAACGTTTTAAAATAATATTTATTTGTGGGCTGTGTTCGTCTCTCAATATAGGAACAAAACAAAACTGAGACAGAAACGCGTGTCCACTTAAAGCCTACAAGGCCTCCAAAACATTCATGGAAAGGTTCAACTTAATTGTTAATTTAAGTTAAATAACTTAGTGACACAAACATTTAAACATCTTATGAGATTAAAAACGGAATACAAAATATCTGCAAATAGCGCGCCTTTTTAACACTGCAAAATCATTAGTTACTGTGATTTCACAAGTGTATAAGTGTGCGTTTGTGTATGCTTTTGCTGTGTGTGTGTGTGTGTGTGTGTGTGTGTGTGTGTGTGTGTGTGTGTGTGTGTGTGTGTGTGTCAAGCTGAAGTGATGAAGCTTCTTCATAAGGGATCAAAGGTTCGCCCCCTCGTGGCACTTCTGGCGCACCACGGAGGAATCTCTTCCTCACAGAATGAAACGAATATGTGTTGAGCACATGAATTTTGAGCATGAACCATATTTCAGTGACTTAAAGGTTACTTTATTTTGACCACACAGATAAATACATGTAAGATAATTGTATCGTTGATCTCTAATTGTATAATAACACTGACTACTCGTAGAAGATGAACGGAAATTTTCCCAAAAATGTTCTCAAACAAAACATAAAAATGGAATTTTAGAAGAGTTCAGGTTTTACGTGGTCCTTTGAATAGGCCTATATATTTAGGCAAAGAAACATCTGAATGTAACACATTGAGAAACATGATGTAACAAGTCGTTTTATGTTTTGCCACAATTTTTGTTTTTTTGTTTTTGCAATTTAACATTCACGTTTTTTGTATATAAATCAATTCAGGAAATAAATAAATAAATAAATAGGCCAAAACAGACAAACACAAAAATCAACTAATAGGTGTTGAAAAGTAAAATACTCCCAAGTTAATTCAGTAATTGAATCAGTTAAATTCAAGTATGGATTTCTCATTTTCCGTGTGTTCTAATAATGAAATGAATCAAGAATGAATGAATGAATGAATGAATGAATGAATGAATAAATAAATAATAAATGCCACATTAATGTTCATGAACACTAACCCCTATTATTACGTTTTTTTATTATTATTATTATTATTTTAGTGTCAGTTTGATGCTTGTAACTGTATTTCTTGTTGGTATTACACTGATCACCATGATGCTAGCCACCACAACAATTATAATCGCCATTATTTAAAAACACACCACAGTTATAAGTCAACTAAACTCAACATGACTTAATATCAAGTTCTTAATAATCTTTTGTTAGGGCTGGTTATGGAAAAATAATTAGTATGAAAATAGAGCAAAAGCCTGTGTGGAACAGCGCTCGTGTCCGTCAAACATGTAGATAAGGAAGAATATTTTTGGAGGCACAAAGAAACCTCATAAATAAAAACGAATAGATTTCATTATATATGAACGCAGAGTTATTAAACTTTTAAAAGCGTTTATTAAAAAAACAATATTAAAACTTTTTTTTTTGTCGAAAATAGTAAACAGCAGTCGGATTTTTTTCACGTGCAAGTGCGATAGCCTAATTTCTAATGTGCAAATACAACACTGAGTAAGAAAATATGTTCCTTTATTTTACATGTATCGTTATATTTGATATGCACATGTAGCTCAGTAAAATGCTGCACTATGTCAGTTGTCATAAGCAAGTTTTAGTACGATTTTACAAAGCTTATTCATAATTGAAAGCATAGGCTATTCTGACGCAATACCCAATTATTAACCATTTATTAATTGCATGACTGAAAAACGTGCAAACGGATATTTTAAAATTTCAATTTTATCACCTTCCTTAATTGAAATTAGACACGGGATCAGCGAAGCCAGAGAACCAACTTCGATTCAAGACTCCCTATTTGTCAGTGCACAATTGGGACAGCACGTCACTTTTACATTGGCTCAGTGTTAGCCAATCGGAGTCGTCTTTATCTGAGCGCGACTCAAGGCGATTGTGACGGCAGAGGTGCAGTGCCCGGATAGGTAGACTTATCTTGATTGACAGTCTCGCTCGGGCTCGGTAGTAGATTCAGAGCGCTGTAGCATTGGCGCTGTCCACACGAGAGCAGGTTCTGAAACGCGCCGTGCGCTCGTGCAGTGTTTGCGCGGTAAGGACGGAGGCTCGACCACTGCTTCTCACCGCCGGAGCAATCACGCTGGAAGAACACCGTTCGGCGGACATCAATTGCGACGAGAAAGACAAATTACACTACAGTATCAGTCATCTGAGACTTTCCGTGGATTTTTACGCGCGTGCTGGCTGGTTCAAAACTTGATAGGCTAAAGCCTGTTTTCTTCTTCACGACATTTTTTGGACATTTTTTTCAAGTTCAAATGCTTCACGCAATGGCTATTTATCAATTTCTGTTTAACTTTGGCAAACATTTTGATTCGGGGTTCATACCATGTACTTTTTAATTTAATATGTCCACGGTCGTATGTCTATTGTTTGTGGATCTTCGTGCTGTCGGAGTTATTTGCTTTTTTAAAAAGAGAGGTTTTAAAAACGATTTGAACAATTAGAAGATCAGGATGCAAGGAAATCGCGTTCATGTGAAGATACGTTGAACATGAAGTAAATGTTTTGGTTTCTCAGAAACCTCACCAGGGTTTTTCAGATCCCTGGTAGAGACGCGCTCTGACAGTGCGAGCCTCAGTCACAGTTCACGGGTCACGGTCAGTGGAGCGAGGATGTCAAGATAGAGCTTGGAAACGAGACTTCTACATTTTTATCTAAAGCTTAAGAAGACTGTTCGGACTAATATTAAAATTGGTACATATCGCCAAGACTTTTCATGAAATACCATTTTGATGAATCCCTACAGATGTCTGAGTTAGTTCACTCTGGATGTTGGGCCGCAGAAGCAGTTGTGTGACCCTGCAGGGTTGTCCCCTGACCGCCTGTTTGCTTATTTTTGTAGACTAAAAAATGATGGAACAGATAAATGCTTATTTATGAATTAACTTTTTTTTATCCCCCCCTCGAAAATCACAAAAACTACTTTTACTCTTGACCTTAGGCCTTAGGTCTTCAGGGTCAATTGTTTATTTTCCAACCAAAGTTTCTTTGGACTTCAAAACAGCTGAAACTGTGTTTAAAAGAGACATTTCCGAGCAAAAGGGACTGACTACATACGCACAAACCTTTAAGAGGAAAAAAGAACAGGACATTAAAGACTTTTTGGTGGTTTTTCACGGAAAGCCTGTCCTGCTAACCGATGGAAATCCACTGCAAACACGACCCGTTCGCAGCGATGCACAGTAAGTTCCCGGTAGTCTTTCACTAACTGCTTTCAAATGTTTGTTTTCATTCAAAGTTCTCGGAATGTTCTTTTTGTTTTTGGAATAGAATAGGCCTAACAAAATATATGCTACTCGGATTAAATCTAACGAAAGCAAATACTATGTACATTAGCTGGTAAACTTTAAAAATGCAACTAAAAGACAATGTCTTAAATAAAGGTGAAGTTTTTGCTGTTTGGCCCGATTGTTTTGGCATTCTGCTCTTTATTAAGAACCGGATTGCTTTGTTAGAGCTTTAGCCTGCTTGACAATCCCTGGGGGAAAGAGAGGGGGGAAGAGACCGCGGCCAAGGCCAGCAGCCAGCGGACACAAACTGAACTTGAACCGCAGCTGAGGATATGGCAAACAGGCTCCGTAACCTTTAAATACGTTGCTTGAGGGTAGCTGTAAACAGGCCACTTGTGAGGTTAAAAACGAAAGCTGAAGTTGCTCACTGTGGCGCAGAGATGTGTGGTCACTCATTCGTGACATGGCGGACACCGGTGGTCCCCCAAGATACCAGCGTTAAGGGCCCCTTTTCTCTTTCCCTCCTCTTTATTTTTTATTCCTGTTGCCAAGGCATAAACAACAGCTTCTACACATTTGAATTGTCTGCAACACATTTTCATTATGAATTAGCATTTTCAGTGTGCAAGACATAGCCTACTTTATAATTTATGTTTTTTCATATGATTAGGCTATTTTAAATATGAATTAATTATTTTTGAAAAAAATCAGCGTAGTTTCAATTTGTATAAGAAAAATGTTTGAAAATTGCAATGTCTTTGTTACCAAAACCAAGCTGCCAATCACATATTATGCACCCTGAAAATGCAATTGTGATCTCTCTCTCTCTCTCCTCCTGTTCCTCTCTCGCTCATTCTTTCTTTCTCTCCCAGTCTTCTCTCTCATTGATGAATAAAACCGCAAAACTCAAATATGCGCGCACCCACCCACCCGTACACGCACACGCACATCTATGTGAAATGACATCCATTGGCACGGTGAATGAAACGGTGGATTAGATGTATACACATTTCAGAAGCTAGAACGAATCACGTTTCCTCTTCGCCACAATATCTCAACACAATCCGCGGGGTAAAACGATTACACCGAAAATGTCAAACGGTGCAAGCCTTAAGAACTGACTGTGCCACCACGAACCTGCGAGATTTTTAGGAAAGAAACTCCACTGATGTTACAGAGAGAGGAAGATAACTTTATGATGTTTTAGGATGTTTTAAACTCATAGGCTACTTATCTTTCTCATGAATTTTAATAAGACTTTGCAGGTTTTAAAATGATTATAAAAAGTGCGAACTCTCATACAATTTAAGTTACAATAGGGCCTATATTTAACACTCTCACTGGTGCAGTAAATTATATGTTACGGTTGTTATTAGGCCACCAGTTGGTCGTATACATTGGTTAAAGTTTTATGCTAAATTGACACGAGCGTTGAATGCGTATCCTATAATAGCCTATAATATACATTTTGCACATGTTGTTATTTAAATACGAAATCATAAATATTCATTGTCTATCGAAAAATAACTAATTCATTCTTATTTAGAAGGGAAGCACTGAAGTTTATGCTAAGAAATCTTTGTTTTTATTTATTTATTTTTTGCTGAAATTTCTGAAAAGTGTCATATTGTTTTGTTTCTGTGCTCACAGTTTCCATTGGTTGTTTGGTGTCGCTTGTTAAAAAACGAATTTCTTTTTTTCTTTTCTTTTTACAATTTTACATTTTACGTAAATTACACAAAATTATTAGAAAAATAAAATAAATAATAGGCTAAAAATGCTAATCAAACATTATCAGTGAGGCATTAATTACTAGCCTAATAGTTTATGATAGGCTTCGTGATTAATTTGAGTAAACTAGCATACATGACAAAATAAAAATAATTAATCTGTCACAAATAATATGATGTGCATAGCCAACTCTAGTTTATAAACAAATATAGAATTTAAAAAAAAAAAGAAGTTTTTTTTTTTAATTCAGCAAACATAGCTTATAGGACACTGTACTCTTATGTTAGTAGCCCATATGTTTAAACGTATTTTTTAATATACAAGATAAATCAAACTTATTTTTAAAAAAATGTAAATATGTGGTTTTATTTCCAAATGCTTCATTCATTTTCGAAAACAATGTATTTACCCTGCATGAATGAAGGTAGTCCCTTACTTTTTTTTTTTTTTTCTTGAGTCTGTTTGTTAAAGCACGCCTGATGTCACGTCGCTTTGCTGGCGTTTGGTTCGCTCTGTTTGGAGCGGTTTAATCGGAGCGGCCGATAGCGGATCGTAATGGAGCAGCGTCTCTAATCGGGTTTATTTTCTGGATGGGGGAGCATGAATGTCTTTCAGCCGCTCTCGCTATTTCTAAACGGAACCTGCCTCGAAATCAATCAAAGCTCTAGGAACACTTCGATTTATAAGCCAGCAGTATTTGCAGAAGAAACGGGGAAAAGTCTTGGTCAGATCACATCTGAATAGCTTGTTTCGTTTAATCCCTACTGCAGCCTTTTCTCTCTCTATGACTCGCACTCATATTCAAACAAATACACATACTCTTTCATACACACTTCAACATAAGCTTGGTCCATGCATATATTAATAATAGGCTATGCTTTGGTCATAACCTAACAGTAAATGTAAATCAGTGCTTAACTGGTAACTGGTTGGAGTTGAAAAAGTTTCCACCTTTTTTTTTTTATACTAAAATATTTGAAATTCAAGATAAACTGATCTAAAAAGTTCTGCATTTTTAAAAACTTAAGTCCTTCCACAGGAAGAATCATTTAATACTCAACTTTCAAATGTGTTTGTTTGATGTATTTCACTTTTTTTTTGTAGGAGGACACAAATGCGATCCTTTTTTCACATTTAAACATTTAAGCAAAAAATGTTTTTTTTTTAAGAACTATACATTTGATCATAAAAAGTTAGCACGCCTAATTTTTAATGTACATCTTTTAAAAAAAATCAATCGAGCTAGCTGACTCCATGACTTTGTCAGTTATGTTTTCAAATAATAAACTGTAACTGAGAGACACAGAAGAAGAAAGAATACAGAGAAAAGGAAACTGAAGCAAACTATTGATAGAAAGGAAAAAGAAAAAGAGGTCAAATGAAACCGAAAACGAAATGCATTTAAAGACTTAGGCTACTAACAGAAGCCTGATAGGTCAAATCACTCAGTAAAGGAGCTTCATGAAAAAGCAGCCCACTGCCTTGAGAGAATGAAAATGACATGTAGCTGGGTTTTAATTTTCTGTTAGCTGAACTTATATATTTAGTTACAAGGACACAAGGCCAGTTAGGTCTTTTTGATATTGCCTGCCCGGATGTATTTAAGATCCATTACCCTGTAGCTCGGATTAACAGATCCCCCCAGTTCCTTTGTGTGTGTAAATGTGTGTTTGTGAGTTCCCCTTCTGAAGCAATCAGTATGTTAATATGACAGATTGACTGGATTACCACATAGACTTCTGCACTGAAACGATGATAAGATACTGAATTCTAATGAATATATATACAGTACAAGGATGAAAGAAAATTGGTATCCAAAGGTCTAAGCCCACCAAGGAGGTCCAGCCCACCACCCACTGTGCAAAAAAAGACTTGCAACCATGATTATAGACAATATACAAAAACAAACTTGAGTGAGGAGGTCATGTGCAATTCTTTAGGTGACCACCAGGGGCAGATATGATAAAGAGGAGAGGAAGAGACTGCATAATTTTAACCTTCAGGTCAAAGACACGCGCACACTCACAGGGGTGGGACAGCAACACCTTTTGCCTGCTATGTGACAGCTTCTGTATTTAAGAAAGATATGATTTGCTCAGTGTCCTTTTATTGCTGTCTGTGTCCGCAGGGCATGGAGGGGTGAATCAGCTGGGTGGGGTGTTTGTAAACGGGCGGCCCTTGCCTGATGTGGTGAGGCAGAGGATAGTGGAGTTGGCCCATCAGGGTGTACGTCCATGTGATATCTCCCGCCAGCTCCGGGTCAGCCATGGCTGCGTCAGCAAGATACTGGGCAGGTGAGTTCTGCTTATTATAATAAAATGTGAAACAAAAGCATGTTACAGGGTTATTTCTGTCATTAATTACTCACCCTCATGTCGCACAGATTAAGATATTTTTGATGAAATCCAAAAGTTTTTTTTTTTATCCTCAATAGAAAGCAACGAAATTACTACATTCAAATAAAGTAGTAAAAACATCGTTAAAATAGTCAACGTGACTACAGTGTTTCAACCTTAATGTTATGAAGCAATGAGAATACTTTTTGTGCGCAAAAACAAAACAAAAATAATGACTTTATTCAACAAATTCATCTCCCCTGTCATTCTCCTACGCTATTTTCGTTGCAGCGCTTCCAGGTTCTACGTCAGAACGCCGACTCCTGCGCCAGCCGGCCAATACTGAGCTGGCGTTTGGACGTAAACACGGAAGCGCTGGGCTGCGTTCACTGTGTCAACTGCGTAGGAGACTGACAGGGTAGAGAAGAAATTGTTGAATGAAGTCGTTATTTCTGTTTTGTTTTTGTGCAGAAAAAGTATTTTCATTGCTTCATAACATTAAGGTTGAACCACTGTAGTCACATGGACTATTTTAACGATGTCTTTAATACCTTTCCGGGCCTTGAATGACGGTAATTGCATTGTTTTCTATGGGGGATTGGATTGGATTTCATCAAACATACCTTAATTTGTGTTCCGAAGATGAACGATGGTCTTACAGGTGTGGAACGACATGAGGGTGAGTAATTAATGACAGAAATATCATTTTTGGGTGAATAAACCTTTTTAAAAAACTCTATCTATCACTAGCAAACTAGTACCATGGTAAAAATACCATGGTACATACATATGTTGCATGTAACATTTTATAAAAGAAAAATGTATATAGCCTTCGTTCAGTATCATAGTAGCACCACAGTATTTCTGTTGGTTCCATATATTCATACTGTTTCTGTAAGAATATATTACATTTAAAACATTGACAAATACACTGCCATTAAAAAGTTTGGGGTTAGTATGATCTGTTTTGAAATAAATTAATTATTTTATTCAGCAAATATGCATTAAATTGATCAAATATGACAGTGAAGACATGATACAAAATATTTCTATTTCAAACAAATGCGTTTTTTTTTAACTTTATATTCCTCAAACAATCCTGAAATAAAATGTATCACTCTTTCTAGAAAAATATTAAGCAGCTCAACCATTTTCAACATTGGTATTAAGCATCAAATCACCATATTAGAACGATTTCCTGGCTGCTGAAAATTCAACTTTGCCATCGCATGAATAAATTAAATGATAAGATATGTTAAAATAGAAAAGAGTATATTATTATTCACAATATTACTGTTTTACTGTATGTTTGATCAAATAAATGCAGCCTTGGTGAGCATAAGATACTTAAAAAAACAGCAGTGTAGCACTTTAAGCAACTCACTTCTCAAACTGTAAATATACAGATTAGCATTTGAGCTGTACAATATTGCAATAGAGTGAATGAGTCTCTCAACTATTGGTGAACATGCGACTAGAGATGCTAGAGCTCTCATGTGTCCGTATAGAGATGAAACGACAGTTTCTTGAGATATTATATGATTATTTCAAATAACAATGTATTGGCGAATAATATTCGGACCCCATGGATTAGTTCCCACACACAGAGTTTGCCTAGTCCCAGGCCGAAAAGGATTTTGAATGGAGAATCTCTATTGCCTGTGCTATTTTGTCCAGAACTAGGCTTAATCTTTGCCTGGGAAACCAGCTTAATGTCCTCTATTGCATTCAAACAGTGGGGCCAGTATCTGTTTGCAGTCTTGCTTTTAAATGCCTTCCAACCCTCCTTTTATTCGTTCATCAAGTCAACTTGTACTTAATCCATAATAAATATCAATTTCTAAAATATCCATACACTGATGAATGCTGGCCGTACGGCTGATATTCCCTCTGCCGTTGGTTCAACTTGAGGCTGACTCAGCGCTTCCTTTCAAAGAAGACACGTTGAAATTCAAAAATTCTGAAATCTCGCACCAAAGCCAAAGTCAAAGCGCCGTCTTTTCTTTCTGTCTTTCTGGGACAAAAAAGAAAAGATTCATCACATTTTACATTTGCATCAAAATGACACTGGCACCATACGTCTCCCGAGGAGGGAGGGATGGCTGGAAGGACAGAGAAAGGGAGAGAGAGAGGAGGAAAGAGAGAAGGAGAGGGAGAAGAGGGAGGAAGGGGTTAAGGGGGAGGACAGAATTTGAATGGATAAAGGTGTGGATTAGTGCTAGAGCCTTTAGCTATATCAAAAAAATGTGTTTCGCATTGTTCTCCTTTGCCTCAACCCTCTTCCCCCAGCCCCGGTCCAACTCACTCAACCGTTACTGCAGCGCTCTGTGTGTGTGTGTGTGTGTGTGTGTGTGTGTGTGTGGGGTAATATCTTCCCTCCCTCTTACTGCTCAGGCAGAAAACACACTAATATGTGGGCTGCATGTGAGGTTTGAGTAAATAAGGCGTAGGACTAACTCTGCTCTCTTGTTAATGAGGGAATTTTCTGCATGCTCATTTTGCTGTATATGGGCTGTGCTTTTGGTTTATGTTTGTGTGCTGGGCCTTAACTAAATATAGCCATGCCAGATGAAGTACCTAAAACCCCCTTAACCCTGGTAAAATCCCTGTAATGCATAGCCTGGCTTGCATTATAAAATGCATGAGACACCAATGTTCAATAAATATTTAATTTTAATAATATAAGACCACATTCAGTTATTAACATTAATAATCAGATTTCACATTTTCAAATGGTTAATAAATGTATATAATATTATTAATAATTAATTAATAATATCATATATCACTAATACCATACACTGCAGTTCAAAAGTTTGAGTTGCGGTAAGATTTTTTTTGTTTGTAAGAAATTAATACTTTTTTTATTGAGCAAGGATGCATTAAACTGAACAAAAGAGAATAAAACCATTTATAATGTTACAAAATATTTTTATTTCAATCAAATGCTGTTGTTTTGAACTTTATTTATTCATCAAATAATCAGTTTCCACAAAAATATTAAGCAGCGCAGCTGTTTTGAGCTTTTATAATAATAAGAAATGTTTCTTGAGCACTAAATAAGCATATTAGAATATAATAATAATGTATTAATATTAATTATTTAATGATTATTCACCATCTCATTTTCAATATATATATATATATATATATAAATTAATTAATATTAAAACAATATAACAATTTATTAATATTACTAATTTAAACATGATTATTCCACCACGACTGGCTCAAATATAGGCTGTATGCATAATATAGATGCATTAATATAGAATGTGTGTACACAGGTGTGCATTTATCTGTGTGACTTTGAAGCCTCTCATCCAATCAGAATTTAGTCCAGGATGTGTTTTAGAATTCCTGTGTGTGGCTAAAATATAAGCTTTTGTTATGTTAGTATAATGTGTTTTTTGTAATAGGCTGAACAGATTGATCATTTATTGCAGGTTTGTGAAAGGTATGTGTTTTTCTCAGTGTCTGTGTTACTAGTAACTAGTGTGAGACAGACCTACAATGCCCGATAAGCATATCTCTGTTTATCTTGCCTGGTGAAATACAGCTCTCTATCTATCTGCTCCACAGGTACTATGAGACAGGCAGCATCAGACCAGGGGTGATCGGAGGCTCCAAACCAAAGGTTGCTACACCCAAAGTCGTTGACAAAATCGCTGATTACAAACGCCAAAACCCCACCATGTTTGCCTGGGAGATCCGAGACAGACTGCTGGCAGAGAGAGTGTGTGACAATGACAGCGTGCCCAGTGTCAGCTCAATCAACAGGTGTGTGTGTGTGTGTGTGTGTGTGCACTGTTAATATATTTTCAACTTGAGTACTTGATTTTATTCATCAGTAATGAACTTTGATTTCCTTAAAATGTAAGGGAATACTTAAGATTGAACCTTTTAAGATTTGATTGGGTTGAAATTGATTAAAGTGTGTTTTTCCGAATGTGTTTTTGCCATTGCTCCACTTTCCTAACATGCATAAAGTGTGTTTGTGTACAGTGTTACTGTTCAGAACTTTAAGGTCAGAAAGATTTATTTTTTATTTGGAAGAAATCAATACTTTTATTAAGCAAGGACGTATTAAATTGAACAAAATTGTAAGTAAATAGTAATAATATTTTACAACATTACTGGTTACTGTTTACAATATTACTGTATTTTTGATTAGCCTTAGTGAGCATAAGACTTCTTTAAAAAAATTAATCATTTATTACCATCCCCAATGTATATGTCTACAAACCATTACATTTTACAGAACAAGTTGATCAGTATAGAAAAGGGATAGAGCAATGCATGGAGAAGAGATACAAAGAATGGAAGGAGGGTGGTGGTGGGGGGGATAGAGGAAAACAACAGGACTGAGTCAGTGGAGTAAAAGAAACACATATTCATGAGCAGTGTCCAGCTCACTGGTTCAACAGCATGTGTACAATGACAACCTTTCTCAGAGAGAGAGAGAGAGAGAGTGAGTGAGTAAGAGAGAAAGAGTGAGTAAGAGAGAGAGAGAGGGGGACGAAGAGCAGAGGGGAAAGGTGCTTTGCTTGAGCAGCCATGCAGGAAGTGTGAGACTCTGCTGCCATGTCAGCCTGCATGAGCCACTTCACACACACACACATTTTCACGTGCTTGCATACTTATATTAAAGCATGTATATATACAGTACCCACACAGTCCTACACATAGCGCATTGCATGGCAAACCTTAAACACATCATAATGTCTAATTCCTGTTTGCTCTTTCTTTGCCGCAGGATCATTCGCACTAAAGTCCAGCAACCACCTGGCCAATCAGGAGCTGTCTCCGCCCATAACTTAGGTAAGTCAACTTCACATGTACTTTTGTCATATTTAAAATTCCTCACAGTGCAGAACTTTAGACCTTGGTAGAATTGAATCATTTAAAAGTTTGACGTCAGTTTTTAGGGGTTCAATCGTGTAGCACTGAAACCCTATTGTAATTGTTAAAATTTCCAAGGATCAGCATTCTCTCACAAAAGTGATCAGGCAAACCAAACCGCAAGTCTTAGAGACTTAAAACTTTGAGGGCTGGTAGTACTCACACTGTCTACAACGTCACCAAGGCTCGCCCCAATCAGCCTGACGGGGGGCGCTACAGAGGTGAAAATTATGAAATGGCTCATAACTCCTACCTACACCATTAGGCGTAGGTATAAGTGTGTTATATCGTTGGAATCTTTGGCTCAAGACAGACAACATGCATGCCTCGGATTCGCTTAGCATTCGTCAGCGAAATTTGGATTGGAAAATCTGCAGTACTTTGGATTTTTTTTGAAAAAACTACTTTTGCGAACTATAGGTTTTTGACCCAATCAGAACCAAACCATTTTTAATTCATTATTAATTTATTCTCCAGAGTCTGACTGTCAATAGTTATCAAAAAAAAGTTGAAATTCCAATTCACGGTCCCTAAGGGCCGCCAGTGGGTGAAGCCACTTTTATTAAAATGGCTATAACTCGTGAACGGAATGATATAATTTCACCAAACTCAGCACACCTGTGTAAGAGCTCTTTCTGCTGTCACGTGAAAAAGGATGCGGCGACTGGCCACTTGCGGCGCTATAACAGAAAAGAAAAAAAAACATGAAAACGGCTACTTCACCATTAGTCCGACCGACTTGAAAATTGGCATGCAGTGTCTTTGTCTGAAGTGCCATAACTGTTTATGAGGACATTGAAATGTCTAAAAACATATGTCTGCCATCAGCCAATGAAATTTGAGCAGCTATCAGACAAGGTTATCGGAGACTAATCGGAACAAAACTCGCTAGGCCTGTTTGACTGACGGCCCTAGAGGCTTGTGAGAAATTTGAAAGAAATCGGCCACCGAGGGCCTGCCTTCGCATTTTTCACATGCGTAAAGGATTGTGTATCGCACGATTTTTCACCCATGCCCACGACATTTGTACCACATGGTAGAACTCCTCATTCTGAGCAACTTTGCCTCTAGGACTTGTCTGGCTATCACCAGACCAAGCTCAATTTAAAATTGAACATTGGTCTGGGGAGTCTGTATGTATTTTCTACTGCACAAGAGGCGTGATCAACGAGCATTATTCACGCAATTGGATAGTCCTTCAACCAATCAGATCAATGATCCGGGTGACGTACTTTGCAGAGTGACGCAAAAACTCCAGACAATTTTAGTTTGTATTGGTTTGTAGCATTGATCAGCGGTTTGCAGAAGCAGCAATGGCATCGAGTGATTTTTGCAGGTTGTGCAAAAAAACAAAAAAAAAAAAACATGAAAGTGAGTGGTATTTACACCCACTCGAGCGATTTGTTTGCTAAACTAAAGAAGTCATTCAGCATCGTCGAGAGGTTAAAAGGAATTGGATTGACGGTTGTGCTTGCCGTCGCTTCTCTATTGTCATCGTGTTGTACCCGCCAATAGCGAGCAAGGTGGATAAGCCAGTCTGTGATTGGTTCCCGCAAAAGTGTAACAGAAGCAGTAGAAATGAATGTACGGGTTTCCAGACTGAGTTGCCGGGCGAAATCAAATCGCCCGGCAGATCAGGCTGGGTTTACCCAGTCTACTCTAGGACCGCCGCTGTCCATTGAATCATTCGTTAAATATTGGAGACTATTTCAAAAACCAACTTTGACGAACTAGTCCTAGGTTTTACCTCCATAAAACCACTGCGGCACAATTCTCGTGACCCTCTAGGTCAATAGTTATCAAAAAATGTTGAACTTTGGCCTTTAGATAGCTATAGCAGGGTCATTTAAAAAACAGGCATGGCCAATTACATGCTTGTTAAATAAAACGTAATATCTTTTTACGAATTTGCTTAAATGCCTTAAACTGCTTGAACCCCGATAATTTATTTATTTAATAATATAATAATAATATTTTAAATTTTTTTTGTTCGTTTTTGAAAGAAATTTATACTTTTATTCAGCAAGGATGCATTAAAATAATCAAAAATTACAGTAAATACATTTATAATGTTATAATAGAATCCTTAAAAACAATGTATCACAGTTTCCGCAAAAATATTAAAGGGTTCGTTCACTCGAAAATGAAAATTCTGTCATTAATTACTTACTATGTCGTTGAGTAAGACTTTTGTTCTTCTTCAGAACACAAATGAAGATCTTTTTGATGAAAGAAGCTTTCAGTCCCTCCATAGACAGCTATGCAACTGACACTTTGACGCTTCAAAAAGTTCATAAACAGATTGTAAAATCCAAATGAAGTGGTTTAGTCCAAATTTTCTTGATTGCTTTATATGATGAACAGATTGAATTTAGGCTTTTATTCACATATAAACATTGTTCAACGAACATAAACAGAAGCTCAACCGTAACACACGAGAATGAACCTCATTGGTTCTCACATGCATCAAGCAAACTTGCTTGAGCTTCCATTCACCACAACTGATGTGTGAGTTGATGAATGTTTATATGTGAATATAAGCCTAAATTCAAATTGTTCATCATATAATGTGATCAAGTCTCTTCAGAAAATTCGGACTAAACTACTCAATTCATGAGTTTAGTCCTCTATATGCAGATTGGACAAGATAAGCATTAAAAATCCCCAAAATATTTTAACAGTAGTTTGCAGTTAGAAAGCAAAAAAATGAATCTGGAAAGCATAGGCAATATGGTAAAATAAAGTGAAATTGGTTAGATAGCAGACTTGTCAAATCTGAGCGTAGTTTGAGACATTGTTGAAACACTAGAGATGCATGTAAGATTATGTGAGATCTCAGGAGAAGAAATCTGAGAAATCCTATAAGCAAAAGTATCAATTTGTACTCTATTTAATTTCATTTATTTCCTGAAGCTTTCAGCATACCAGTTACCCCAAGAAACTTATCTAGGCAGTGTCGTATCCACCACTGACATTGAGAGGGACAGAGATTTGAGATTTTGAAACATTTATATTTAGATCTTCTCAATCTTCAACGTTTGATTACATCCTTGAATCTAGGACAGGTTTCTGACGCTCAAAAAATGCTGCCCCCAAAAACCAAAGGGGAATCTCTAAAAAAGGTCTGAGACCAGTTTAAGAGGAAAACTCCCGTCGGCAGTTAATAAAGTATTGAACCGTGTTTGTCTCACTGTCAGTAATCTTCATAATCACACACCTCCGCTTAATCTAAATTAATTTCACACGCACAACGCTCGCCAGTTCTCTGTCTCCTTCAGATTATGAAGATAAATAGTTCTCATACTCAGGCGGAAAATTGAAATTTAGGGATTTTGAATATAAAGCGCTCGCTTCGGGTTTCCATTCCTTGACATGAGGGGAAAAAAGTGCGAAAGAATAAGAGAATCAGATAATTGAAACGATAAATCAGGAGTAAAAAATGGATGGATATGCATTCATTACATTTTCCACCTGGTTAGCAAACGAGAGCGGCGGGCGAGCAAAGGCGTTTATCTTTTCTCCGAGCGATTTGTTTTTCTTTTTTCCCACCTTCTCCATTTTAGCACAGTCTGTTGGGATGTGGGATTAGCCTCATCTCTACACCTTAGTGTCCCCTTGGGGCCACTGTACTGTCACTCAGGCTGTACGTCAGCTGACAGGAAGTAAGATAAAGAGGAGAGAGAGAGAATGAAGGGTTGACAGAAAGAAGACTTTGTGGCCTCGTCCCCTACTGCCAAGACCTCACAGACAGCCAGACATGTCGAAAAGCTGTTAGCTTGTTAGCATCTTATCCTTGGGCGGCAGCACGTTGCCAGAATAGAGTGACAGCAGGTTTTGGTGAAAGGTCTTTAGCAGGAAAAACGCTGGGCCAAGAACCATGAGAGGAAAAACAAAAACTCAAAAACATACTACACATCAACAAAACACAAGGGGGTGGGAGCTTAAACCAGGCAGAGGCTAGAATCACATAAAACCTAATACTGTCCAGAGATATTTACACAGCTACACACTTTCTCATTCTCATACCTGGAAATCCAACCTATGGCTAAAATGGAAGATGATACTGCCGGTTACACCAGTTGTAAACTTCAATACAAAATATTAAATGGATAATAATTCATATTACAGTTTCTGAACAATTCATGTTTAAGGGTCGATGACATGATGCTCATTTTCCTCAGGATCTGGTACTGTACAACTGTCCTGATATCATAGTAAAGAAAAAAAAAAAAAACTCATTAAAAGAATATTCTTGAAAAGAAAGCTTTAATTAAAGAATAGTTCTCCCCAAAATGAAAAATCTGTCATTATTTATTCACACTCAAGTCATTCCAAACCTGAATGCATTTCTTTCTTCTGTGGAACAAAAAAAAAAAAAAAAAAAAAGATATTTTGAAGAATGTTGGCTTCTAACAATATGTACTCACAGATTTTTAATATTTGAAAAAGATTACTTTTTATGTATACTTTTGTCTGAGTCATGTTGTATAACCAAAAAATTAATGCGGTGCAACCAACATGCATAAAAAATAGAAAACTGTATCAGAGAGGACACCTGCAGTTTAATAAAACCCTTCAAATATCAATTAATTTGCCTTTTTTTTAATAACAAGGCAAGATTAGTTTGGGTTGTAAAATGCTATTAATTCATTGATACATCATAATATTTGAAAAAAAAAGTTTGTTTTTAGTATAATGAATGATTAATATATGTACATAAATTCAATGTGTAAGCATTGTAAACTAGATTTTTGAAAGAATTTTATATCTCATGGACAGTATATTCTTTCCCATGTCCTGTCAGAGCAGTGAGCGCAAAGACATCTGTGGTCTTCATACCCTTTCTGTAACTTTCTAGCCTCTACAGTGGCAGTGACCCAGGTATCCGCAGTAACCAGTGACGCTGCAGGCTCCTCCTACTCTATCAGTGGAATTCTGGGAATTAGTTCACCTGCCGATGCAAGCAAGCGGAAGAGAGACGAAAGTAAGTAATGTGTGCAATTTGTTTTCGGGAACAGAAAATCTACTCCAAACTCACTCTAAACTTAGCTTCAATTTAACTTATTATTCATGCTGTTGCACCACAGAGGGAGTTCATTTCATGCAGGACATTTAGGAACTAATGAGATATTCTATATACCAGCAACTACAGAACAAAAAATCAATTACACCGTGTATTCAGCCTTCTTTCTTTCTTTCTTATGCACGACGTCACACACGTGCATCTCAATGTACACACATGCACACAAGCACACACAGAGCACAGATGGAAGTTGCTGAACATTGACAGATGCATCAGAGTAGGAGGGGGATTGGACACCGCTGGCACGTCTTAGATAAACATCTCTATCCAGGGGAGGCGCAGCGTGTGCATGTGGATGCGCATGTGTGTGTGTGTTTGCACACATGTGTCTATTAAAAAGCCATTGCTTGGCAGACCCCTGCAGTACATGAGGGAACTCCAGATGTCACTTACACACAATATGACTTACGAAACACCAGACATCAACAATACAATATTACTTTCCATTTAGTCTGTTTAGTATACTTTCATTTTGCAGTTTAGCAATAATATATATGTAAATATGAAAAATAAATGTTTTGACAGAAAATATATGATGCTCTCTCTATATATGTAATATAATACAATGATAAAATTAAAAAACCGCATAAACCAAAGATGCAATGAAATGTAATATAGCTTTGTAAGTTGACTACTGGCTTAGCTGAACACACACACACACACACACACACACACACACACACACACACACACACACACACACACACACACACACACACACACACACACACACACACACACACACAAGCACACACATCAACATTCATCCAAGCTCCAATTAGGCCGACGTCTGCCACTTTAATTAATGCAACACATCACATCCAGCAGGGAGGGAGGGGCGATTAAATGAATTTGTGTGTTTAATTGACGTGGTGAAACTGCGGGTGGTCAGTGCTGTGATGTTTTGCAGCGCGTGTGAGTATGTCTGCACGCTTGCTGCGAGGGACGTTCTCATGGGTTTGCTGAAGGCATAAAGTAACATGAGCAATAGTTTTGCCAGCTAGTAGCCTACTTTAAATAAGCTTGCAAATTTTAAGAAGCATAAGGCACCTGTTAAGGAGTGTGGTCACGATTTTGTGAAAATTAGAAAGAATAGGATGGACAAAAATAGTGATTTTATTTTTTTTTTTTTTTTTTTTTTTACAAACGCTAGGACCCATTTCTCAATGCGTGGGTCACTTTTTCAAAGCTCTTCTCAAACTGAGCATGTCTTCAATGACGACATCTTTCAAATGACATGAATTCATTTCTCACTCAGACACAAACACCACCAAAAGTCCTACCAAAATTGGCCTGTACCTACAGGCACTATTGAAATACAAATCTAAAAAAAATAAAAGCTATCAAAACAATTACATGTAGCTGAACACCTACACAGGTGTTAGTCTTTCAATTTCATTACCATCTATAAAAAACGGGTAGATTTTCCCCTACGCACCTGACTTAAGTTTACCTGGGGCATCTCCAGTCGACACCTGAGCGTCTACAGTAATATTTATACTCTGTGTCTACAGTTGACAACTGGCTTTGAGTCGGTCGATGTCTTGACCTGTTTGAACAGTAGCAATTGGGAATAAGATCTTTAGTGTTCCCTAACTTGCTGCGCAGCAAAAACCCAGACAGACTT
The DNA here is from genome assembly GCF_018812025.1 of Megalobrama amblycephala. Taxonomy (NCBI): domain Eukaryota; kingdom Metazoa; phylum Chordata; class Actinopteri; order Cypriniformes; family Xenocyprididae; genus Megalobrama; species Megalobrama amblycephala. The sequence goes on from NC_063050.1 coordinate 43,453,066, forward strand.
CAGACAATGCCTTTGAATATGCTTTAATCACGGCCAGAAGACCTCGTATCAATCACAGAGAATATAGGATAGGAGCATGGCAAAGCATTCTACAATATGATTGGTTCAAACTACAATTGGTTCATTCTATAATATGATTGGTTGTTTGTAAATATTTTTTACAGAATAAATCATTGTGTAATGTTACCTGTTGTTAGTGTTTTAGGTCATTGAGTGACAAAGTGAAGAATAAGAATGAGCTGATTTGAGACATGTATGAAATGTTTTGTAGTTTTAGTGTATTCTGAATGTGAAATTTACAGCTGTGTGAAGAGTTTTGAAAAAGTGACCAGTGAACTGTAACAAATAATCTAGATCTTCATGTCAACTAATTAGTTTATATTCTTAAAATCAAAAGATCAATCTTTTACTCTATTGATTCTTCAGTATATTCAAATGTATGACTACAGCATTGTCCTTCCTGCAGATGTACCTGCGTTATGCTGAACTAACTCACTTAAAGGGATAGTACACCAAAAAAGAAAATTCTATTAGTCATCATTTACTTACCCTCATGTAAAAAGAACTTTCTTTCTTCTGTGGAACACAAAACAAAATATTTTGAAGAATGTTGAACTGTACAGTTTCTGTTCCTATTGACTTCCATTGTATTGTTTGACAATACAATGGAAGTCAATGGGAACCAATTCAGTTTAGTTTGGAACAACATGAGGTTGAGTAAATGATGACAGAATGTAATAATTGAAATTTGAAATTTGAAAATGAATAATTTTGTAATGCACCAGTGTTTTCTGAGCCGCTTCAGTGGCGCTCCACCGCAGAATCACAGCAAAAGAAATCATATTTTAACTGAGAAGATTTGAGTTTTCTGTCTGTATTGAATGAGATACAACAACAAAACATGTATCCTGAAAAGGGAAGAAATCTCAATTGAGATGCAAGCTGCATGCAAAAACAAACACAACTAGTGCCATCCACAATTAATCTTATGAGCCGGTTCTTTTTAGTGAATCAAAAACATACGGTGCAACCAGTGTAAATGGATCCTGAAGTGATTGAGTCTTATGAGCCGGTTCTTTTTAGTGAATCAAAAACATACGGTGCAACCAGTGTAAATGGATCCTGAAGCGAATGAATCTTATGAGTCGGTTCTTTTTAATTAATCAAAAACATACGGTGAAACCAGTGTAAATGGATCCTGAAGTGATTGAGTCTTATGAGCCGGTTCTTTTTAGTGAATCAAAAACATACGGTGCAACCAGTGTAAATGGATCCTGAAGCAAATGAATCTTATGAGCCGGTTCTTTTTAATTAATCAAAAACATACGGTGAAACCAGTGTAAATGGATCCTGAAGTGATTGAGTCTTATGAGCCGGTTCTTTTTAGTGAATCAAAAACATACGGTGCAACCAGTGTAAATGGATCCTGAAGCGAATGAATCTTATGAGCCGGTTCTTTTTAATTAATCAAAAACATACGGTGAAACCAGTGTAAATGGATCCTGAAGTGATTGAGTCTTATGAGCCGGTTCTTTTTAGTGAATCAAAAACATACGGTGCAACCAGTGTAAATGGATCCTGAAGCGAATGAATCTTATGAGCCGGTTCTTTTTAATTAATCAAAAACATACGGTGAAACCAGTGTAAATGGATCCTGAAGTGATTGAGTCTTATGAGGCGGTTCTTTTTAGTGAATCAAAAACATACGGTGCAACCAGTGTAAATGGATCCTGAAGCAAATGAATCTTATGAGCCGGTTCTTTTTAATTAATCAAAAACATACGGTGAAACCAGTGTAAATGGATCCTGAAGTGATTGAGTCTTATGAGCCGGTTCTTTTTAGTGAATCAAAAACATACGGTGCAACCAGTGTAAATGGATCCTGAAGCAAATGAATCTTATGAGCCGGTTCTTTTTAATTAATCAAAAACATACGGTGAAACCAGTGTAAATGGATCCTGAAGTGATTGAGTCTTATGAGCCGGTTCTTTTTAGTGAATCAAAAACATACGGTGCAACCAGTGTAAATGGATCCTGAAGCAAATGAATCTTATGAGCCGGTTCTTTTTAATTAATCAAAAACATACGGTGAAACCAGTGTAAATGGATCCTGAAGTGATTGAGTCTTATGAGCCGGTTCTTTTTAGTGAATCAAAAACATACGGTGCAACCAGTGTAAACAGATCCTGAAGCAAATGAGTCTTATGAGCCGGTTCTTTTTAGTGAATCAAAAACATACGGTGCAACCAGTGTAAACAGATCCTGAAGTGAATGAGCTTCATGAACCGGTTCTTTTTAATAAATCAAAAAACAGCGTGACCATTGTAGACAAATTCCTACATCTAATGACTCTTATGAGCCGGTTCTTTTAAATGAATCAAAAACATACAGTGAAACCAGTGTAAATGGATCCTGAAGTGATTGAGTCTTATGAGTCGGTTCTTATTAATGAATCAAAAACATACGGTGCAACCAGTGTAAACAGATCCTGAAGCAAATGAGTCTTATGAGCCGGTTCTTTTTAGTGAATCAAAAACATACGGTGCAACCAGTGTAAACAGATCCTGAAGTGAATGAGCTTCATGAACCGGTTCTTTTTAATAAATCAAAAAACAGCGTGACCATTGTAGACAAATTCCTACATCTAATGACTCTTATGAGCCGGTTCTTTTAAATGAATCAAAAACATACAGTGAAACCAGTGTAAATGGATCCTGAAGTGATTGAGTCTTATGAGTCGGTTCTTATTAATGAATCAAAAACATACGGTGCAACCAGTGTAAACGGGTCCTGAAGCAAATGAATCTTATGAGCCGGTTCTTTTTAATTAATCAAAATCATACGGTGAAACCAGGGTAATGGATCCTGAAGTGATTGAGTCTTATGAGCCGGTTCTTTTTAGTGAATCAAAAACATACAGTGCAACCAGTGTAAATGGATCCTGAAGCGAATGAGTCTTATGAGTCGGTTCTTTTTAGTGAATCAAAAACATACAGTGCAACCAGTGTAAACAGATCCTGAAGTGAATGAGCTACATGAACCGGTTCTTTTTAATAAATCAAAAAACAGCGTGACCATTGTAGACAAATTCCTACATCTAATGACTCTTATGAGCCGGTTCTTTTAAATGAATCAAAAACATACAGTGAAACCAGTGTAAATGGATCCTGAAGTGATTGAGTCTTATGAGTCGGTTCTTATTAATGAATCAAAAACATACGGTGCAACCAGTGTAAACGGGTCCTGAAGCAAATGAATCTTATGAGCCGGTTCTTTTTAATTAATCAAAATCATACGGTGAAACCAGGGTAATGGATCCTGAAGTGATTGAGTCTTATGAGCCGGTTCTTTTTAGTGAATCAAAAACATACAGTGCAACCAGTGTAAATGGATCCTGAAGCGAATGAGTCTTATGAGTCGGTTCTTTTTAGTGAATCAAAAACATACAGTGCAACCAGTGTAAACAGATCCTGAAGTGAATGAGCTACATGAACCGGTTCTTTTTAATAAATCAAAAAACAGCATGACCATTGTAGACAAATTCCTACATCTAATGACTCTTATGAGCCAGTTCTTTTAAATGAATCAAAAACATACAGTGCAACCAGTATAAACAGATTCTGAAGCGATTGATTCTTATGAGCCGGTTCTTATTAATGAATCAAAAACAGTGTGACCAGTGTAGGCAAATTACTGCATCAAATGGTTCTTATAAGCCGGTTCTTTTTAGTGAATCAGAAACATACAGCACAGCCAGTGTAAATGATTCCTGAAGCAAATGAGTCTTATGAGCCGGTTCTTTTTAGTGAATCAAAAACACAGCGCAATCAGTGTGGCTCAGTTCCAAAAATGGAACTGACTTTTGTTAGCCGGTTGTTTAAATGAATAATATTAATGAATAAAAGACAAGTTACTCAATTAGTCTGAAACACTGCCCTGTATAATATACAGTATTAGCAGAGAGAGAATTTCTTTCATATGTTTGCAAAATATACCAAAATGAATTTCAGTCAGTGAATCAGCATTGAATTGGGAAATTTCCCAGTCCTAAGAAAGCAAAAGCGAGAAATTAAATAAAGACATTTTTCATATACTTCGACAAATTGTGTCTATGTAATACTAGGAATTTCTATGCTGAGCGGTAATGCTTTCAAAAGGGAGAGGGAGACAAAATGCATGTTTAGTGAAGCAAGACGCTATGATTTCCAGCTGCACACAAGCAGGAAAGGAAGTAACAGAGGGTTTGGATGGCTTAGTGTGTGTGTGTGTGTGTGTGTGTGTGTGTGTGTGTGTGTGTGTGTGTGTGTGTGTGTGTGTGTGTGTATATGTGTTTGGGGAAAGCCTACTGTTGCCCTTTGACCCAAGGGAAGTGATCTGAAAGAGAGAACTTGACTCGTGGGGCCTCTAGAACAGAAGCATTGTGTCTGCCCATTCTCTCTGAACGGACGAGGAATGGACAAGGGGAGGAGTGGAGGAAAAGAGAAATAGAATAAAGAAAGACAGGAGGCCTGTGGTACGGGGCAGAGGGGTCGGACAATGTTCTCTTTGCCCCCTGAAACAATAAAGAAACCTTCCTTTAATGTAAAAACTTCAAAAAGTGATATAAAAAAATGTAAAATAGGAAAATTATACAAATGTATAGCTGTTATTCTGTTAAATTTACCAAACCAAACCAGTGGACATCATCAGGACAGACATGATTTCCTGTTCACTTCTTGTCCAGTTTCATTTCAGTCATTTTTATCTCGTTCATTCTGTGGAATATTCTGAATGGAAGATAGGGGAAATTTTTAATAAGGTGGGGGGATTGTGAAAGAAAGGGGGAGCGAGCGAGCGAGAGGGAGGATAGGGGATAGATGATAACAGTGGGATTTGTTAAAGATTGGTATCCCCCTTTCAGAGACTTATACTTTGATCTCTCAAGGTTGGCACACACACACACACACACACACACACACTAAGTGCATCAAGTGCACAAGGAATCCACCGAGCAGTTTTCTCTTCCCCAAAAAACCTTCAACCTCACCCCTGAGAGAAGAGAGAGGATACAGAAAGAGACAGAGGGGGCACAACGGTGATCTCATTGTTGCTATTGTCTCTGCTTTTAAAGCAAGGAAGATGCCTCTCCTCCGTTCTCCTTCTGTGTGTGTGTGTGTGTGAATAGTGGGGTTAACCCTGAATGCAGCTGGGCTGTATTGTGTCTGGTTACAGAGAGTGGTTCCCTATAGCAGGTTCAGAGGCTGAAAGACAAAAGGCCAGAGAAACACCGGCCAACATCTGAATACCTAAGACCAATAATTCTGTTTGTGTGTGTGGGTTTTTGGGGTTTGAAACTTAACGCGAGGAAGGCTGGTTAACCGTGATGCTGGTATGATGTGTTGTTTAAATTTTGTGAAAAAATAGCTTTATTGGCGACCTCTCTTCTTTCTGTCTCTCTTTTGCTGTGATATGGCTGAGTGGGCTTCAAGATGTGTCCGAAATTGCATTTCACACATGGTGGCTGACACTGTGAAAGAGTTACACGCATAACATACACGCGAACAGTCACAGATAAACACGCATCTGTGTAATAATAACAACTAAAAAAAGTCCATAACGTTGTTTTGTCACTCTTTGGATGTTTGAAGTGATTCTAGAGAGATATGGATGTTTGTGGATGCTGGAAGCTCTAGATTAAGAGAAACAATTAGCATGTACGTTCTTAAAGTCCCCATGAAATCAAAATGTACGTTTTTTTAGCTTTTACTATGGATATGTTAGTCTTAAGGTTATGAATAAGCTGGTGTGTTCCAAAACAATGACAAAATTTGCATTTAGGAGATATAAGCATTCAAAACTTAGTCTCTCATTTCTACTAAAATGGATCATGGATTTTCATGACATCACCATGGACTTAAGCTTCTGTCCAATCAAATGCTTTGTAGAATCTGCGGCTGAAATCGGTCATATGTTCACACATTTACCAGTCCCTCCAGAAAAACGCGGAATTTTTTTGTGATTGTTGCGGGCAAAAATCCTTGATTTTGCGGCACGTTTTCTTAAAAAATGCGATGGAATATGCGGGATATTTTTGCAATTTTATGCGATGAAATTGCGGGAACTTGCAAAAACTGCGGTTTGATGAAAAAGAGAAAAAAAGGTGATTCCCCCAACATCCTGTTCTCACTAGGCTACTACCTTAATGTAAAGAGTCATTTCTTATTACTTCCTATGATAAGCAAGCATACTAAATCACAGAATATTTAAGTTCTCATTCTGTTTTATTTCAGACCTTAATTAACACATGACTCAAACTGGTTTTCCAGCGTCGACCTCCGTCTGTGGTCCAACACGCAGTTGCACGGAGTATATAAAATAATTTGCCCCCACTGTCATGTAACACACTGGGAAACTGCTTCGCGGTGTCTTTTGCGCTTATTTTTGTTGGCAAATGAGAATGATTTGCATGCTTCATCATGGTTTCACCGCGGGGTTTGCAGATGATGTTCACGTCGCGTAATTACGTCACTTCATAAGGTTCCCATGGCAATGGGGGGAAAATAATGGTGCTTTACTTGTGTGAAGTAAACGCAACATTTTTCAACTTTCTGCTAAGATATATGTGACTTTTTTGCAATGAAAATACAGGGATTATAAAATCATGCTAGCCCCGCATATTTTGCTTGCTGAAATCGGCAATTTATGCGCCGAAAATGCGGCGTACTTGAAAAAATGCGACCCCCGCATAAATATGCGGACTTTGGCTGATTATGCATTAAATCAGGCGATCGCATAATTGCGTTTTTCTGGAGGGACTGATTTACTAGTTTCTATATGGTGAATGGCACATAGTGCACTATATAGAGGATAGTGAACGATTCAGACAGTGTAAATATGCTTTTTTGACGTGAATGTAGTCCGTTTTTGCGTTGAGTGTGAGCACAGTCTGCTCCGGTCCAGAGACATGAGAGCACAGAGCAGATCATACACGCAATTCGGCACAGACCACAAAACGTTCAGATACATTTGAATTCTATAAACAATGCTATATTTTAAAGCAATATGGAGGAGAAACGGTTAGAGATTATGAGGAAAATTGGGTTTTACGAGCTCAACGGCTCTCGCGAGCTGTGACCTAGGCAAAACGCTATTGGCTATTTTTTTTTTTTTTAAAGGGGAGGAGCTTTGAGATATATTCCACCCTATCTTCCTGTTTCATTGGAAATTACGTCAACACAGTGAATAAAGCTGCGTGTTCCAAGGCACTTCAGTGGGCTTTTAAGGTGCATTCACATTTACTGTTGTTCTGCAAATTTTTGCAGGTGAAATCCAGTCATTTCAATAGCAATCTGTGTGTTTGGGAATTTCGAATGAGGTCAAAAGATTTCCCCATGCAGATTTTGTAATGAATTCAAATCGGCCATGTTGACCAACAGAAAGCTGGTGACTGGTTCAAAGTGACTTCTGTGTGAGCTGTGCCTTACATAGTGACACAATTTTTTTTCTTGTGAAATTCTGGGGAAATTTCACTAATATGACTGCATTTTTATGTTTCAGTGGGGATGAAATCTAAGACTTAGTCTTGAAAAAAAAATATGAATAATAAAAATATTATATCATTTAATATAATATTTAACATACTGCACTATTTCTAGGTCATTAATCAAATAAGCTAATTTGTGCCGTTGACCCACAAAAGGTCAGATTTCCTTCCGCTAAAGCACAAGATGCTCTTTGAAGTATTCTCAAATCATGTTGGATAACATGATCATCAGGTTTAACTGTTATCCTGTCATCCTTTCAGTGAAGGAAAAGGGGATAACTCAATTACAAAGAAATTATGAATTTCATGTAAATTCAATATTTATCTGATAATATAATTTGTAATAAAGCAATGTTGTATGAAATTAGAAAGCTAAATAAATGCATTTTCACTGGTGATCTCAGATGTTTTGTTTCCTACTGATGCATAAATAAACAACCATGTGCACAAATATAAGCACACAAACACTCCAGAGAGCTGCGGTTTACAAACAGCCTTTTTTCTTTAAACCAAGATATGTGCACTGATGCACACTTTCAGACATCTTTTGTATGTGTGTGTGTGTGCGTGTGTGCGCAGTCAGTGGACAGTCTTTGAGAAGAGTGGAAAGCAATAAACCTGCTGAAATGGTGCCATCTCACAGACATGATTGATCAATTGAATTCTATCAGACACACTGACCGCTGGGATTAAGAGGGTCAAAACACTGGAGATCATACACTCTCTGTGTGTTCTGTGTGTGTGTGTGAGAGAGAGCATTTAAGTAAGTCCTGGCATTGAGGTGTATTAGAGACACATGGGGCCTTCACGCCATCAGCGAGTCAGTGACTAGCAGATCTTTCTTTTAAATAACCGCAGACGGCAGTAAACTGGATCTTAATTCGCATTCAAATGGATCGATTTCTGTGTTCAAATGAAGGAGGAAAAAGGAATGTTAGGATAGCTGCTTTGTCTGCCTGTAATTTTATCCTTCTATCCCTCCATCTCTTTCTCTCTCTCTCTCTCTCTTTTCTCGTCTTGTGGGGATTGCTCTGGCCTCTGACTCTAACTCCCTAGAATAACCTCTCAGAGGCATTTTCAAGAAATGAATTGGCTCTATATCAGGGATTTTCGTTTCTATTCTTCTTTTTTCATCCCTCTCTCTCTCCCTCTTTTTCTCTCCCTGTAATCATTTGAGGGCTGTAGCTTTCTCAGCTCTTATAATTGTCTCTTCAGAAACTCAACAGCCCAGTAATAACTGACTCACGCGCTGCCTTAACACTCGCTCAGAGAGGACGACGTAAGTCCAGGAATCTGTGTTTGTGTGCCTGTATGTGTGCTCGAGTCTCTGTGTGTTGCTTTCTAGATAAGTTAAAGTACCCAACTTTATCATCATAATGACAAATAGAAATAAATCACTGTGATTATTTATATACCAGCATGTAATTAGAAATGAGTCAGGCTCTGTATCTCCACTTCCCTACTATACAGCAGGCAAAAAAGTGAAATGAGTAGTACGTCAAAATTTGCAGTATTCATAAAACACTAGGTGAAAGTACCTGAATGACTTATTGTGGTGATATTCTGATGTGCTCATCCAATGGACACTTTACTATCCCATGAGGCCATGGGAGAGAAGTCGTGAATGGCAAAGCGACTGACGGCGTAGGTCACAACGCCAAGATGGCAAATGTAGTTGGCTACTTGGTTACACTTTATTTTACAGTATGTGTACTTACACTGTACTTACCCAAGAAAGTACTGGTAATATAAGGTAACTACATTGGTTAAGGTTAGGTTTAAGGGTTAATTTATGGTTAGTACCTAGTTATAACCCAGTTATTGTAATTGCTATAGTAAGTACACATGCGGAACACTACTGTAAAATAAAGTGCTACTGGCTACTTTTTTAATGGTCAAAAAGTACGTTAATTTAGGTACATGCAGTATGTACTACATAGAGAGTATACGATTTAGGACGCAGCTACAGAGTTTCAGATCCCCACGATTGTTATAACAAATGAGATTAAAGGTTTGGTAATATTATTTAACTCAACAGTTACAACTCTGTCATTTACTCACCCGTATGCCGTTCCAAAACCTATATGACTTTCTTTCTCCTATGAAACACAAAATAAAATATTGTTTTAATTATTTAAACAAAATTAAATAATATTTTCACACTTTTTGCATAATTTGACAAAATGACATTTTGATTGGATACAATGCCAATAAAAATATTCTTTTCAATGTATGTGCTTACCTTCATTATTATTTGTTTTCTTCACACATCATGTCTCATATCTCAAGCATGTTTTTATTGACACTGTTTTTTCCGTGGCATACAAGTTCTTTTGGGCGAAAAAAAACGTCATTAGGAGCAGAATTGTTTGGTGTTGGTGGAAATGACGTCAAAACTAAGAGACAACTGTAATTTTTAAAAATATTTTCAGAAATTATTCAACTTTTGTTTAGATTATCATAGTTCTAAAATTTTTATAATATTTTTTAGGAAGAATTTTCATTTTTGCTATATTATTAAAAGTCTGGGCTGGGGACAAGACTCCAACAATAAAATCTAAATGTAAAAGCCATTTGAAAAGTAGCAAAAATAAATTATAAAAGGATCCTTTTAAGAAAAGTTGAAATCTATTGGATAAATCCTGGCACATAAAAGTGCCTGAAGTTAAAGAAGCACCCATATTTTAACATTATGAATTAACAATAAACAAAATAATGATGAATTCACGTATAGAAACTTATTGTTCACTACATGCAACACCTGGGTTGGTGCTTAATATTATTCTTAAATGTCGCACTTTTGTAAATGTTACTTTGTATATTATAACTACTTCATGAAATCTGTGTGAATCTCTCTCCAGCTCTACAGGATTCTCCTTTGGCGAATGGCCACGCCCATTCAGGGCGGGACTTCCTGCGGAAGCAGATGCGAGGAGAGCTCTTTACACCACAGCAGCTCGAGGTATTGGACCATGTCTTTGATCGACAGCCCTATCCCGACATTTACCCCGTCCCTGACAGCATCAGCTACAAGCCCGCCCAGGTAAGGGCTGGGGGGTAGGGGCGTGTATCCTGCGACGGTGGTTGTGTGCACCTCCTCTGAAAAACTCACGCTTGCCCTTGCCTGGCTGCTAGTATTGCTTGACCCTGTCCCAACCCTGCTGTTGACCTATGCACCCCCACACTAAACCTAATGCTGACCTTTCACCTCTCTAAGCTAATGCTGGGGCCTTGACCCCTCTGGTGCTGATGTGTCCTCTATAGAGTTTTTGGCTGAGGTTAAGTCCCAGAACTGCGTAGAGGTTTAGGGTTAAGTAGCAAACACTTGTTCATTAGTTTACAAAAGTTACTCACATACATGGCATAATGTTTATATGTCCATATCAGATGCATTCAGCAAATATTATTATCAAAAAACATATTTTATACTGTATGATTTACACAAAAAATGTGTAAAAATTGTCAATGGTCAGTACCCTTAAAAGGACATCTTTGTACCTTTTATTACCCCTAAAAAGTGCATATTAGTACCCTAAAGGTACAATTTTTGCACATCTTTTTCTGAGAGTGATGAGGAAATGTTTCATAAATGTTCGGTTTTTATTTTGTGTATATTATAGCTTTTAGGGTTATCAGACACTTAACTTTTTTAAACTGCTGTTCACGTCATACCCCCTTTTTAAAACAGAAAACAGTCACCCAAGTTTAGAGCGGCGTGACGACAATATTGACGACAATATTTTTAGTTTAAAGCAAATGATCTGCAAAAGGTGTGACTCGACTGGACAAACTGTGTATGAAATATTTCTGCCAGTGTTTTAGACAAACCTTTTTTACCTTTTGGAGAGTGGAATCTCTTGGATCAAAATGGGCCTGTTGCCTCCAGTCCGGTCAGGGCTGGGATTGTGTAAATGCTAACATTTTGAGAAATGCGAACACATAGCAAATAAGATGCAAAAGTACAACTGCATGCACATATTGCATAAAAACTGTCCACAAGAATAGTCAGTCAAAGATGTCACTCAAAAGTCAAATGCTATCACCCCCACATTCATTCAGGCACACACACAAGGCCAGTGTCAGAGTTCTATAGACTTGTCTGAAAGACCCCATAATTCCTCTGTCCATTTCGCCACTGAGCACTGAGGCTGGCAGGGTCAAAGGCTGCTGAGCAGGGCATTAACCCTAGGGTCAATCCACATCCCCTGGGTGTGTGTGAGTCAGGTTTGTTGTGGCACAAATGATCAGAAAAACTGAGAACTGGGAATTTTGAGCTGTCTCTCTCTCTCTCTCTTTTTTTTTTTTTTTTGGAAATTAGAGTGTGCGAGAGAGGTATATGCTAAGTGGTCTTGGGTGATTGACTGACGGTTGTTTTCCCTCCACTGACAGTCTAACCTGCGAATGTTGCTGTAGGAGAGAGAAATGATGGAGAGCTTGACTCTGTTGAGTGTGTTTGTGTCGACCAGGGGCAGGAAATGAACTTGGGACTTGATTTAGTTCTTTTCCCTGTAGCCGCAGATTTGATTAGGTTACATAAGGGCTCAATTATATATAAAAACAATGGTGTGATTACATCATTCATATGTTTTTCTTAGATAACATAAAAGTGTGCTTCACGTAGTACTATCAAAATGAATGAATTTTAATTTATATGACCAAATCAACCTGATTACATTAAGTTACACCAACAAAAGAAATTTTAAAGGGTCAAATCAGGTGCCTTAATGTAACGATAGCACAGTTTCACTTTTTACAGTGTTCTAACAAAACCTTCAACATTCAAAGAACCTGAAAATAGATGATGATGATGATGATGATGACAACATGTACAGTCCCTCCTTTTTATTCAGCACCTCTCATTTTAATAAGATATATGAATTTTCCCTGCTCTTTCAAAATGGGAGTTTGATGAACTAAAACGTACCTCAAATTTCAGAATTTTAACTTCAAGTCTTCAAGGAAAAACCTAGGACAAAACATGGAAAAGTCTTATTCCAGACATCTACAACTTTCTGATGTCAGAAATCCATTAACCCCTACTTTCAGCCATTTAGAAGCAACAATATGCCTCCATCCATCCATCAATCCGTTCTGCAGGGATGACATATTTTTTAGGCCAGCCTGGAAGATAGCATCGCTCTATTTCCTTCACCAAAAAACAAATAGGTTTTTCCCCCTGGCTTATGTATTATTGCAGAAAATAACATTGTGACCAACAAAAGTTGCTCTTACACATTTTGTTCACAAATGAACACAGCTTTTATGAATTTTGAAGCCTAAATACAATTGCTAGCTAAAGCTAAATTTAGATAGTGATGAAATTTCATTCTTTTTCATTTTTTTCAATTTCATTTTTTTTCACCCACTCCCTTTCTCTGTCTCTTTTACATTTTTTTTCACTTCTCCTCTCATTTGCTCTCTCCATCTCTCAGTTTGTGGTGCTAGAAGGACCATTAAGCACTGGCAGATCTATTAATTAGTGTCCTGCGCTTCAAGGGGGGAGCATATAAAACAGTGCACGCTCGTGAGAGTCATTTTCATTTGAATTTCCTCTTTCCTTCTCCTTACATTATGCCAGAGATACATCAACAGCCCAACAACCCTTACACTGAACTAATTACTCAGCTAGACCAAGAGACAGAGAGAGATAAAGGCACTGAATATTCATTCATAAAGAGAATGTGATTTAAAAAAATTAAAAAAAAATACAAACCTTAGAGGTAAAGAGTAAATATTAAGAAGAAATCAGAGCAAAAATGCATGCGTTTGTGTTTGACTCAGGCCAAAGCATTTATGTTATAGGAAAGTATAACAACGTACAAAAGTAAGGATAAGATATGAGAAACAGGACATGACCAAGGTCAGACTCAAACCAACACCTCATACATACCTAATATTGGCTTATGTGCCTCTATTTTTGCAAAACTCCCAAAACTTACCTATAAATACTATTCACTGCAGTTTTCAGCTGAAATCAACACAGTGGCAGTAAAAAACCAACAACTTTTATTCCTTTTTGCAGAATTATGATTATAAGGGGCAGATTATCAATTAATAAAAACTTTAAGACATTACTATGTTATGACCTCAAAACACTATCACCATAGTGAATAATTTGTAAACTAATGAATCTGGACATTTGCCTCACATAATCAACTCTATATGTATAGCTTTTTTGATGTAGTAAACTTACTTGGTAGCTCACCTGGTACAGCATTGCACTTGCAATGTGGAGCGCTCAGGTACGAGTCCTGTGAATAACAAGTCATGATAAAAGAGCTTGTAGAAACAAGCTAAAATGATGTGGTTGTTTCAGAAACTGCGTTTTTATTTTATGTTTGCTTTTGTTAACACTAGGGCTGCAACAACGAATCGATAAAATCGATAAAATTCGATTATTAAAAGAGTTGGCAACGAATTTCATTATCGATTCGTTGTGTCGCGCGACTATTATGCCTCTCAATAAGACGCGGAGATGTTTGAGTATAAAAAAACGCGGTTGAGTGCGAAGCAGAGCGGAGCAAAAATAAATAAATAAATAGCAGAGCGGAGGTGGAATTTGCACTGTCATTTCTGTTTTTGAATAAAAAAATTAATTAATTGGTTGGAAATTAATGCCCCCCCCCCCCCCCGATTCATCGATTAATCGTAAAAATAATCGACAGATTAATCGATTATTGAAATAATCGTTAGTTGCAGCCCTAGTTAACACTATCGTTTTATGTATAGATTAGAGTAGGGTTGAATGTAGGTGGTATGTTATTTTCAAATTATTGCATTTACCATTAATAATTTATCGCCACTCACTGGACATTTCATTTCCTAACTGCTGGGAAAGGACCATCAAATAACAAAACTAACAAAATGTTGTTCGCGTTCATCTTTCCGATAAAACTGAACATGCTTTTAGCACCACTCATAGGACATTTCACTTTGAGAGTGTCCCAAAACCTGCCCAACAGGAAGTCAGCTACTTAGGGATTTTAGAAAATGCATGCTCTGGAATTTGATATACTCCTCCGAGGGAATTCATTAGGTCTCGACCAAACTCGGTCAGCATGAAGTCAAGAAATTGAGGATGCTAAATTGCGAGCAGATTTTTGATATCTCAAACAGTTTGGCGCTGGCGTTTAAACAAATTTATGGTGAGAAAAGGGAAAAAGGAAGTGTGATATAACTTATGCATACATTGATTGATTTTGATCAAACTTCAGCTGTGTGTTCGTTGTAGGAGGCTGATTACATGAATGTGATTATTGTGAGTCAAAGTTAGCGGCAGGAAGCATGTCACTTTTCAAAATGCTTTAAAATCACCTCTAATTTTTACCCAATTTGCTTTGAATTTTATCATTATAAATGTCAAAACATGGCAGATGTTGGCCTGTAAATAGATTCTTGTTATCTTAAATACTGTTGCTATGACAACACGTCAAACTTTAATATTCTTTTTGGGTGTTTTTGAGGCTCTTAGCATGTTTCAAATTGCATGAAACTCGACATATAGATCAGAGGTATCAGCAAGTAGACATGGGCAAAGCCTTAGAAACGGATGTGGAGGAGGGGCTCTATAGTGCCACCTTTTGACAAAAGTAAGGGGGTTAGTTTTACCTACAGTCACCAAAGTTAGTACATATATTGTTCTCATTGAACCGGACAACTTTATAATTTACAGTCATTAACTCCGACCAAAAGGAAGTTGGCTATTTAGGTTTGAATGTGGATTTTTTTGAAAAATCAGGCTCTGAATTTTAAACTACTCCTAAGGGGTGATGTAAATTTGCAGAAATATAGCACCAGGCATGTTTTGCCAATGAACCTGTGTTGTACATGTCTTAAGCAGGTGCTCAGTCCACTACACCACAGCTCTTACAGGCCAAAATGTTGTTGGAGCCCTGGCATAGTAGTTACTGAGCCATAATGTGTATGTGGAGGACATGAGTTTGAGTCTTACTTAAACTGTCCTGATCTTGTTCTCGCTATCATTTCCCATACTGTTTCTACCGTAATTTAAAAAAAAAAGTGTTTATGTCAAAACTGTTACTTAAAATAACACACTTTCAAAACTTAGTAACAGTTTATAACTTGTATAACATTTCGTATAACAGTGCTGGCAAGAGACAGTTCACCCAAAAATAAAAATTCTGTCATCATTTACTCAAGTCTTTCCGAACCTGTATGACTTACAGGTTAGGAATGAGGGTGAGTAAATGATGACAGAATTATTTTTTGGAGGAACTGTGCCCTTATATATATGATTTCACCAAAAATGTATGGAAACAACGTCTCAAATGAAGCGTTTAAAATCGTGAGTGTGAGCGTTACACATGCTGAGAGCCACGACTCTCTGCTCCAGAGGAGCTCACCAATAAATGCCTCCCTGCCAGTCAGGCTCATTTAATACTGCATGCACTGCTAAATACCTCCCCCATCACTCGTCTCAGTCCCACACATACATAGTGCAGTTTACAGGCTCTTCTAGGAGACAATACCTACAAGCTGAGGGAAAAATAGAGGAAAGGAGATAGAGGGAATGGAAGAGAGAAAGAGCGTCTGAGAGGAAATACTATTATGTAAATGCGGCTGCGGGTTGGGGTGAAATTATTTTGGTGTCGCGCGATTAGGGGCCTCATCTGTTATTGATGTGCGCGGAGAGGAGAGCCATTACAGAGGGGCTGTGTCAAAAACGACCCCCGAGAAAACTGTGACCCCAGAGAGAGATCGAGAGAACAAGGAATACAGTTGAAATGGAATTCCAGTAAGTTTCAGATTGGCGGTGTGCTTGTTATTTAGTCAAAATCAATAAAAGTCTTTCTCTTTTTTGTGGTTTACGTTTTTCTCTTTTACCTTCTTTTTCTTCTTTTCATCTCAATTTATTTTACAAACCCCATTCCTTTACAGCCATTTTTTCCATCCCTATTCTCTCTCGCTCTCTCTACGTCTGGCCTCTCTCCAATCTTTGCCCCAGCTGTGGTGTGTGTGTGCCGTGTCTATATGTGAAAAATGTGTGTGTGCATCATGGTCGCTGATGGGTTGCGTAGCTTCAGAATTGACAACATTTACAGGCTAAAATGAGAATCATCCATCTTCACTAGGCTGCTGTCAGAGGTAGGGCCAAACTTCATAATCCCCAATTACTAGCACTAACCTTCCCATCTACATACACACATGATGAGGGGGCGGGTGCGAGCCGCATAAATAGAGGGGAAATGCCTATCTCAGACTGAATGACTGAAACAGAGAGAAATAGACAGTGGGAAGGAGTCAGGGATGTAAAGAGAGAGAGAGAGGGAGAGAGGAAGTGGATGGCGCGAGCTGTGATTGGTAAGGTCACAGTCTACTGCCCTCGCCGTGGTGATGAGCACTGAGGTGTTTAAGGGGTCACTGGGATACACACATACATTCACACACGAACACAAACAAACATCCTGTGTACCCTGTGTATTAGATAGGAATTTAACAGCTGTGGTTTTCGGTTGTAATTTTAGTAAAGAATTATGGTTAACAATTAACAATTCTTTTAGGTCATTTAGAGGAAACCCCCTCCCTAAATAATCAAACTATATACTGAAAAAAAAATGCATTTTTTGTTACATTTATAAATTGCTTTTTTGTGAGTCACTCATGATGAAAGCAATAAATTGCAGTTTAGTGAAGAATCTCTTTGACTGATCTACATTAAATCGATTTATCCTGAAGAGAAAGACTGCAAATTTTAAAAGTGTAACTTTTAGGATTACAAATATAGATAAAAGGCACAGCCTTGAATTCAAATTAAGTGGATCCATTATTTTGTCTTCCACCCCACCCTCACCCCCCTAAATGGAATCAGTTCTGAGAAAGATTATTCCCAAACCCTAGTATAAGAGCACAAACTTACTTAATATTTATTTACAGGAATGTTAAAATGGATGGAAATAGCATGTAATGATGAAATTGTACGGTAACAGCAGGGGCAGGTGTATCATCAGGATTTTGTTGGAGTTTAATTCACACCTAATCAGGGTTATTAATAACCTCCTCCTGCACTAAAACAGAAGCGACATCCACTTCCCAAACTCTGCCATCAAACCACATCCACACCTGAGTGACAAACCCTATTACTGCCAATGGAGATGAATCACTGTGGGTGTGGGGTGGGACAGAGATCATTGTAAGTAATTGGTCATGAAAGCACACAAGCAGGGTCAGTCTGAGGTCGGTCATATACATCACCTGAATCTATGCCACCACTACTCATTAGTGTTGACTATGTATCCGTGTGCCATTCACAAATTGCGAGTCACATTTTGGATGCACACGCAGACAGCGAGCAGAACACACACAAACGCACAACAAAGATGAGAATTAACATACAAAGTAATTTCATGAAGTTGATAAAGATGAGGGTTAACATACAAAGTGATTTCATGAAGTTGATTTTCTTCTATTATATTCATTTAATGAAATCTGTTTCCATAGACGTCTGATTACTCGGCTATGGCGTCTCTGGCTGGTGGATTAGAGGAGATGAAGAACAGCTTGGCCAATCAGACAGGAGCAGAGTTGGGTTCTACTGTTGCGGGACCTCAATCGTATCCACTAGTGTCCGGTAAGCAAATTACCTATGTAAAAAAACATGTTGTTTTCACTTCTTTCTTCTTCCCAGATATTTGCCTATTAAAGCAACCCATCCCAGTTGGCACATGACCAACCTTCAATGCTGAAATGTGGTTGAAATAACTGTTGTTGTCAGTTGTTGTTTCAATGTTGAAACAATGTTTAATGCTAAATCGTTGTGAAAAGTTGCCAGTATACTTTTTTAAGACTTTTTCATGTTACCATACTTTTTAAAAGTAAAATGTTTAAACAACATCTCAATAATGTTAACTCAAATTGTAAAAACTCCCACCAGTCTGCTATACACTTACTAGAGTCAAATACCGCCTTGCTTTAGTAGGAAATACTAATAAGCAAACTTTTAGTCATAATGGTGTTGACTTGGATTGTTCCCAGGTCCCAGTGAGTTACTTTCAGTTTCCAGTGAAGGGTCCAGCACATTGTAGGCTAAAGGCTGCAAAGAATAGTAAATACGGAGAGAACACCGCCATGACAGAAAATCTGAAAAACCTCAGTGTTTGTAGTCAACATTTCAAACTGGATAACCACGAACAGTGTTTTAGGCGGGAAAAAACTGAAAGAAACTGCTGTTCTGTCAGTTCCGCTCAACCCCCCGAAGCAAAATGCTGTCGCGGACAGTTAAGAAAGCTGTTGCCATACAGCCATAGTGTTCCATTTTCAGTGATAAACCTACAACTTAAATTAGTCAAAACATGTTTTATAGTAAACAATTAATTAAACTAATGAGACTAGCTTATTTAATTTATTAATTTGATTTGTCCAACAATATCCAACAGTAAACATACATGCATCATGGAAGAATTTTGTCTTTTTTTCTGAAAGCAATGTAAATTCCCACTATGGTGTCATTTCCACCACATCTCAAATGATGAATTTTTTTAATAGCATTCTGTGATGGAAACTGCATTTTTTTTTTTTTTTTTTTTTTTTTTTTGCATTTTGGAATTAAATGGCCAATACCTTTTTCTTGTTTCACAATTAAATAATATTTTTTACACAATTTGCATAATTAGATTTCTGTAGTTTAAGTTTGGAAGTCTAGGATAAGGGTACAACAATAAAATCTATATACAAAAGGAACTTGAAAAGTAGAAAAAAAATGTCAATGGTAAGATGTCTCTAAAGCAGTGTTAATGTCAACCTTTTTATAGCAAAAAGAAAAGTAAAATGAAAAATCAACCTCTGGAATATAAAAAAGCCAGATATGTACTACATTCCTTCCAGTCTGCTAACAACTGAAGTGTTGATCAGAGATCCGCAAGCCTTTCCTGTTATTATAAGATAGCTGTTTTAAACCTTAAGTAGAACCACCTGATCACAGATCAGCTTGCTGTGGGCAGCTCAGGGGTGAGATGAGAGTGTTATCAGACCTGTTAAACAGTGCTCAGTGATTCAGATTCAGGCTCTATATCCTAAGGGACAGAGGGAGCGGATGGAGACCTGTAATTACTATATACACGTCTCCTCCTCTCCCTTACTCGCTCACTCCATTTGGGAGTAAGGGAGCGCTAATTAAGAGCTGCTTGGACAGGAGCCCTAACGAGGGAATCATGGAATTGGGATTTGTGCACCATCTGACAAGGTAGAGCGAAACCTGTACATCTACATGGCGTGTGTGTATGAGTGTGTGTGTGGAAAGAAAGAAAGCCAGAATGGATTACAAGCAGAGCTCATAATGGACCATGTAAAAAGCCTGGAGTGATTTCCTCATGTTTGCATAATGCCGCCCCCTATTGGCAGATCACAAATACTTTACATTTATTATGACTATTCTTTTTTTTTTTTTGTCAATTTACAAATGGTACATTCATGCAAAGATAATTTATACATGAATACAGCAATTATGATGAAAAAAAAAAAAAACGACAGACATAAAGAGATAAAGATGCTCAGTGAAAAATAAAGATGCTTTTTTTTATTTTTGTAATTTTTAATCACTGTTGTTTAGTTTATTGAAAAGTGAATGGAATCGAGAAGTGACATAAGCCGGACTCAGAGTTGCATTGACCACATAAGCGCCACCGCACAATGTGTCAAAGCATGTGAACTACCCACAAGACCCCGTTTACAAGACATATGGCAGATTTTTTTTCAATGATTTTCTCTTTTGGACAAGAAAATCTTTTCTTGTCTATGCTCTTTCATTCTTCTCTCTTCTGACAATGTCTCTCAGAGGACTAGGCCTTGTCTGTTCTTACTCTGAAGAGTCCATCTCTCTCTCTGTCTCTTGCTGTTGCCCTGTCCACTGACCCAGAGTGGATTAGTATCCAGTCTTCACTAATGTCTTCCTGTCACCTAACATGGACAAGTCCCTAACATGGCATCCAGCAGAACAGAGAGAGAGAGTGAGACTATGTCTGTAACTGAGTAAAGTCTGGGCAAGGTACATTTTGACTGGTGTAAGTGGTCACATATAAGATTAATAACATATTAACCAATACTTTTTTATGGAACTTTTTACATTTTTGCTGCTTCATCATGAACTGTTTATTGGTTGTTGTTCACATATTGCTGAAAAGCTTATATTTGGCTGTTTTAATGCCAAGTTCCATTGTGACAATTTAACCCAGTGCTTGTGATGACATTACCCTTTTTGAATAATGGTGCACAAATATGATGGTTTGAAGTCATGGTTCGGTATGTTTTCAGTACAACAGGAGAAAAAACAATGTTTTTTTTTTTTTTTTTTTGGTTTACTGAACAAACTATTTTTGTTTTTTAATAAAAAAAAAGTCTGTCAATGTTGCTGCAATTGGCAGCAATATACATTGCAGCTTATGGTGCTCTTGTAATTGGGGAAGGGATTTGAAGTGCTTAAACTTTTAGATAGTGTTAGCAAAATATTTTAGGATAAAGTTAGAATTATTGTGCTCCCATTCTAATCCACTCCATCTATTTAAAGGTGCCCTAGAATTAAAAATTGAATTTATCTTGGCATAGTTAAATAACAAGAGTTCAGTACATGGAAATGACATACAGTGAGTCTCAAACTCCATTGTTTCCTCCTTCTTATATAAATCTCATTTGTTTAAAAGACCTCCGAAGAACAGGCGAATCTCAACATAACACTTGCAGTCTGTATAGTTCATAAACACAACTTCATTCTTTATAAATCTCTCCAACAGTGTAGCATTAGCCGTTAGCCACGGATCACAGCCTCAAATTCATTCAGAATCAAATGTAAACATCCAAATAAATACAATACTCACATAATCCAACGCATGCATGCAGTATGCATGACGAACACATTGTAAAGATCCATTTTGAGGGTTATATTAGCTGTGTAAACTTTGTTTATGCAATGATAGAGTCGAGAGCTCGGGAGGGTATGGGGTATCGGCGCTTTTCTAATTATGCCCCAAAATAGGCAGTTAAAAAAAATTAATAAAAAAAAATCTATGGGGTATTTTGAGCTGAAACTTCACAGACACATTCAGGGGACACCTTAGACTTATATTACATCTTGTAAAAAAACGTTCGATGGCACCTTTAATGCGTCCCTCATTCATTTAATTCTGTAAAGTTAAACTTACAGTAGACTCCCTTGCTGCCAGGATTATATTTTTATGCAAAATGGAAATACTTGTAGCGTGAATTTGTAACATTTACAGTTAAGTATACAACTGTAAGATATAAGTTGTGCGTTGAGGAAAACGCGTCTCAAACTCATTAAACAACACACGCATCTGAAAGTAGGGCAAGCCATGTAGGTTTATTATTTAATTTGAAATGCTTAATATAAAGCATGTCTCATGTTTATGACAACTTGGATTGTTCACTTCTCCAGAAGCAGCTAACTCAGTTCGAAGATTGTCGATATAAACAATATTGTCCAATCCTAGGGGGGAAATTTAGGGTTTGAAATTATATTCCTCACACAGCAAAGGCCACACAGTACTCGTGGTGCAACTACTGATGGGTAAATTTCCCTGTCCACACTTTTCACCTTTTCCCATCCTAATGCTCATCTTCCTCCATTCCTGAGTTATCCTCCACCTTGCCTCAATCTCTCTTATTTCTTCTCTCATCTTCTCTATCACGCGTTTTAATCTCTGATAAAGTATTCAGTTTCCCTCCTCTCCCTCTCTCCGCCTCACAGGCCCTACAGAGGCTTAAATGGTGGTTGTGTTGAAGGGGATGGATGAACTGAGGGTGATGGTGTTTATTATGATGAATGGGCTGCAGTCTACAGATCAGCACCATGTGCAGACTGTGAGATGATTCACTCTGACAGCCATGTCATGTAGCCTAATACAGTTATACATCCATACAACAGAGAGAGAGAGGAGAGATAAAGTGAGAGAGAATTAAATTTAGAAACTGCCCAGTGATCATTGTGAAATGGACAAGTTAAACAAGGATGGATTATTAAAAATATTAATGAGAGATTTGTTTTTAATGAACTCTGATCAACAATCTATAGGGTATTGACTGTTGCCACATGCGAGTCAGTTACCTATGCCTAAAGAGCTTTATTTTTTTTTATTTTTTTTTTTTACTTTAAATTTCACTGACCTGACTCTCTCTTTAGTTCCTCTAAATGTGCCCCTTTATTTAGTGAGTCAGGCCTGAGGGAGACAGGGGGACATGTATTTTTTTACACTAACAGTAGAGATAACCAGACCCTGTCATATATCAGTGCATAATTATACCAGAGACCCTATTAATGGGGCAAAGGCAGATTTGTTATCTGACATAAAGTAAGATGGCTGTATTAATCGGGATGGTTAAACAGGATGTCGCTAGTTTACCAAGCTCATAAGATGTCACTTATCTGATTTAATAAGCTACAGCATAGATCCATGCTTTATTCGATTTGCAATGTATATCAGCTTTTAAATTACACTAGTCTTTAATTACAATTTTATTAATAAGAAAAATGGTCATAAATTTAGTCACAATTATTATAAAAAAAAAAAAAAAAAACACCAAGAGAGCTGATGCAAAGACCAACATGAGTGTTCTTCAGGTTACATTAATACACCAATATGTGGTCACAAATTAATGTCTTTATGAGTGAGCCATTGAATCATTTATTTAACAGATTCGTTCAAAAATCCAGACTAACAGTAAATTCTGTTTTGGCTTCATTTGGAAATTTTTTCATTTGTGTAACAAAAATACTCAAAGTAACTCTGGATATTGGGTCTGAAATAGAAGTATTTCAGTATTAACTTCTTGTTTATTGCACTGTTGCATAAAAGCAATATCATACTCGTGCTGTTAGTCTGATTAACAGCCATGCTGAGTGGTAACATTACAATCAAAACAAGAATACTTTGGTCTGTGAAGACCAACCATTGTTGTTTTTCAATGTTTTATGCATTTATAATTTTTTTAAATGTATTTTATATGTTGAAATATCCATACGAACTCAAGACACATTGATGTTGATATCACTGTAGGATGTAGAAACTGACATCCCACGTCATCGTTTCCGTTTCCAAACACTCTCAAAAACAAACAACAAACAGTGCTAATATACACTCATGTGGGCTGTTAAAATATTGAGCCTGTACCCTTTTTTTTCTCTCTTTTTTTTTTTTTTTTTAAAGCTGAGCTTAAAGGATGTGCTATAAAGGAATAGTGCTCATAACCGTCCGTTGATATAGTATTCTCACTTGAAACAAAGTATTCCTTTGCGTCACAACTAACAAGCGGATAAAAAGGTTAACGGCTAGTTAACTGAACAATTATAGGTGAAATTGCTTTATAAACAGTTGTGGTGATTGGAATGACTCAATGAGAAGTTAGATCAATAAACTCTTCCCTATGGAGTTAATGCTAATCAAACTAGAAATGCTCTTTTTCTATCTTTACAGGTCGTGACCTGGCCAGCACCACGCTCCCTGGTTATCCTCCCCATGTTCCTCCAACTGGGCAGGGTAGTTACTCCACACCCTCCCTCACAGGAATGGTACCTGGTGAGTCTCAACCAATTTTTAACTGCATCTATACAAACGTCACATACACTGCTGTTCAAAAGTTTGGAATAATAACGTTTTGTATAAAAAAATCATGATTTTTTTTTTTTAGGATTTTTTGATGAATAGAAAAAAAAGAACAGCATTTAGCCTATATGAAATAGAAATCTAAGATGTTCATTTTTTCTTCTTCAAATCTTACTTACTTACCCAAATTTTTGAATGGTAGTGTATCACGGTTTCCACAAAAATATTAAGCAACAAAAACTGTTACGTTTGTTATTTATTGAACTGTTAGTTATTGATAATAATAATAATACATTTTTCTTGACCACCAAATCAGCATATTAGAATAATTTCTGAAGGATCATGTGACACTGAAGACTGCAGTAATGGTTGCTGTATTTTAAAATATATTCAAATAGAAAACAGTTATTTTACACTGTAATAATATTTCACAGTATTACAGTTATTTCTGTATTTTTGATCAAATAAATGTAGCCTTGGTGAGCATAAGAGACTTCTTTTAACAACATTAAAAATCTTAATTATTCCAAACTTTTGATCAGTAGTGTACCCAGACAGAGTAGTTTTTCCCATCATAGTGGGTTGAGTTCTTTAGGCATACTGCTGAAGAAGGGATTGATGACAAAACTAATAGATAGGCTAATTTTCATACATGTGCCACCCTCATTCTCTCTCACCCTCTCTCACTCTTCCTGCTGTAGTCACTTTCCCAATGCCCCCTTTTCACCTTTGCTTTATTTCAGTTGAGGTCCCTGTGGGAGGGGGTCTTGTCTTTGCCACTTCCTGTCTCCCCCCATCTGCCAGGTTGACAGCAGTCCCAGGGGGTTATGGGATGGAGAAGGGTGGGGGGTTGTTGGGTGGTTGGCAGAGTGTGGGGTGGGTGGACTGGCTTTGAGTCTTCAGCAGGAGTGGCTGGACTATTAGACCCCAGTCACACAGCTGTCCCTTCTCAACATCAGTAATTTGTTTTTAATGAGAATCATCACTGACCCCTGACTAATTCATTCATTCTCCTGCAGACTCCCTCTGCCTCCTTTCTTTTAGCTATTTTTTTTAATCCACAGGCCACTTCAGAATCACAGAAATACACACGGATTTTCTCACTAGGATATTCATGTTCACAAACACAAATGGCTTTGAATACTGTGCACATAGATGCAAGTGGCTTTAAATAATACTAACTTGAACATTTTATTTCTTGAAATTAACTGAAAAATATCTATAGTTTTGAATCATATTTTTAGGTTGATGTTATATATTATTTAGAGTCATTGCTGCATAGTGCTAAAGACATAAAATAAAATAAAAAGTAGGAGAATTGTAGTTAAAATTGCTTGACACTCTGCAGTATTTAAGTTGCCGTGCTTTTGTTAAAGGCTGCAATCTCTGGAGGTCAGTTTTTGGCCACATGCATCATTAAGGCTGCATCATTTCAGAAAAATAACCATTACGGCTCACTAGGAATAACAGTCAATTTTATAATGGCTACTTTCCTAAACTTTGGCATCCTCGATGACGTATGCGGCCGACAAATGCAAACTCCACAGGGAACAGCCTTCGAAATGACACAGCTAGTATCTAGAAATATATGGTTAGTTATCAAGTTATTTGTAAAAGTAATACAATAAGATTTTTTTTTACTTAATATCAATAGAGCATTCTAGAGTGATCTTCTTTTTTTTTTGCATAAAAACATGATAGATGATCATTTCTTGATAAAAGTTCTGCAACCTTTATTAATGCTACTTTATTAAGTTATTGGTACTAAATTAACTTACATAAACTGTTCAATTTGTAGTAGTATAAATAATATACCAAGTATTATAAATAATATTGGCTTATCATATTAGCTAGAATTTCAATAATGAAATTTTCTGCAAGCACATTATCTGTTAATTTTCCAAACATTGCCTTTACCCTAAAACAATGTGTAATTCAACACCTGTGAAAAAAATACCAGTAAAATTCCTTCATATTAATACAGTTGTCATAGCTGTGTGCCAATCCAACACAACCGACAGAACATACCGGAGAATCTCAGGAGAATAACGACTTACACTTCACATATATACTAAGATGATGACTGACAAAGAACTGAACAAAACAGTTGTACAAGGGAACTAAATGAGACACAGGTGTAATTAATTAGCAACCAAGGAAACTAACAGGGGAATTAACATGACTAATCTGAAAGGAAACACAGGCACATGAATGAAATCACAAGAACATAAAACATAACCCTGGCATTACTGCCCCATCCCTGCGCTGTAAAGATAAGCCCAAAGGTAGAGGGAGGAAGGGAGGGGGCAGGGAACTGGAGGAGCTTGTTTAGTGGAACTCCAGGGTGGAGCTGACAGAGGGAGGAGCCAAGGTGGAGCCCTGATGGGCCTCTTGAGTAGAGCCTGGGTCCGGTGGCGGAGCTGGACGTAGCAGAAAACCCAGCAAAACTGATGGGTTGATGGCGCAGGGTAACATTGCCTGCCAAGAAGTCCAAGGCAGATCTAGCAGTTTTTGGGAGCGAGGTGGAGATGAGGACCTGGCAGAATGGGGTGATGCTGGAGGGAGCCCGGAGGAGCTGAAGGAGTGGAGGGTTGAGGTGCAGCCAAAAGCCCACAAGTCCGTGGCGTGGGAGCACTACGCCAAGGTGAAGCCGAATGGCTAATAGTCTGAGGTGGAGACGTGGGCCTGAGGCCTGAGGAGCAGCCCGGGGATCCACCTCACAGAACCATGCTAGTGTTAAAGAGGCCTGAGCCGGAGAGCTGAAGTGAGTCAGCGGCGAGGCAGCAGCAGAGCAGGTGAGTCCAGATGGATGGACGGAGTCAGCGGAGAGGATGGGAACGAAGGGGTGGGGAGATTACAGGGTTGAACTGGGTCATCAAACAGTTTATTTGGAGCAGACTGAGGGATGGCAAGTTCAGGGGTGGGAATAAGCTGGCTCTGTATCAAAATCAATGGACCAGTACTCCTCCACGGGCTCAGGTGTAGATCGTCCCAACACCACCGATTCTGGGGTGGATCTGACAATGGGCTTTGGCCTCGGGATGGACATGGCATACGGCTCTGGCTTTGGGATGAACGTGATGGCTGACTCTGGCTCCATGGCTGTAGGTGCTTCAAGCTTGTGGTCCATGGCGAGCACTGGCTCAGGCTCCGGATTCGTGGGGAGCTCAGGCGTTGTCGCTGGGTCCGTGGTGGAAGATCTTCCCTGAGTTCCAAGGCTCTCCGGGCTATGAAGATGAGGCTTCCAATCTAGAGTGGGCAGGGAAATGGCTTCTGGCGATGGTACATGCTCTGGGGAATCTGAGTTTATGGTGTCTTCATCAACGACTCCCACTATGAAGGTGGATCCACACACCCACATTTCTTCCATCCCACTCCAAAAGAGAAACTTCAGAGCCTCATCTTCCCAGTGTGTCTCATGGTACAAATCCAGGATCTTCTCTGCAAACTCCTCCAAAAATCACTGTCTTGCGATGGGCAATCCGTGTTATAATACTCACTTTGAAGGTCGGTCATTCTGTCACAGCTGTGTGGCAATCCAACACGAATGACTCGGGTATACTGACATAAACAGTCTTTATTAAACTAACAGAACACATTGGAGAATCTTAGGAGTAATGACTTACACTTCACACATATACTGAGATGATGACTGACAAAGAACTGAACAAAACAGGGAGTATATATACATAAGGGAACTAAATGTGAAACAGGTGTAACTACGGTAATTAGCAACCAATTAAACTAACAAAGGAATTAACAAGACTAAATTGAATGAAAACACAAGAACCTTGAACATAACCCTGACAGCAGTATATTGGGCCCTATTTTTACAGACTTTTCTTAGAGTGTAAAATATGAAAGAATGAAAAATACTTTAATCAACTACTGTTCTCTTACCAACTATAGCTAACTATGATGGAATAAAAAAACTTGGATTTCAGTTCCGATAAAGCTACTCAGTAATTAATCTTTTTCTCAATGTCTCATTGAAGTGTAGGAAACAAATGTGTGCTTGCTTAGCTTCAGTATCAAGTGCAAGGTAACACGTGGATAAAGCGGAAAATCTCTTGTGCAACAAGACAAATAGAGTGGCATAAAAAAACAAAAGCTCTGTGATGAAGGATTGTTCACCAACCCTTGTATCAACTCCCTGAACACAACAAAACAAACCCCAGCCAAAACAACAACAACATGTCTCTTGTCGTGTCTCCAGTCTGTCACACGGGTGTCTCTGTCGATGCTCTCCCCCGTCGCCACAGTGACTCGTGGGGTCTTGTCGGGTCTCCTCTCTTCAGAGCAAGATCCGTAACCTTGTCTCGTATTTCCCTCCGACTGAATCCCCCATGTTTCCCCTACTTCTGACAAGCATTTATGACCTTGCAACCCATCTCTCTCGCTGGGGAGACCCCATCCCTCTTTTCTTCTCCATCCATAAGTCATCCCCCACGCTTTCACGAGCATCTTCCCTAAACAACCTGACACGGTTTAGTCGCTGTGGCGCAGAGTTGACAGAGGAGAGGTAACCATGCCAACGATCCCATCTAAGAGCATGCTGAAGGTTAAAAGTAGGAACAAAGCTCTAGACATGCACTTTAGTTTATCCCATTTCATTTACCTCCTACTATTTTGTCTTTTTTTTCCCTGGCTTTATGATGTCACATTTTTTATTATTTTGACATGAATATTCTCATAAATCATTTCATGTTCATGTATACCTATTCTTTTATATAGTATACTGTATGCGTGAACTTTTTTATATTCATGTAACCCACACAAATCATTCTAATATGCTGTTTTGGTGCAAGAAACATTTGTTATTATCAGTGATGCAAAGAGCTGTTTCCACAAAATATTTTTATATTTGTAATATGCTTATGAATGAAAAGTTTGAAAGAACAGAATTTATTTGAAATTTAAATATTTAGTAACATTATACTTGTAGTTACAGTGACTTTTATGAGGTTTTATGAGATTAATGCGTTTTATGAGGTTAATGCATGAATAAAAGTATTAATTTCTTTATGAAAAAAAAAAAATCTTACTAACCCCTAATTTATTTCCCTTCATTCTCTCTAGAAACAATCTTATAAACAAGACATTTTGTGTTGTTGCTTTAAATAAAAATTTTTAAATTAAAGTTCACTTTAGTTGTGGTTAGTTGTAATAAATAGAAATTATGAAAACTCTCAATTGAAATTTATAATACTTTAAAGGAATAAAAACAAAATGGAAAATTTTGTCATTATTTACTCTCTTTAAAATGGAACTTCATTTCTTGTAATTGTGATTTTATACACTCATAAATGTTTCTCTTAATGTGAAGAACATTTTATAACCTAAAGAGCCTTTTTTTTCCCAGTATAAAGAACCTTTTGTGCATTAAAAAAAGGTTTCATGGATGGTAAAGGTTCTTCATGGAACCATAGATGCATACCTTTATTTTTAAGAGTGTAAACTGCAACTTTGTTTCATGTAATTACAACTTTATATCTCATAGTGTGACATTTCTGTATTCCTGATATGCTCTTGTTAGCTTGCTTAAAACCCAGTTTCATCAGGTCTTTTGAGTACATTGATATAATTAAAATAATCTGAAAGTATACAAAGAAAGTTTATAATTATTGGTTGAACTCCCTAGCTAAAAAAAAAAAAAAAAAAAAAAAACTTGAGCGTGAATGCCTCAAATGCTTATTTACAGCTCACAGATATGATAGATTTATATATTTCACTGCCATTTTTGTGAAAAATTGATTAGTAGTGCCTTTTCTTCTCTCCCTATATCTCTTGGATCCTCTTTCTCCACTTTCTCTCAGAGTGTATCGCCTCTCCTTCTCTTTCGTTCTGTTGCTTCCTCTCTTTCAGCAGGGGGGCTGACACACAGGGGAGGGGGGCACAAAACCAGCCAGGCAGAACCGACAGAGCGAGAGATGGAGGGAAAGAGAGAGCGAGAGAGAGCTGGGGCCTCTGATTTTGTGACAGCCAGCAAAGGGAAAGTGTTCCCCGGGGAAAGGGAGAACGAGGGAGACGGGAAAAGAGGGAGAGAAGGAGATAAAGGGAAAACTACACTGAAGCAATGGAGGAGAAAAACTGTCACAAATCGACACTTCCACCTAGCCAATTGGACCTTTTAGGCTCCTACAAACTACATGTGCAGTATAGGAGGCAAAATCCACCTGCAGACTAAAGAGTTTGAACAATTCTACATGCATATCTAACATTTCTATTGTCTTTTCTTAAATTTCAGGAGGTGATTTCTCTGGCAGTCCATACTCCCATCCACAGTATTCGACATACAATGAGTCTTGGAGATTTGCAAACCCCAGTCTACTAGGTAAAATCAGCTGAAACCACAACCATTTGGACCTTGATGGAGAAAACTTGCTCTGCCCATACATTTGTAATAATGTGCTTTAAAGGAATAATTCACCCAAAATGAAAACTCTGTCTGTTATTTACTCACCATTATATGACTTTTATTTTTCTATTATGACTTTTATATCTCCCATCATAATTTTATATTTCCAAACTGCGACTTTCTCGTAATTGCAACATTACATTTCACAATGAGACATCATATGTAACACTTCAAACTTTATATCTCACAGTTAAACTTTTAATGCAATTAAAATAATTTGTCCTCATCTGCAATTTCATCCTCCATTCTGCATATTTGAACTGCCGCCATGACTAGTTAGGACTCCAATGGACATGAATTAGATTTCAGGGTTCAGTGAAAGGGAATTATCTGTAAATTTAACAGCTTCAGTCTGTTCCAGACAGAAAGCTTTTCTAGAACTTAAACACTACCATTTAAAATTCTGGGGTCAGTATTTTTTGTTCTTTTTTAAAAGAAACTAATACTTTTGTTTTTATTATACTTTTTGTTCAAAAGTGACACTAAAGGCATGTGTAATGTTACAAATAAAGTCATTCTTGGGTGAACTATTCCTTTAAGGGGAAAATAAAATGCACTGGCTTAGAGTGCTTTATAAAGAATTAATTTATAGTCTATAGATCTAAAATAACTGCATTTGCTTTGAACTATAAACTTACTGTTGTATGTGTGTGCGTTTTGCTGTTCTTAGTGTTCCAGCAGGAGTACGGTTCTTTATTGGGCTCGGAGAGAGCAGCTTCATCGGGTCTATTCTCCGGCCAAACCCCACAACCCACAGGTACCAAAACACCCATGCCATCAGAGGGGGATGTGTGGGTGGTTTGATGTTTGAAACATCGTTGGGTTAGCATGCCATATGTTTTTGTATGTATGGTGCACAGAATGAGCGGTTTAGAAGAACCTGCCCCGATCAGCAAAACCTCAGACTGACACATCTGTCAAGAGCAAGGTGAAGGGGCATTGGCTTAAAAACAGTTCTATGTGTGTAAGAGAGAGCCTCAGAGCTGACCTTAACGTTCCCAATGGAGAAGGGATTCCTTGGAGATTCCGTGATTTTTTGCTTTGTGTGTCAAGAAAGAGACCCTGATTTGACAGTGTTTGTGTGAATTGCTCCAAGGCAAAGTTTATGGTGTCTATTAGGGCTGGGATACATAGCAAAAAAAAAAATAAAAATCTTGACATTTTTCAATATTTATGTATTTGCTTTGAAATGGCTTAACTTTATTCTCCTTAATCAGAGAAACCAAATGCAATTTCCACCATAGCATGTAGATTATGAATGTTTTAAGATTTAAAATACAGTAAAAATGCTGTTAGAATTAAATATTTTTATGTAGTCAAACCAAAATGTATTCAGACACCTTGAACATTTCATTCATTAATACAGTTTATTCACTATAGTTAAAAAAAAATGGTAATAAAATATGACAAGATCGCAGAGTTAAACTGTGTCAGAAAAATTTATCTTAATTATGTCAGATAACACTTAAGCACAACATGGTCAGGTCAAAGTGTCTGAATAATTTTTGGTTCCAAATTTATCATCAATTTTACTGGTAGTCCACTGTATGAATTTTTTTTTAGGTATAATGTCACAGTTTACTTGATTTTGCTGTCCTCACTTACATAAATGAACTATAGTGTCCTGCACCCACTAGTAAAAATATATCAAAAATGTCAAATTGCTGATTCAGAGTTTTGAACTGATTTATAGGTCGTTTGTCACTTTCCTTAAATACGACCTATAGGAGCGTTTGCTAAAGTTATGCCCCTATCCACAACAGGACACTTATAAAAAAAAATTAGTTTTGCTAAATGGAAATAGGAGAAATGGTGTAAAAAGTCCACACATTGCATTTAAATGAACACGCATTTTGATTGGTAATGACAGTTATACGTCATTTCATGACGACAGACGTAACACGACACTGTCATTATTTTTGCACCACCTAGAGGGCGCATGACTTTAAAACGTAAATATAGGTCGTAATAAGGTGCTTGAAAAACAACCTATAGGGTTTTTTTTTTTTTTTTTTTTTTGAGGACAGTCTCGATTTACTTAAACAGAACTGGTTCACAACAAATTACAATTTAAATCATGAATGCTATTGAAATGTTTTATTGAAATCTCTGTTTTAAGGCTCTCATCTTAGTAGTGAGACAAGGAAGGATTGTGAAACTAGTGTACTTAAACTTACTGGGCATTGAATCATTGCAATAATCTTTTCCATAATATCACTGTCAGCAAAATAATTGTGAATATAGTGTAAATTTGAAATATAACCCTAGTATCTATGACAACGTGATATACCTTACTCTCTCAAACCCTGTTTTTACCACAACACAAAAGCTACTTAATCACACTCACATAATCTTCATTTCCAGTGAAGACAAACACACACATCCACCATATTTCTCCAACACATTTCTCCCAATTTCAAACTCTTTACCTCCGGCAACAAAGACTAAGCAACATCGCTGTCCCTCCATTCCGTTATACCCCTCACTCATGCCCCCTGTCTATGTGTAATAAAGAAAAATAATTCCTGCTAAAACTAAATATGATACTAAAGACATTTCTGGGTCTGAGGGGTCCATCAGCACTTAATGCCAACACAGACTGATCAAGATGGATCATGTGTCTTATAGAGCACAAATGGTCTTTTCCCAGCAGAAACTGAGCTGATGATGATGGTGTCATTTCAAATAAGAGGAAGGGTGACATGATTGTGGGGGACTGATAAATCAAAAGTACCCTGGACTGTAAATCCATCATCATGTAATCATATATATTCTTTGTATTGAATGCATTGCTTCTTATTTAGCATTTATTTTAATGCGATCTGAAATAAACAGCAGTTTAAGATTATTTTAACAGGAGGGCGTTTAAAAATAAATGTAGTGCCACATAATTGAGATTAAAGACAAATGTTGTTCATTCTATTCATCTATTCACCCTTGTAGGATCTCCATACTACTATAGCGCAGCCACACGGGGAGCAGGAACGGCAGCCACAGCAACTGCCACTGCCTATGACCGTCACTGACCAGCCGGGCAGAGGAGAAGAGGAATGGTGAAGGAGTAGGAGAAAGAAAAAAAAAAAAAGAGCAGCGAGAATGGATTGATAGCGCCCACATAAGACTGCTTACATATGGAAGAAAAGAAGTGGAGGAGGAGCAGGAAGGAGAATGGAGAAAGGAAAAAAAGAAAGAAAGAGGTGACAATGTTTTCCTGCCAATTACAATCAATGGTCCAATCAGAAGCTTCAGCTGATGTGTCTAATTTCTGTTCATTAGTGGAAAGTATACACCCATTCACCTGTATTCCTGTGGTGTCACCTCACACTAAGGGCCGTTTACACGACACCGTTTTCAACTAAAAACAGAAAACTTTTTATGCGTTTTGATTATTCACTTACACAACAACAGCGTTTTGGGGGCCTGAAAACAAACTGCATCTAAACAGGTTTTAAAGTGAAAGTTTTTGAAAACGATACTGCTATCGTCTCCGTGTAAAATACAAAAATGCACATTTTTGAAAAAGGCGATGCCATGCGCAGGCGTATTAGATGTTCAGTTTATAGGTACATAGTGTTGCTTTACAAAGTGACATTGCCAACTACTGGCCCGGCAGCATAATACAGCGTTTTAAGTCGCTTTCGCAGATCCTTGTGAACAGGGATCGTTTTGACAACATTGTTGTCTTTAAGCGAAAAACGCAAAGAAAAAAAAAAACGTTTCCGTTTTTAGTACACTATTGTCGTGTAAACGTACCCTAAATCTGTTATTGCTTTGATTTATCTTCTGTCATTAAAGCCTTGCTTATCCTATCGTCTTTGCATCTCTATGCAGTCTGTTCTTATAGAGATGATCAGGTGTTGGGAGTTGGTACCAGACAATCTACTAGTGGCAGCTTGAGATGACCTACATGATTTGAGTTGATTTTTGAGTCATTTCATCAACCGTGTGAATGTGGCATCATAATCTGTTTTACTAGACTGCTAAAACCATGAATTGCTTTGGAGAGAACCTAAAGTATTAAGTGAACGGAGATTCAATAGAGTTGGACAGAAAACTCAGGTTGGAATATTGGCATTATTTACATTCAAATTAGCCAGCGTGAAGGACAGACCCATTTCACTATTGATCATGGGATGCTTCCATTTGAAATTGTAGTGTAATTATGGTAGAGTTAGGAGAGATATTACTGAAATCAGCCCTGATGCGTAAGCACAAGAATATTTGAGCCCTCAGTTCTAATCTAGGAACCATTTAAACATAATGGACTCGTTAAATAAGATGGAAGTTTAGCATTAGTTGCGATGCGATGGCTATAAATGGACTGTTTTGTGATTTCAGTCATTATGTTTGAAAATGGCAGCATTAAAGCACTGTTGTCATGAATGAGAGCATCTGTATTTTAAAGACTCCTCTCCTTCCTCTGTGTAGATAAATACTATTTACGTATGTACAGAATACCCCTATTCAACTGTACATTAGTAAGATTTATAGCTATTTATGATGGAGAGTAATATATATAATTGTGTGTAAAAGTTTACTGCAGACAAATGCTACAATGCTACTGCTAGCTAAAGATGTTGCCGTGGAATACGTAGCTGGTTCTCTTTTTAAACCCCTGATGTTTCATTCCAAATGCAAATCAGTTGCAATTAATAGAGCTTGCTGGCATTGAAGCGCTGACAAACTTTTGTAAAGTTGCTACATTTTAGAAGGGGAACACCATTAGCGATGCTAATTTCCCCAACAGGAAGTGATGTCATACTGTCTGTCCATTCAAAACTCCTTAGCCTCCCCAAAGATACTCTTCAGTAGTGCAAATAGACACTCTTAAAAGCACAAAGTGACAAATCTGTTATCCGAAAATGACTTTTTTTGTTCATGCTCTTTCTCTTTGAGTGCATTTGTTTTTGAATATTCCCTTCATCCATACTGCGCCAAGACAATGCATGAGACCAAGGTGGAGGCCTTACCAAACTCTCTATGTAGCAACATCATGCTGTACATTCGTCCCTATTTGTCTGAGATATCCTGTACATCTATCACTTACAATGACAAGAGCTTTTGATATCATTATTGACTGATATATTGATATCTAACTTTAGATTCTAGTAGATGAGAAAAGACAAAAAGTGTGCTTTATTTAGCTATTGTCTGTGATGAGTGTTCCCAGTTCTTGATTTCATTGTTTTTTTTTTTCAATACACTGTGCATTGCTGAGTAGCTTTCGAAAAAGGAGAACACTGTAGTTTTAGTAGTGAGTCACAAGCACCAAAACTTTGATGTGAAATAAGAAAAAAAAAGACAAAACTATGAATATATCTATATAGAAGTTGATAGTTTTTATGTTTTTATGTTGTTGCTCTGGACTGTAAAGTAGTAATAGGATTACATTTGTTTGTAGACCATAAGTTGCACGTTATGCAACTCTAAAGAAACCCTTGATGCCGTTCACCACTAATGACTACTGGTGAACTTTGACCTTTTAAACTTTTAGTCAGAGGCATTATGAACCTGAAGTACACCAGCTAAAATCAAGGACAGTGCCTTTATTTTTCTACCGAGTCATCCAGAATGACCATGTGTCACTAAATTGCGAAGCTGTCTGCATGACATAATGAGATCAGAGCTTGACCAACCAATCAATCAACCAATGCCACTGCCCACAATGTTTTTTTTTTTTTTTACATGCCAGTTTTACAAACTAATTAAAACCCAGCAAACAAACTAGAGGCAAAAATTATACTCATATAATCTATTTAATATTCTAACAGCAAGTAAAATATGATTATCCATTAAATAAACCATTGTTCTATTACATACTTGTACTGCTACGATGAGTAATTACACTAAAAACAGATTCAATATGACAATATGAAGTTTTAGTCAACTAATTGCAAATTTATTATCAAAACTGACATATTCTGAGATTCTGAGTTTTATTTTCTGATGATATAACAGGGTACACTCTTAGAAGAAAAGGTTCTATATAGAACCTTAGAGGGTTCTGTCATCATATATAAAACCTTTTAGGGGTTCCCATCATGGGAATGGGAATTTAATTTTAATTTTGTTTAAACTCATTTTTATTTTTTATTAAATTTTATTAATTAAACAGCTCATTAACATACTTTATCAACAGAAAAACATTATTAAAGACATTTCTCCTCATAAAACCTTTTTGGCATAGAGAGTTCTTTGTCAAGAACCTATACGGTTCTATATAGAACCTTTTTTCCTAAGAGTGTACAAGAAATTCCTGATGGTAACATTAATTCCTTTCTCTTATAAGGATAGTTCACACAAAAATGAAACTTCTATCATCATTTAATCACCCTCATATTTTTCCAAAACTGTTTCAACTGTTATACACTGGAAGTTGGTCCAAAATAACATTGGACCTCATTGATTTTCATTATATGGACAATAATAAAAAACAAAAACATATTTTGAAATGCCTATGCATACAGGTTTGGAACGACATGAAGGTGATTTTAGGTGAACTATCCCTTTAAGCACTGAGAATGTATGTTAGATTAATTATGAAGGGTTTGCCTTGCCATTTATCTGACCATTTTTGTTTAAATAGTGGTTGTGTATTTCTGTTGGCTTAAAATAGAGAGATACACATTAAACACACACACATGCAGTCCTTTTGTCCTTCGTCAGGTCATGAACACGCCACACCTCTCCATCGACATGATCAAAACCTGCTGCGCCAGCAAAATCGAACACCTTTCTCTTTTCTCATCCCCTCTCATTTCAATTTCTTATTTCCACCCCCGCCCACATTTTACTCCCTTTTCCTCTCTGGTGCACCTTTAATCTCATCAGATCTTCCTAACCCCTTAATCCAATGACATCAGGATTAGAAATTCTACAAATTAGCCGTTGATCACCTTTATAAAAAACCCCATTTTCTCTGAGAAGGTTATGATCACATGCATTTAGGTTATAAATAGCATGCATTTAAAATCTTGGTTTTAGATTATTGGCATACAAGTTCATTTAATTAGTCTTATTTTTTTCCATTCACACTCATTCTCATCACAAAAATGTGGCAAAGTAGATACCTGGCTTTCAATTATACCTTAAAACAGTAGTTTACTCTTTAAAATAAGGCTTATGACTCCATATCTAAGATGTTTCCAAAGTAAAAGCTGAGCATCATGAATTATACACATTCATCCAGTGAACATGCCTTGTGGGAACAGCCAACAAAATATCAGAATATAGGAGTCAAATGCCATTTCCCAAACAAGCAAAAATTGGTTCACAATCCTAAAACAGTAATATATATTCGGTGATGTATTGATTCTACGAGCGGTACGTCCACATCAACATTAAAGGTTTCCCAATCAAAGCAGACTTTTAAAAACAGAGGACTTGGTTATCACCTTATTGTGGCCTTCTGTGTACAATCGGAAGCTCCTTCTGTAATTACTTGCTAATAGTTTCTTTCCCAATGGGTTCATAAGTATTTTTTACTCAGTTTTTGAAGTAAAGATTAAAGATTTTAAGAAAGTTTGAAACATTGTGACGAATTTGATAACAGCAATCAGTTCAATTCAAAAGAAAAAGAAAAAGAAAAAAAAAAAAAAAGAATAAAATCAGTCCAATAGCATATCTGTAGCATCCACCAAAGTTAGAGATGCCCGGTTTAAAAGTATTCTCTGGTGAGCATTGCAAAATTTTTTCAAATTATGAAATAACCAACATGACAGAAAGATGAAGGCAACAGATATTTGCAATGAGTAAATGAATGAACTGCTTCTTTAAGAAATGTGTATGTTTTTTATTGAATTTTCTAGTAGTAAAAAACTCTTGGTGTTTTTCTCTGCGTGTCGTGTGTTGTCTTAATATTTGAATGTATTTACTGCGGAACAAAATTTGCCAAAGATATCATGTCATTTGATTTCAATCTTTTTGGTTCTTCATGACTTAGCTTATTTCTTCATTTTATCAAAATCTGTCCACAAGCTGGAAATAAATGTGATTTGATATTCATTTTCTAATGGAATTATATTGTTATTGTTATATTATTATTGTTATTTTTATTATTATGATTTTTATTTGTTTGTTTTACTGTTGTTCAGGGTTATTCAATTGTCTGGCATTCCTCCTAATCCCTGATACAGGGTCATAGGCTACTCTGTGTATGTGCATATGAGTGAATGTTGTTTGTGAATTATCAATTTACGTATGTTGTAATGTGAAACTAAGAAGTAATTATTTGTAAATATTGGCCATAATTTTATTGGTTCATCAGAATAAAAGTAATTTTTTAAGTTCACAGCTTGTATTAGTATTAATCAAAAAAGCTTGATTTTCGTGATATATGTCTTTGCTCAGTTATGTATTAGAAACATATGTATATACGGAGCCACGCACATGAAATGCAGGGAAAAAAAAAAATAGTAGGCTAAATTGTGCACACGATTTACTTATCCATTCCCTCGATTTATAAATCGTGCGCACAATTCACTAATTTTTTCCCTCGATTTGCTAAATCATGTGCACAATTTATAAATCAAGGGAATGAATTAGTAAATTGTGCACGTGATTTGGCAAATCGAGGGAACGAAATTGTAAATCATGCGCACAATTTACTTTTTTTCCTTCATGTCATGTGTGGGACTCCATATGTATAGGATATGGAGTTGGGGTTGTTTGTGGTAAAGTGAATGAGATACAGTGCCATTAATATGGAGTTGGTCCCCCTTTGCAGCCATAACAACTTCCACATCCGGGAAGTTTCTGTGGGAATTTTTGGCCATTCATCCAGTACAGCATTTGTGAGGTCAGGTACTGATGTTGGATGCCACCTTTACAATAAGTCAGGTCATTTCATCCCTGCTATATATTTCACGGTCAACTGTAAGTGGTATTATTGGAAAATGGAAGTGTTTAGGAACAGCAGCATCTCAGCCATGAACCAGAAGACCACGTAGAGTCACAGAGGGGGGTCACCGAGTTCTGAGGCGTAAAAGTTATTAAAGCTTTGTTGACTCCATAGCTGAAGAGTTGCAAACTGGTGTTAAGATCAGCACAAAAACTGTGCAGCTGGAGTTTCATGGAATGGGTTTCCATGGCTGAGCAGCTGCATGAAAGTCTCTCATCACCAAGTACAATACCAAGCATGGGATGGAGTGGTGTAAAGCACGCCGCCACTGGACTCTGGAGCAGTGGAAACGTTCTGTGGAGTGACGAATCACTGAATCACGAATCTCTGTTTGGCAGTCTGATGGGCGAGTTTGGGTTTGGCGGATGCCAACATTACATACCTGACTGCATCGTGCCAGCTGTAAAATTTGGTGGAAGAGGGATAATGGTATGGACTGTTTTCAGGGGTTGGGCTAGGTGAAGGGAGTGAAGGGTAATCTTAATTCTTCAGCATGCCAAGACATTTTGGACAATGCTATGCTTCCAACTTTGTGGAAACAGTTTGGGAAGGAACTTTCCTATTCCAGCATGACTTTACCCCAGTGCACAAAGCAAGGTCTATAAAGACATGATTAGATGAGTTTGGTGTGGAAGAACGTGACTAGCCAGGCCTTGCCATCCAACATCAGTGCCTGACCTCACAAATGCTCTACTGGATGAATGGGCAAAAATTCCCACAGAAACATTGGACAGCCTTCCCAGAAGAGTGGAAGCTGTTATAGCTGCAAAGGGGGGGCAGACTTCATATCAATGTCTATGTATTTAGAATGCAATGTCATTATAGTCCCTGTTGATGTAATGACCAGGTGTTCCAATATTTTTGTCCATACATACAGACACATGAAGTTTATATTAAAGTACAATATTTTTAATGTCATCACCTCTAATATGCACAACTCCAGTGTTGCCTGTGTGTGACAATGTTGCAGGGCATTATTTTCAAGGCTGCAAGCATATCTTTTTAATGATGTGTGCAGAAATTAACCATTTTAACCACAAATTAAAAGGATATTTGTATGGGTAAACGGAAAAGCACTCTAGCAACTATTTACAGTTTTGTCTGTCTTCTTTCTTTCAACAAGCAATGAAGTTTTATTGCTACAGACACGTAGGCTAAATAGAACTAGATATGACACAGGTTTCGTAAACCTAATTAAAGAAACACTTTCAAAAGACAACTACAGTGTTTCTAAACAAGAGAAATTAATCTACTTCCCTCTATAGCGCCACATAAACACAGCCTCCCCACTTTGTGAGAATGGAGCTTACCAGCGCTTCAATTTTGGCTGGTGGCCTGGTCCACAGGAGGTCTTGACAGGGGGTGATAATGGACCACAAACTGCAATACAACAACAACACGCCACACACACGCGAAAAACAGCTTCGGCCCAGCTGGATACACACTCAGCACCAGCTGGGATTTGGTCGCGTGCCAGGTTACCATGTCTCTTGCACACATTCAGTAACACAGTTTTGGGTCACTGCCCGGATACCTAGTTTGCCAGGTTGGCACTTGTGATATTTCGGTGCTTGGGTGCATTCCCAGATTAGAAACACAGTGGCGAACTGTGATTTCTGCAGAGCTTGAGTCTCAGCCAGATAACATGATGAATGAGCACTTCAAAGCAGAGGAGTTCCTCAGGTGTGTACTTTTGTGACTCTGGATACTCTGGATACAGTGGATCATTCTCTCCTAGCAGCCCTTTCTAAAGCTCATTAAAGCATCCAGAAGTTACTTACATAAATATGCAGTTGTGTCCCACAAAACCTTATACTTAACTCCCAAATTGATGCCAATAAACATTTTCTGATTTCTTACAGATATTCGCACAGGGATTACTTAAAATATAATGGGCGTAATTATCAAAGCAATGTAGTACCACCAGCTGAACACCCCTGATGAAAAGACCAGCATGACAACATGGAATGCTGGAGTGCTGGCCTCCCCATCAGGTTGCATAAATTAGAGTTAAAAAAATAGTTACAAATGAGCTATCCATATTCACATTCATTTATTCATGTGAATATCACATTAAAATAATTTGGTCAAAACTTGATCGTAAAGACATTATCGCTTTATTTAGCTGAGCACATCAAGTACAGTAAACATAAGCTGGAATGCAAGAAATTTGTTCTTGTGCCTCACAAGCTCATAAGCTCATCTTTGCCATATTTGATGTGCTCTATGTACATGCATTGATCAATGTGCATTAAGCCTAAATTATAACTTTCAATGGACGGACAAAAATAATGAGAGAATATTCAGACCAATATCATGATTGCCATGTTTTGAGTGAAGTGGTTGAGTATATTATTCAATGACTCACTCACTCGTTGCCACCAACTGGTTTAATGATGTAACATGCAGACGAGTCCCCAAATGCACCAACTGACAGTCATATGCACAAACACAAACAGTTAAAAGTCCAAGTGATGTTGGACTGTATACGAACACTTGTGGAATGACGCTCGACCATCCAAAACTTTTCATTATACAGTTGATATCACAGTTACGCAAATGACATGTGCATTTAAAGTGTTCAGCAAGCTTCAGTAAATATGTAGGGGAAAAACACATGTGAACGCTATATCCACATTTTTTAATTACATCCACACCACACTATCCTTAATAAGACACAGGGAGCTATAATTGAGAGCATACACCAATATGAAGATAAATATAATTCAGAACTGAATTTTAGTCTACAAACTAAAATGAATCATCTGTGTTGGACAAATTTTCTTTCTCTTTATTAGACTGGCTCCTTCAAGCCTGATTAAATAAATAATCATGACATTTTTATTTTTCCTGTCTATTTTATTTGCTCTTGCTCTGCGAGAAGAGCACGAGTGGGAGAGATAGCCATTAGAGGGCCAAGAAGCCATGCAAATTAACGTCACTCACAGAGCAGCTACTTCTGCGTGTGTGTGAGTGGAAATGGAGGGTGCTGGTAAGGTAATTGCAAGAGTCTTATTAAGACAGAGGAGTGTAAAGCTGACGTGCAGGTGAAGACACTTGCAGGCACACACATAGACGTACACACACGCTTACAAGAGGACGCACATGTTCTCTCCCCCTCATACACAAGCAACTTGAGTTACTTGATTACTAAGAGTTGCAGTTTCTTTTTCTCTCACATTCACACATGCTGATGGTTGTGAGTGGGCCTTAGGGGAGGCTAAGAGGTGAACAGTCATTTTCAGGAAAGTGAACTCCCTACAGTAATTAGTTTAGAGAAGTACTAGCTCTTAT
The DNA here is from genome assembly GCF_018812025.1 of Megalobrama amblycephala. Lineage (NCBI taxonomy): Eukaryota > Metazoa > Chordata > Actinopteri > Cypriniformes > Xenocyprididae > Megalobrama > Megalobrama amblycephala. The sequence continues at coordinate 43,495,767 of NC_063050.1, forward strand.
TTAAAACTTTTAAATGCCTAAAGAAGTTAGTTGGTATTAAAGGTCTTTCTATATATTCTGCAGTTGCAAGATAAGGAAATTTTCTGTTAAATTACAAACGATTTGTGTTGAGGGCAAATTATGGTGTTTCTGTAGCATGTTTGCAACATCAAGGTTGTTCGTTTTATTCCCAGGGAGCATGTGTTGATGAAAATGTATAAATTGAATGCATTGTAAGTTATGGAAGCCTATTTCTACCTCAGAGAGAGAGAGAGAGAGAGAGAGAGAGAGAGAGAGAGAGAGAGAGAGAGAGAGAGAGAGAGAGAGAGAGAGAGAGAGAGAGAGAGAGAGAGAGAGAGAGAGAGAGAGAGAGAGAGAGAGAGAGAGAGAGAGTTACCGTGGTTACGATGGCAGTTGGCAGCAAAAATATCAGCTCCTGATATCAGCATAATTTTGCCAGAGAATGTATGATTTTTATGACTCAAACTGTAATTAATTAATTGGCTACTTAATTGTGAACAATAGAGGCAGAAGATTTTAAAGGTAAGACCTCTAAAAAGATTTATTTTTCTATCATCACCTAAAACTGGATATAAACTCAACATATCAAGCTAACTGCTAGCCAAGCTAACATTCCGTGGCAGTTAATTCAGTTGAGAACAACATGGGCCTACCTAAAGCAGAGGCATTTTTCAAAAATGAAGAGGAGTTGGAGGTAATGTATCCAACAGAAGTTAAATCTGCCAAAGATAAGAAAAAGATGAAAGAAATTATCCTGAGAGAGAACCCAGAGATACTGCTGTCTGACTACACTGGACCAGAAGACAACAGAGTCCGGTGTAACCTGCTCTTCTTCACTGAACACCCATCAGTCTGGCACACCATCCTCTGCTCTGCCATGACATGCAGAAGAAAAGGAGGCATCAGCAAAGGCAGACAACTCACTCTAGAAGGAGAAAATGACACAAAGCTGACTGTGAACCTTTATCATAATGGTACAGTCATGGCCCAGGGACCAGAAACCAGCCTTAATGAATTCCAGAGGAACTTTAAAAACCTTAAACTGGAAGTTCAGAAGATTAAGAAAGATCCTGAAGTAAAGAGAAACACAGAGGATGGACTCTGCAACACAATAGGTACCAACATAAACCCCAGTTCAAGAACTCCTATAACAGACAGACACATCAGCACTCCTGCATCTCCCAAGATAAAGGCCTTGAAAGACAACATCGCTGAGCTGGAGCAGGACTTCTTCCTGTTTAAAGAGGAAACTACCAACAACCTCCACCAGCTCCTGAACCTGAACAGCCACCACAGCATTCAACAACTTCAACAGCTCTGCTCCGCTGTCAGACAACTGGAGGAGGACAATCAAGAGCTGCGCCAGGAGCTGAGGAGGGTGAGAGAGGAACTGGTTATAAGAGAACAACACAGCCACACTCTGGAGAGACTGCTGGAGGAGACCAGGAACCAGCTACACACAAAACAACATCAGCAGTGTGTCAGCACACAAACACACAGCACCTCCTCTCCTGAAAGAGTCCCAAACTCAACTCAACATCAGAAGAGAGTCAGCACACAACCTCAGAGCTCCTTCACTCCTGCAACTCGTCAGTCTCCTCAAGCCCCTCAGAGCCTCAAGAGGAAAGAGAACAGCAACACCACACAGAGTCACCCACCACGAACAACAACAACATCACCCATGAGCACCAGCAGAGAACAGAAGAGTAAAGACAACATCGTCATCCTCTGTGACTCCAACGGCCACCATCTTGACCCCAGACGACTGTTTCCGGGGAGATCTGTGAAAAAGTTCTGGTGTCCCACCTCACACTCTGCTCTGAGACTGCTGCAAGAGGGTGTTCTGGGTGTACCGTCACACATCATTCTTCACACCGGAACAAACGACCTCAGTGCTAGAAGGGTGGACGTCACTAAAGCCCTGTCCAACGTGGTGAAAACAGCCAGCAGGATCTACCCCAGAGCCAAGGTCATCATCTCAACCCTTCTACCTCGCAGAGACGTGCCACACAGGATCATCAGCACAATCAATGCGGAGATAGCTAGAGTCTGCGCTCCAATGCCGAATGTCCACATAGCCGACCATCAGCGCATCACCCACAAGCATCTGTACGACCACATCCACATCCATCAAGAGGGCATGAGACTGTTTGCAAAAACCATCAAGGAGTCAGCCCTGAAAAGCCCCCAGAAAACACATCCTGACCGCGAAGAGAGGGTCAGTCAGACAGACAGCTACGCCGCTGTAGTGGCCGGACGAGGTAGAACAGACACCAGTGACCTGGTCCAGATAAAACACATGCTAAAAATGATATGTGACAACCTGTTAGCTTAAGGAATCACAGTATGTCTGTAGTCAAGTATGATCATTATTTCTTAATGATTTCATTATTTCTTTTTATTAGTTTATTTTTAAATGTAACATTTGTAAAATTAATATACTATATACCTTTTATATTACTTTTTTAATTGATTAATCTATATTTTAAAACATGATTTGGTCATAAATTCATACATTGTTCCGGTAAATACAATATTTTTCAATGTCATCGTTTAAAATAACATGTTATAATATTCAAGGGATGTTCTCTTCAGCTTTTGGAGAGAAAATGACTAACCCTGATTTTGTCAATACTGTATATAGTTCAGATATAATTATTTTACTTGAGACATGGAGTCGTTTAGACTCCAAAACCCGCACTCCTTTAAACTACAGAGAGCTACGAATACCCTCAATCAAAAAGCCTAATGTTAAAAATGGAAGAGATTCAGGAGGAATCATAGTTTGGTTCAAAGACCATCTGTGGCATTATATTCAACCTGTGAAAAAAGGGAAAACACATATTTGGATAAAACTTAAAAAAGAGCTTTTGTGTTTAGACGAGGACCTGTACCTGTGTGCCACATATATCCCCCCATATGAGTCACCTTATTATAATGATGACATCTTCTCAACCCTACAGTCAGAGATCATTTACTTTCAGTCTCTAGGATCAGTCCTGTTAATGGGGGATCTGAATGCTAGAACAGGGAAGGAAGTGGACTACATCAGCTCTGATGGAGACAAATATATAAACGGTCCACTTAATCATCAACAAAAACGATATACTAAAACACGTCAGAATTATGACAACACAATAAACAGACATGGAAAACAAGTCCTGCAACTCTGCAAAAGCCTGGGTCTTTATATAGTTAACGGCAGAACAAAGGGTGATTCTCTGGGTCGATTTACCTACTGCTCACATTTAGGCAGCAGCACGGTAGATTACACCATCACAGATATAGACCAAAATAAAATCAATTATTTCACAGTGATGCCACAGCTACCGTTATCAGACCACAGTCACACGGTCCTCAGTCTGAACAGGTCAGTGAATCTTCTGCCATCTTCAGATCAGAAGGTTAAACTGTATCCACTCCCCCCCAAATTTATATGGAGTAAAGACAGTCCTGTCCAGTATGAAGCTGCGCTCCAAAGCACTAATGTTCAGAACATGATAGACTCATTTCTATTGACTTCTTTTAGTGAAGAGAAGACGACAACCAATTTAGCAACTGAACAGTTAACAAAAATCTTCTCTACAGTGGCCAAAAAAGCCCTGAGAAAAAGAAAGAATTATAGAAGCAAAAAAGAAATGGCTAATGCTGGTTGGTTTGATAAAGAATGCCAAAAAGTAAGAAAAGAATTACGTTCATTATCAAACAAAAAACACAGAGACCCAGCAAACCAACAAATACGAGCCACATATCAAGAAACCCTTAAAATGTACAAGTCATTATTAATACAGAAAAAAGCTGATCACACGAAAATAAAACTAAACAAGATTGAGGAGGCAGTAGATCAAAATTGTTTTTGGGAATTATGGAACAATTTAGACAAATCCAAAAAAGCCAAACACCTTCCCATCTATGACCCTAAAATCTGGACCGAACATTTTGGAAATCTTTATTCACCAAACCAACCAACCCTTAGCCAAAAACATCTGACCTCCCAACTACATAACCTGGAACGCACTATAAAAGACCAGCTAAATAATTTAGACCAGCCCATAGCATTAAATGAACTGACAGACAAGATGAAATCCCTAAAAAACAAAAAATCCTGTGGCGTGGATGGAATTTCTAATGAGATGCTGAAACACAACAGCCCCAAACTGAAAGATGCCATTCTAAAATTGTTCAACCTGTTATTAAAATCAGGAAAATTTCCTGAAATATGGAAAGAAAATTTGATAACTCCAATTTTTAAACAAGGTGAGAAGTACGACCCAAATAATTACAGAGGCATCACAGTGAGCAGTAACCTCGGAAAACTATTCTGTTCCATTATTAATGACAGATTAGTTCAGTTCATTCAAGAACACAAAATTTTAAAGAATTGTCAAATTGGATTTATGCCCAATCAGAGAACATCAAATCACATTTACACACTTCACACACTAATTCAAAAATATGTTCATCAAAAAAAACAAGGAAAAATATTCGGCTGCTTCATTGATTTTAAAAAAGCCTTTGATTCTGTATGGCATGATGGGCTTTTTCTAAAACTTATCCAAAGTGGAATAGGAGGAAGGACATATGATATCATAAAGGACATTTACAACGGGAACAAATGCTGTGTCAAGATCAATGACAAACGAACTGATTATTTCAGTCAAAATAAAGGGGTCCGTCAAGGCTGCAGCCTCAGCCCGACTCTCTTTAATATATATATCAATGAGTTGGCATCAGCACTTGAGAAGTCCTCCTGTCCTGGTCTGACCCTCGAGGGCAGAGAAATCAAATGCCTCCTGTACGCCGACGACCTTCTGCTGCTGTCACCTCATGAAGAAGGACTGCATGAAAGCCTCTCAATTCTAGAGAAGTACAGTAGCGACTGGGCCTTACCAATTAACATGGACAAATCCAAAATCATGATCTTCCAAAAAAAACCTCGCCTTACTGACAAAAAATATAATTTTACAATCGGGGGAACACTTCTCAATCATGTCACATATTATAATTATTTGGGTCTCACAATCTCAGCTTCTGGACAATTTGAAATGGCAATGAAAGATCTGACCGATAAGGCACGCAGGGCTTATTACAATATAAGAAAATCATTGTTCAAATTCAACCCACCCATAAAACTGTGGATGAAAATTTTTGATGCCATCATCAAGCCCATTCTTTTGTACGGCTGTGAAATCTGGGGCCCCAAATTTAAATTAAACTATGAATCGTGGGACAAAAATCCTATTGAAATTTTCCACCTCGAATTCTGCAAAAATATCCTGGGTCTCCACAGAAATGCCCCTAGTCTGGGTTGCAGGGCAGAACTGGGCAGATTCCCTCTCTTATCTGAAATCCAGAAGAGAGCAGCGAAGTTCTGGTTTCATCTGTCAGACTCACAGGCAGATGCCTACCATCACTGTGCTCTTTCATACAGGGCAGGACACCCAGAGAATGACCCCTTGCACTATTTAGTAGAAACACACCAACTAAATTCAAAAATTCAATTCAAACTCTCAAAAATTAAAGAAATAGGTCAAAGAACCCAGGAAAAATACACCCATGATTGGCAGATCAAAGCAGCACAAATAAACAAATTAAAATACTTTCACAAAATAAAGACAGAGTATCAATTGGCACCTTACTTAATAAAAATTAAAGAATATCGTCAGAGAAAGCTCCTGGCGAAGTATCGTCTGAGCGACCACAGCCTGTACATAGAGACGGGCCGACACAAACAGAGCTGGAGAGCCAAAGAGCTCAGACTCTGTTCAAACTGCTCCGATGGAGTCGTGGAAGATGAACTACATTTCCTTACACAGTGCAGCAAATATAATAATATTAGAGAAACATATTTCACCCAAATTGGTCAAATTCTACCTGAATTCCAACAAGCAAGCCACATTGAGAAACTTTGTTATATTTTAGGAGAGAAAGAGAAGTGTGTCCACCTGGCAGCAGAGTATGTGTCCTCCTGTCATATTATGAGGGACAAAGAATAAACCCTCTCCTTTCATTTTTTTTTTTTTCTTTCTTTTTCTTTTCAATCTCATTACTGCTCTCTGTATTTATTTACCATGTTTTTTTTTGTTGTTTTTTGTTTTTTTTAACCACTTGTTAAATTATATGATAACATATACAATATAGCCATGCATGTATATATATTTCTTTTTTCTCTTCTTCCTTTTATTTTATTTAATTATCAGTCTATACCTGTATAACCTATTACATGTTTATTGCTTTGGCAACATTGTATCATAACACAGTCATGCCAATAAAGCCGAATTGAATTGAATTGAATTGAATTGAGAGAGAGAGAGAGAGAGAGAGAGAGAGAGAGAGAGAGAGAGAGAGAGAGAGAGAGAGAAAACAATAACTCTAAAATAAAGTTTTAAAGGTCCCGTTTTTCGTGGTTTTTTGAAGCTTTGATTGTGTTTATAGTGTGCAATATAACATGTGTTCATGTTTCGCGTGTAAAAAAACACAGTATTTTTCACATAATTTACTTATCTGTATACCGCTGTTTCCACTGTCATAAAAACGGGCTGATGACTTCCTTGTTCTATGAAGTCCCTCCTTCAGAAATACGTAACGAGTTCTGATTGTGCCAGCGGTTCCTGTGTTGTGATTCGACAGCAGCTTAGCGCTCCTTGCCCGGAAAGGTCACGCCTCTTACCATAACGTGGAGATGCATGCGCTCAGTGTTATTGTAAACATGTCTTTAATTTTACCCTATCAATTTGAGCCGGAATCAGACCCGGTGATTGGACTGCGGGATGAAAATAACAGCGTTTCGACGACATGGCGACAAACACACTCTACAAACGCAACTCTTGTGTATTCCTGTGGGCGGAGGTTAGTCAAAAAACTGTTTTAGTGACGTCATTAAAGAAGGAAGTAGAGGGATGTAGTCCAAACTGGCCGTTCGATGTAGGCGACTTCTGTTAAATAAAATATCTCGCTTGGCATTGAACTTTGAGCTTTAAAATTTTACAGATTTTATTTATACTCTAACAACAACATTACACACTAACTAAAGTTTGAAACATGGGATCACGAAGAACGGGACCTTTAAATAAGAAATAAAGTCACATTGTGAGATATAGTCTCATTTAAAGAGATAGTTCACCCAAAAATTAAAATTCTGTCATCATTTACTCACCCTCATGTCGTTCCAAACCTGTATGACTTTCTTTTTTTCTGCGGAGCACAAAAGATGTTTTGTAGAATGTTGGTATTCCTTTAAGAGAAATAAATTACCACAATTACCATTTTATTTACTCTGAGGTGGAACAAACTACAACAAATATATTTTTTTGCATTGATCCAATAGCAAAAGATAAAATCCACGATTTCTATGACTTCAAAAAGAGGGGGCAAAATACTGAGAGCTTGATTACGGTAGACAGAAAAAGTAGTCAAATAAGCCGTCACTCCCTCAGCCAATATATTAGAAACACTCACGTAGCAGCATTAACTAGTTTTCTGAAAAGGCAGTACATTACAAATATATTACAAAGTATGGTTTTATAAATAAAAATATGAAAAAGTACTAGATTTACAATGTTAATAACTGTGAAAATGCATAATCACAGTCTGTGAAAAGGCCAATGTTTAATTTAAAGGTGCCCTAGAATTAAAAATTGAATTTATCTTGGCATAGTTGAATAACAAGAGTTCAGTACATGGAAATGACATACAGTGAGTCTCAAACACCATTGTTTCCTCGTTCTTATATAAATCTCATTTGTTTAAAAGAACAGGCGAATCTCAACATAACACCGACTGTTACGTAACAGTCGGGATCATTAATATGTATGACCCCAATATTTGCATATGCCAGCTCATGTTCAAGCATTAGCTAGTATTAACGTCTGGATGTGTGCACAGCTGAATCATCAGACTAGGTAAGCAAGCAAGAACAATAGCGAAAAATGGCAGATGGAGCGATAATAACTGACATGATCCATGATAACATGATGTTTTTAGTGATATTTGTAAATTGTCTTTCTAAATGTTTCGTTAGCATGTTGCTAATGTACTGTTAAATGTGGCTAAAGTTACCATTGTTTCTTACTGTATTCACTGAGACAAGACTGTTGTTATTTTCATTTTTTAAAGACTTGCAGTCTGTATAATTCATAAACACAACTTCATTCTTTATAAATCTCTCCAACAGTGTGTAATGTTAGCTTTAGCCACGGAGCACCATCAAACTCATTCAGAATCAAATGTAAACATCCAAATAAATACCATACTTACGCGATTAGACATGCTGCATGACGAACACTTTGTAAAGATCCATTTTGAGGGTTATATTAGCTGTGTGAACTTTGTTTATGCACTGTTTAAGGCAAGCGCAAGCTCCGTGGGCGGGGAGCGTGAGCATTTAAAGGGGCCGCAGCCTAAATCAACTCATATTTAATGATGCCCCAAAATAGGCAGTTAAAAAATTTAATTAAAAAAAATCTATGGGGTATTTTGAGCTGAAACTTCACAGACACATTCAGGGGACACCTTAGACTTATATTACATCTTTTAAAAAGACATTCTACGGCACCTTTAACATCACCCTGACACCCAACCAAAATTCAACATCTGTCCATTGTTGGAGGTATACATCAAGCCAACATTAGGTTTTGACGTCAACTTGATCTTCATTTCCAACCAAAATTCAATGTCTGTCCAGCATTGGAGATTGACGTCAAGCCAACGCTGGGTTTTGACATCAGCCCAATTTTCATTTCCAGTGAATCACATGATGCAAAAAGCATGCATAAAGCAGACATAAAACAAGCATTTCCACAGTTTCCATGTGTCTTTATGACATGGAAAATGTAGATTGTTTCAAACATCAGTCATTTACTGATGGGATATCATTACTCATATAATGAGTAACCATCGAGTGCTTACTATTGTCCTGCTATCACACACACACACACACACACACACACACACACACACACACACAAACACACACACACACACACACAGGTTTGTTTTGCTATCAAAGTGAGGACATTCCATAGGCGTAATGGTTTTTATACTGTGTGTACATTCTATCCCCCTACACTACCCCTACTCCTAAACCTGCCCATCACACAAAACATTCAGCATTTTTACATTTTTAATAAAACATTGTTTAGTATGTTTTTAAAGCTATTTTAAATATAAGGACTCATGAAATGTCCTCATATTTCATGTTTATGTCATAATACCAGTGTAATACCCATGTCATTATAGAAATTTGTGTCCTCATAAATCACAAAAATGCACACACACACGCACACACACACACACACACCTTTCACTCTTCTTTAACCTACTTCTCCATTCTCATTTCTAAAATGCGCAACAGAGTAAAAGTTTAGTTCAAGTATGTGAACATTTGTATGTGGATTAAAGGGTTAAAACAAATGTTGATCTAATCGTCTAACTAATGCTCCAGTGAGCTGTACAATTTCCTTGTCTTTTCCTATGCCTGTAAAACTGACACTCATGACGAGTGAAGAAAGGAGGAAAAAAGAGGAGAGAAGTGAGCTGACAGGCAAAAGACCCTCTCATCCAGCTGTCTGACCCCCCTCCTTGCTCTCTCTCTCTCCGTCTCTCCCAGAGGGTTTGTCCTTCTGGTCTCGTCCATGATGAATGGACCTGTCGAAAGAAACTCATCCTAGACCCAATTAGAGACAGAGAGAGGAAGAAAGACAGAGAGAGAGAGTGCTTTGGGGGGAATGAGTGAGAGTAAGAGACGGTGACAGCGCGAGAGAGAAAGAATCCCAAACACAAGTAAGCTATGCAGGAAAGAGCTGTATTATTTTAGTCTATACTCACTTTCATAACAGGGTTTCTGCAGTGGTTCATACACTGCACTAGACTGCTGGTCTGAAATCATTTACACACACACACACACACGCACAGACAAAAAACATATCCTATACAACAATGTAACAGTAAAAATTACCTGTAGTTCTGTAATTCTTTTAAAAGTACCGTAGTTACAGTTACTTCAGCAGGGGTTTTAAACTATTTGATGCGAAGATTCCCCAGTTATTTATTTTCATGCATCGTTTGACAATGAAAATATGTAACTAGTTTTATATTTTAGGAGGGGGATTGCAAGATCATTCTGATTTGCTTTACATCAGTTTATATTGTTTATTTATACTCTACTGAAAGTAAATGAAATTATTATCATCACATTAAGTTGACACTGTATCTTTTGTATTGATAGATGTATAAATCTTAAATATTTGAAATTTAAATTTATTTGAAAATGTAATAAATATTTCATTATTGTTACCAGAACTTAGAATGTAGTTTGAAACATGCTACGAAACGATCAAATTCTGGAAATTAGTTAAAAAATAATAATGAATTAACATTTTAAGCTAAAACTTGAATGTTGACAGTCCAAAAAATACATATTGTAAAAAAAATATCTATTTTTTCCTCAAGTTTTCCATGGACCACCTAGCACCTAAATGATTTCTTTTATATATTTTTATAATACAATATTATATATATATATAGGCCAATACCAATACTGCTACTGGTATTGATTTTTTTTTTTGTTTTTTTTGTGAGCCATGTACCCTTGTAAACAGTGATTTAAGATTTTCAGGTAGGTATATAAGAAATTTAATAAAGTTATTAGACACTTTACAGTCTTTACTGCATAAACTCTAAATTAAATAAAGATTAATCCTTATTAAAGCTACAAATGTTATTCAGTCAAGAGAATTAGGTGATTTTCTCTTTTTCTTTTGTTGTTTTATTATCATTAATAACAGACAGCAGCATGGTTTATTAGGCTGCTGTCACTTTAAGACCTGCCGCACATGACGTGGATCTGATACACATTTTCTCACTTTACAACTCTTTACATTCATTTAAAACTTCATTTAACTCAAACTGTGCTTGCGAGGATACTCGACAAAACAGGTATTTTGGCATAATTTTGTGTTTTTTTTTTTTTACCGCTGTCTGAAGCGGCTTTCTGTGTGCATGAGTCGTGTGTGTGTCACACAGACAGGAGATTCACAGAACCGCACCAGCACTGTGTTCTCTTTTGTGTCTTATGCTTGAATGGTTTAAAAGCCTTTGCATGAATAAGAGCATGATCATATTGTAACGCTAGCCAAAGGATAATGGAAAAAATGGATGCTGTGTTAATTGCGTTAAATATTTTTAATGCGTTAAACTTAAATAATTAATCTTTTTACAGCACTGTGTTATATATATATATATATATATATATATATATATATATATTTTTTTTTTTTTTTTTTTTTTTTTTTTTAAACATTTACTTTTAAAATAGAAATTTCAAAAATAAAACATTTACCTTTTTTAATATTTATGAATATTGCCAAATAGAGCTAACTAATAGAGTTAACATATAAGAACAATTTCCCCAAAGTATTGCTAAATAAACCACACACACACACACATCCGCGCACACACAAAGATCAGACACCCAGCTGAAAGAGCCACTGGGAGCATTTTGTACAGCAGTGAATAGAGGGTTTTTCCTTGATGCTTCTCAATTTCCTCTGGGCTTTTGTTGTTTTGGTGTGTTTGTTTCCTGCTTACAAGTGGAGAGTGTGTGTGAGTATTAGTGTTCTGTAGCTCAAAGGCACACACACACACACAGCCCTGAAAGAGGTCTTAGGACTTTAACCTTGTCGGTTTAAGCTGTAATGTTACTAACAAGAAGACAGCAGGAAATGTGTGTGTGTGAGAGAGTGCGAGAGAGACAGACAGGGAAACTTGAAGAATTGGAGGCGAATCAAAAATAAGTCCTTTTTAACACATTCAAAAAGGTTAAAGGTGCCCTAGAATTAAAAATTGAATTTATCTTGGCATAGTTAAATAACAAGAGTTCAGTACATGGAAATGACATACAGTAAGTCTCAAACACCATTGTTTCCTCCTTCTTATATAAATCTCATTTGTTTAAAAGACCTCCGAAGAACAGGCGAATCTCAACATTACACCTACTGTTAAGTAACAGTCGGGATCATTAATATGTATGACTCCAATATTTGTATATGCCAGCTCATGTTCAAGACATTACACAAGGGCAGCCAGTATTAACGTCTGGATCTGCACAGCTGAATCATCAGACTAGGTAAGCAAGCAAGGACAACAGCGAAAAATGGCAGATGGAGCAATAATAACTGACATGACCCATGATATCATGATATTTTTAGTGATATTTGTAAATTGTCTTTCTAAATGTTTCATTAGCATGTTACTAATGTAGGCTAACGTTACTGTTAAATGTGGTTAAAGTTACCATCGTTTCTTACTGTAGAGATGGGCACTCGAGTTAGAGACTCGGACTCGAGTCGCATTTTAACAGACTTCACACTCGGACTCGGACTCGACCTGAAATGACTTCAGACTTGACTCGGCACAAAAGACTCGGAATATTTTAAAAACGACTCAAGTCTTTTACTCTTAACTACTGATATTATAAAGAAAGAATTTGTGTTGTGTTTAAATGGTTTTATAATATCTGCGTCACATATATTTCCTTACGTGTCGTGGTCATAGACTGTAAAGGGTCGTGGTAGATTGGACTCTTGTCATAGAATTTGATTACGTATGTCCATGCGCATAAACTCCGAAATGTCATAATAAGAGTCCCATGCAACATGACGGAAGCCACCGTGCCATATGTTCTTTCGTTTGGGTTTATTATCAGCTAGACGCACAGAATGTGGAAAAACAATTAAAGACACCGGAACAACATCAAATTTTATGAGACATCGCATCCACAAAGGTTAGTCACATTAACTCACACAACTAACTATTATACAGTGGTGTAGCTGCATGGCTCATTTGAATTGCCAGCCTGTTAAAATATGAACAAAAAAAATCTAGACTTTAAACCTAGCACTACGTTTTTATCAATCTTCGTATTATTTGCAGCTTTTCTATTTCTTAATGTGTGTCCATAAGAGAGATAGAAAGAGATGTTAATCCATTTATTACTTAAAGCTCATATTTTAACGTATCACAGTCAGCATGTGTTTTATATTGACATTCTTAAACATTCCGAAGTTTGATATTTTTTGATAATGACTGTCGTCAATAACAACGAAGCTGTATAACAAACTGCTGTAACAAACCGTGACTCACTGGCGCCCTCTTGTGTCCGTTTAGCGACTGTATTGAAAATGACTACTCATTGCCTGGACGACTGTTTTGTACATTGTAATGGATTATCAAGCAACAAACTGGATGTACATTATCCCTTACATCATAGGACCTTAATTTCAAATAAAACATCTTATAGAAAGATCATATAATTTACTCTATATAATACAACTAGGATAAACTAGGATTTGATTATGAGAATTTATTTATTTTTTTATTTTTTAATGACTCGAGACTCGACTCGGACTCGTGACAAAAGACTCCAGACCACAGTCTATGCTCCAGACTTGACTCGGACTCCAGTGATAAAGACTTCAGACTTGACTCGGACTCCAGATAAAAGACTTGTGAACATCTCTGATTCACAGAGACAAGACTGTCGTTATTTTCATTTTTTAAACACTTGCAGTCTGTATAATTCATAAACACAACTTCATTCTTTATAAATCTCTCCAACAGTGTGTAATGTTAGCTTTAGCCACGGACAGGGGTTAAATTGGGCCGGGGCCGTCCGGGGCTGAGCCCTGGCACATACCCCTTTTCCACCAAGGCAGTTTGAGTGCTGGTTCGGAGCCAGAGCCTAGTTTCAAATCAGTTCTTTGTCTTTCGACACACAAAGCACCAGCTCCGAACCAGAAAAAGTGGTTCGTAAGTAGCACCAAAACATTGCTGGGCTAGAAGTAAGAACCGCTTGCGTCAGGGGCTGGGGGCGGGGTTACCGTGACCAACAAGAAACGTGTGACCGCCATTTTTGAAATAGCAGCTAATCGAGCTAATAGCAGCTCGATCGTAATCTCCGTCTATATACAAATTACGGTGAGCCGTGTTTGGATGCCGATGTAGGTTCGCAAAGCCATGAGCATCAACAGCAGTGAAACATCCGCGATTGTTGATAGAAGGCTTGTTCGAGATGCATCGGAGCAACGCGGACCGGCGGGTGCCGCGGATCCGCTTGTAGAGCATACGACTCCTTGTACTTTTGGATCGTTCTCGCGGAGCTTTGATGTCATGCGCCGATCGCTTTGCGAGAAGCCGATGCATCTCAAACGAGCCTGGTGTATTTGTGTTTGGCGCTGCGGCGCTAGCTTTGCTGTGAAATATGAGACGTATACAGTGACGCAAGACCTGGCTCTGTGGTGGCTCTCTAGCCTGTGGAAAGGCAAACTGGTTCTTAGAAGGCTCGTCAATTGAACCAACTCCGAACTGGCACTAGCACTATCTCTGAACTAGCACCTGGTTCGTGCTGGTGGAAAGGGGGTAACATAGGCTTACGAGGGCTCGACATACGCTTGTCCGGGACTGCGGGACAAGTGGATTTTTTGAAGTGAAAGAGAATTTTACTTGCCTGACCAGATAAGTAGCTTGATTAAAATGTCAATAACAACCAAAACGCGAGAATGATTAATCTAGCTTAAGTGGCGACTGATAGTGGATGTAACGTACTGGCGGTGATATTGCGCTGTTGAGGATCACGTAACCTCTTGAGGAGAATTCAAAACAAATGAGCTCTGCTCACACAAAGAAACTCAGTTATCATGTTGAAATAAAAATTCAATGGGGTTTAGCTTGCTATTTACGACATATGATAAAGTTAAGCATCACACGACCGAAAGTGCTGAATTCCTGAATATCACCTCGATTGAAATTGACACTAATTTCATACAACAATTCAATAAACAAGTAGTTAATATCAATCACTTACGTTTTAGATGCAATATGCCTGTTTTTTTGTGCTATTGTAGCAGCGAAAATAGTTCCAAACAGAGCAGAATCAGCACATCTCGCAGCTGCGCTCAGCCGTTTTGAATGATTCAGCGTTTTGAACGAATCGGTTGAGTGAAGATTCAATCGCCCATTCATAAACAACTGCTTCATTCTTGATTCAGAGTGAATCGTTTGAATAAATGACTCAGTGGCTCACTCATTAAGATGGTCACTTGCCGCCATCTACTGGCGGTTTAATTTCATGTTTAAAAGTATAAATTTCCCACCAGCATTTCTTATGTTTATTCAAAAATATTTAAAGAATCTCATAACATTATTGAACGCAGTTGTACTTTTTCAGTGTAAATTATTTAATTTGATAACAGCCCTGTCTCACTATTTTAATTTATCAATGTAAGAATATGAAATAAAAGATAAAAGATTTGAATAATAATAAATATATTTTTTCCAGACAAGCTACTTTTTTACTCTGACAAGTAAATTACCAATTTAGTTGTCCAAAGGACAAGCACAAAACCAGGCTTAATGTTGAGCACTGTATTTTGTATTTATATTCTGTCCTTTAATGGTAGCATCACTCTTATATTTGATACTGACACAAAGGAGAAGGCACAGGCCTACAGAAATATTTTATTGTCATCAGATGTAGCTTTCACACTACCAGCATCTATAGAATGATTTTGATCAGCATTTTATTGTTCATAGCAGAGCGCTCTCTCAACTTGTTATATTTTAGTTTGTCAAATGATACGATTTTGTAGTCTTTGCACACACATGCACCCCTCGAAAGCCTGAAACCACAGAGCCCCTCCACATAACAAATCCCAATTTAACCCCTGGCCACGGAGCACTATCAAACTCATTCAGAATCAAATGTAAACATCTAAATAAATACCATACTTACATGATTAGACGTTGCATGACGAACACTTTGTAAAGATCCATTTTGAGGGTTATATTAGCTGTGTGAATTTTGTTTATACACTGTTTAAGGCAAGCGCGAGCTCCGTGGGCGGGGAGCCTGAGCATTTCAAGGGGCCGCAGCCTAAATCGGCTCATATTTAATGATGCCCCAAAATAGGCAGTTAAAAAAATTAATTAAAAAAAATCTATGGGGTATTTTGAGCTGAAACTTAACAGACACATTCAGGGGACACCTTAGACTTATATTACATCTTTTAAAAAGATGTTCTACGGCACCTTTAAACAATATAAAACAACATAAAGGTTAAAATAACATAATTTTACAGTAAAAACTGTGAAATTGACAACTTCCACGATAACCTGAGGAGTGCAGCCACTAACAAATACATCAAGTTAGAGTGAGATAAAGACCTGGATAGTATACAAAAAGGACAGATGGAGAGAGAAAAGTGAAAAGTGAAGATTAGGGATAGGGCCAGACAGATAATGAAAAAGTGAAAATGGCTGAGATACTGAAGGTGGAAAGGGAAGGAAAGTAAGATGAAAGTCATTCAACGGATAGAGAGAATTATATAGATAGCAAGGAGGCAAAGAGAGAAAGATGAGAGGAATAGAAAACAGACCAAGAAGAGATGGAGGAGATGGATGTGGAAGGTAAAATTAAAGAAAGTGATCAGACACAGAGAAGAAATGGACAGGAAGAGAGGGTGAGAATGAGAGTTGGAGGGGGTCAGATACAAGGAGGGAGAGAAAAAGAGAGAGAGGAGAAAGAGAGGATGACAGCACAATTAGGGATTTTAATTCTCTGCATGACTGAGTAAGTCCAGTCTACATGATAATGAGCAGTTTCAATGTAATAAATCTTTATGATACACTGACATGCACACACTCTTACTGCATATAGCACCCACCAGGTTTACATTGATCATTTCTCTTTTCACACATATTCTGCGCATTTTTATACAAACTAAAAAGACTTGTTCAAACTTGTTGGAAGTTTCAGAAATTAGTGGCAGAAATGATCTGTTCTGGAACTCACCTAAAAAAAGAATATTTAGTCATCATTTAGTCACACTTATGTTGTTCCAACTTGTATGACTTAAAGGGTCATGAAACACCCCCTGTTTTACCCTGGTCGTTCACACCTCAAAGCTTAAAAACTCTGTGAAAATGGGCGTGTAAAGCTCTGGAAAAGTGGGAGTGTAGAGGGGTGAAAGAGGGAAGAGAACAACCAATGAAACACAGACATACAACACACTCATTATACAGAATAATGAATATTAATATATGAGCACAGATAAAATGACAACAAACTCCCAAGCACAAGGGAGAAATGCAAACGAATATTTAAAAGGGCTAATAATACTTTGATTACGTTTAAGAGCACTGCAGTCTCATGATAAACAACACGTAGTTTAACACAGAAAGAATAAGGACAGTTTATTTTTTGTCCATTTTTCTTAGAATTTTTGATCTAAATCAGTCTTTTGTCTATTAGAATAATCGTGTCATCGTGTTCAGCCGCTACACCACTGTATCAGTGTCCAGTTTGCACATATATTCCATTTGAAGAAGACTTGATGAAATATGTGTGCATACACCATGCTGGTTCATGTTTGGTGCAGGAGAATATGTAAAATATGTCTATAAAAACTTTAAAAACGGATACTTTATTCTGAATATGAGCCACGTGGCTAGTGTTGTTAAACTCATCGCGGAGCTCTGCGTTGAAACCGATCATATGCGCGCTCCGTGTGTGTATCATAACAATTGTATTTTTGATGTGTTCGTATTCAAACTCCAGTTTTGATCACATCATAATCAAAATACAAACAACACTCATGTGCTGCTGTGCTGAGGGAAACATACACACGGCTCGCGTGTCTGATTGCAGAGATGAATAAACAGTACTTTTGTGACATTTGAATACTCCACTGTAATGTGATCTTATGTGAACATATTTTCCATTTGTGCTGGTAGATTACAACAAAACAACCCACATGCACCCAAACCTCTGCTCTTGTCACAAGAAATCGCATTTTTGTGTTGTAGCACTGAAGAAACAAGCACCTACGACCCATGTCTCTGAATGACAACAGAGACAGAGGCAAGAGAAGTGATACTTTCTCATGCATAATACCGCAATTATGATCTTATTCATACTACAGCGCAGTGATTGGATTGAATGAGCTTTATGTCATGAATAAATGCAGAGAACCACTCAAAACTGTTGACGTCAGCATGTTCGACCAGCCCATACTGGAGCCAATCAGCACTCCGGATCTTGCATAGTACAGTACATGATGACGTTAGATTTTGTGACGTTGCTCCGACTTTGCATTTCAAACCAGAAGACAGAATCGCTCTGAAAAAAGCTAAAATAACTAATTTCAACTTTTAAATAAAATTAATGAGCACCTTTAGTGTATTCAATGATGTGCAGCCTATATATATCTGTTTACAGCTCAAAAAAATGTGTTCTGGGGTTTCATGACCCTTTAACTCTTTCTTCCTTCAGAAGATTCTCCTGTGCGCCATCCAGCTCTTCACACTCCAGTCCAGTAGGTGGCAGAAATGTTCTGCTACTTTTCTTTTCTTTTCTTATGGTGTTTCTATGCACCAATTTAATTGGGGCATTTCACCCATTTCACCAGGAGTATGGAGGCCACAATATATATTATAACATATATTATACATTAAAGGTGCCCTAGAATCAAAAATTGAATTTACCTCAGCATAGTTGGATAACAAGAGTTCATTACATGGAAAAGACATATGCTGAGTTTCAAACTCCATTGCTTCCTCCTTCTTATATAAATCTCATTTGTTTAAAAGACCTCTGGAAAACAGGCGAATCTCAACATAACACCAACTGTTACGTAACAGTCGGGATCATTAATATGTATGACCCCAATATTTGCATATGCCAGCCCATGTTCAAGGCATTACACAAGGGCGGCCAGTATTAACGTCTGGATCTGTGCACAGCTGAATCATCAGACTAGGTAAGCAAGCAAGGACAATAGCAAAAAATGGCAGATGGAGCAATAATAACTGACATGATCCATGATTACATATTTTTAGTGATATTTGTAAATTGTCTTTCTAAATGTTTCGTTAGCATTTTGCTAATGTACTGTTAAATGTGGTTAAAGTTACCATCGTTTATTACTGTATTCGCGGAGACAAGAGCCGTCGCTATTTTCATTTTTAAACACTTGCAGTCTTGCAAAATGCACTTGCAAATGTAAACATCCAAATAAATACTATACTCACAGGAATCAATGCATGCATGCAGCATGAATGACGAACATCTTGTAAAGATCCATTTGAGGGTTATATTAGCTGTGTGAACTTTGTTTATGCACTGTATAACTGCACTTATAGTCGAGAGCTCTGGAGGGCAGGGAGCGAGAGATTTAAAGGGGCCGCACAGCCTGAATCGGTGCATAGTTAATGATGCCCCAAAATAGGCAGTTAAAAAAATTAATTAAAAAAAAATCTATAGGGTATTTTGAGCTGAAACTTCACAGACACATTCAGGGGACACCTTAGACTTATATTACATCTTTTGAAAAGACGTTCTACGGCACCTTTAAAATGAACATTTTACTGCATTCACCAAACCGGTTATTTATTAAATAATTTCCATTTATGTTGTGCGGAAGAAAGAAGGTTTTTGGAACAACATCAAGGTTTATCAATGGAGACAGAGTTTTCAGTTTCGGGTGGAGGTTGGCTTGAAATGCTCAGGGATATTGTAAAAGAAAAAACTTTCTTAATGCTGGTGATAGACACTGTCAGGAGCAGCACAAGATTTGACAGACTTTCCCAGTTATTATATCAGTTGTGAATAAACGTATTTAATTAATTGTGAAAAAGAAATGCGCTTAATTATATTGAATGTACTTCAAATCTTAAAAGTATTATTTAAGTAACTGTAAAAAACTTGCAGATAATATAATATTAATAAAATTAAATGTACTTAAACTTAAATGTACTTAAATAGACTATCATGAACACTAGAGGTGTGACGAGACAGACGAGACTCGAGATTGAGTTCACAAAACGAGACAAGATTTTTACACATTATTTTTAAGAAATCCTCAATGGTGAAATACATGACTAGAAAAAATATTCTGCAGGTGTATTTGAAATTTTTAACTAATCATCTTGTAATGAATGTCATTTCAGTTCTACTTTCTGAGTATGAATTATCATATGCAGTAAAAGACAACAATATTCAAGTACTGTAAAAGGTTTTGCCACTAACTCAACTGACTGACTTCTCTTCTGTATGATTTCAGTCTCTTCAGACCTTATTGTACATGATTTATGAGCTTCTACAACTTTTGACCTCCTAACTGAACTCCTCTCCACAAACTGATCATAGAAATAAAACAGTATAAATAAAAATGGTAACACTTTACAATCAGGCCTTATTTATTAACATTAATGTATTAACCAACATCAACTAACAATGAGCAATATATTTGCTACAGTATTTATTAATCTTTGTTTATGTTAGTTAATAAAATTAGTCATTTGTTGTAAGTTCATGATAGTTCACAGTGCATTAACTAATGTTAACAAATGAAACCTTACTGTTTGTGCTTAATAAGATTAAGAGAAAACTGTTATTCGTTTTTATGGTAACACTTTACAATAAGTGCAACCATAATCACACTCTCTCAATAATTCAAAGTGCAAATAAGACCAAATGTTTCTTTGATACAGAGCTAAGAGATGGTTACAACTACACTGCCCAGCCTAAAATAGCTTTCATATTGAGAGATATTTGCATGCATCAGGGAGCCGCTTTCAAAATGCGGGTGTTGAAATCGCGTTTGAATCATAGGTTTGAATCTATGGTTTGAATGCGCCCTCGCGTTTACTTTCACTTTCACGATCGCGCGTAACTCTGTAAATATGGAGCGGCGGCGACCGTTATCCAACTGAATTAAATGTTTTTTATTTAAATACAAAGCAAAATGACAGTGGAGACATAATGTAAATGTAGCGGTGGCATATTCTTTCCTAATCATCCTAACACTCTATCATGGCAATATCTTTAGTCTCGCGAGAACTCGTGACACAAGATCTTGTCACACCCCTAATGAACACTGAAAATTACTAAAATGAAATTAGTTCATTTTACTCAAATATTACTTAAATTTAATTGCAGCATACTTAATAGAAAAAAAGTTATGTGAACTCAATAACTGATTATATGAAGCATAACTCAAATGGAATGTGTTACATCAGATTTCTAGCTCCCTAGAATGCTTTGTTTATGACTGTTAAAGAAAAGTAAATGTAAAAATATAGTGTTATTTTATGTGCTTCTGCTCAAGATTAATATAGGGGTCATCTGTTAGTGTTTAATGTCCTGTTATGTTGGAATTTTGTTTCTGCCAGGTTTTGGGGGGTTCCCACTGTGGTGAAGAGTAGAGCCTGTTGTTAGATCGAGGATTGGCCAAAGAAGATAAGCCTATATGTTGATTTATTTAAAGGATTGGTTCACTTCAGAATTAAAATTTCCTGATAATTTAATCAACCCCATGTCATCCAAGATGTTTATGTCTTTCTTTTTTCAGTTGAAAAGAAATTAAGTTTTATGAGGAAAACATTGCAGGATTTTTTAATCGGGTACAATGGGTTGAAGGTCCAAATTGCAGTTTCAATGCAGCTGCAAATGGCTCAACATGATCCCAGCCTTGGAATAAGGGTCTTATCTAGCAAAATGATTTGTCATTTTCTAAACATGATATACTTTTTAACCACAAATGCCCGTCTTGCAGGCTCTGCGATGCACCACGCATTATGTAATCACGTTGGAAAGGCCACGTGTGAACCACGGTAGGGCAAAAAACTCCATCTCATTTTCTCCTCCAACTTTAACATGATCTGACATCGTTGTTTTACCTTTTTTTTTTGTAAAGGCAGATTGACTTATGGTACTTCTCAAACGGAAGGCTGCATCCTACAATGGCTGCATATCTAGGCTGCATCCTACGATGGCTGCATATCTAGGCTGCATCCTACGATGGCTGCATATCTAGGCTGCCATGTCATCAAACGCTGAAGGCCATCTCAATCGGAAGGATCCTTAGAAGGCAGCCTTCGTTTCGCATCCTTCTTTCGGCCTGTTTTGAAGGACGCATTGGATGTATCCTTCGTGGCCTTAAATGACCCACAATTTAAATTCAAGAAAATAAACTGACAGAAAATTAGTCTGTACATTTATTATTAAATGTAAGACAAAAATAATGTTTTCGTCCATTATAAATTATATAGATGTTATGTTTTGTTTTGCTGTAAATTCATCATTTAACACTAAACTGCTAATAATGTAAGCCACTGGGAGACCTCAGACGGCTGTCATTCACTGCACTGCATTAATAAAAAAACAGTTAATATAAAGAGTTGTAATACAAAGTTTCGTGACGTGACCGCAGGGGCGGAAATATTTATGATGTAGCCATGTGCACTTGGTAGACTGTCTCATTTGAGCTTTTAATGCTGAAGGGGACTCTAGTCTAGAAGCCTCTGAAGGTCTGGACTAAGGACACAGCCTCAGGATGCAGCCTTCCGTTTGAGAAGCCCCTTTAGTCTTTGCACGCTCGCTTTGTAAACACTTCCTCGGTACTTCCACCTATGTCACACATGACCTTGCCAACATGATTACATAATGCGTGGCGTATCGCAGAGCTAGTGCAAGACGAGCATTTGTGGTTAAAAAGTATATAATTTTTATTTATTTATTTTAGGAAATTACTAATTGTTTTGCTAGATAAGACCCTTATTCCTTGGCTGGGGTCGTGTAGAGCCCTTTGAAACTGCAATTTGGACCTGCAACCCTTTGTACCCTGCTGAAGTCCACTATATGGAAAAAAAAAATCCTGGAATATTTTCCTCAAAAACCTTACTTTCTTTTCGACTGAAGAAAGAAAGACATAAACATCTTGGATGACATGGGGGTGAGTAAATTATCAGGAAATTTTAATTCTGAAGTGAACTAATCCTTTAAAAAGCAATGGCTGTGCACACTTCAGCACAGGGATTGTATCTTGGTTAATTACGCTAATACATGTAGGCCTAGGTGTGCCTGTGCTAATGCTAACTAGCAGTTAACAGATTAAAAGATTTGAGTTAAATAAAAAATTTAATTAAAGTTACATTATGTGCCTTTTGGCTCTCTGGAGGTTAAAAAATAAAAACAAAACAAAACTGCATGACTTTTGCGGAAAAAAACCCCCATTGTTTTGGTTGTTCTTCAGCTCTGTGTGACTGTGGAAGCATGTGATCCTTCACAACAGATCATGCTTTACAATAAACTCTTGAGAGCTTCATATGGAAATGTATCTGTTCAATAAAATATCTTACTCACCTGTTGAGTAATAAAAACACAATCTCCGTGTCGCTTTTACAACATTTCAAATCCCTCAGTTCTGGCCATCTCCGAAAATCCAAACCAATGTTGTCATTTAAATACGAGCTCTTTCGCGTTTTCTTTTTGCCAGCAGACTCTCCTCTGTTCGGCGTTTATTTCAAACTGGTGATTCCTCATAGGTTGGAGATTTAGCGTCCTCCATGTCAACCTTTCTTGCTTGTCCCACTCCATACATGCGTCAGTACAGTAGTAGCAGATCAACTTTTCTCTATTTATGGATATGACGACATGCACGGGTGAGTGACGTATGTAAGCAAATTCACAACAGGCTCACCATAGTGGATCACAAAACATGTTTTGGAAGGAGTGATGATGTATTGACTTAATTTTTGTTAATTTTGAACAAAAAAAAAAGTTACCTTTAATTTTCAGCTACACAGTATTAAGTGGATTTATGCTCACAGTACTCATAAAAGATTTTAAACTTAAAAGGCAATTGTTTCCTCAAATGGTTTGAGCTACTTATTGGGTTTCGCAGAATTTCATGACTGTTTATTAACACTTACAAATACATTTAAAATATATTTGAAATAATTATTTGTCATGATTTAAAAAGTACACTTATCTTGATGTGTTGGCTAACATATAAAAGCGCCTGTAAAAATTTGTATAATTATAATTTTAACTAAAGTGTGTTTGTGTTACTAAATGTTACATTTAAAGTTAATATGTTTTAAATATACTAAATTTCAACTTCATCATTACAAGTGTGTAATTACAAATATATATTAAATACATGTCAGACAAGCTTACATTATTGTATATTTTAGATTACCATAAATGCTTGTCATTAACCATATTGTCAAAGACAACAGAAGTAATTATGAAATTAGATATAAAGATGTACTTAAGTCCAACTTAAGTGGGTCAAAACTGCCTCAAATTCAGCTAACCCCATTTAATATAAATTTAAAACCATTTCATAAAGTTCATAGCCGTTTTAATTCTAGTACAAGTAAGCTAAAATAAGCTAATCTGTAGTCTTTGTCTGTTTACCTTTGTCTAAAAAAGGCTTGATAAGCAGTAAATATGTCATTGTGTCTATATCTTCAACTATAAAATTAAACCTTGCACTAACAGCAGTTTTTTTTTTACATGTACAAAGATCATGTAATTGTCCTGCACTGCTGGCATATTTGCCAATAGTTTCCTCAGGCTGAAAAGACATTTCGGCATGAGAATCAAACTCTTCATTTGTTCCTCAACCACTGGAACCAGTCGTCCGTTAACAAAACAACACAGCGAATAATTTTTCCCATTGGAGACATCACACGCCGCCATCTACTGTACATGCCCATTAGCTCTGGGTCTGTGTGTGTGTGTGATGGAAACCCACATCTCTGTAATGTGAAGTCCCCTAATGAACAGGCACCAGACTGCAAGCGGCATCAATGGAAAGCAAAATTCGTTAAAACTGAAGGAGGTAATTGGAAAGTGAGCCGTCACAGTGCAGGCGCCTTCTGAACCTGTCAGATTCGTAATGAAGAGAAACATCACTGCCTTCGTTGACCCAAGAAAACACACAAAGACAGGCAGAGGAAGGGGTAAACACATGTTCACCTCATTACATTTAGCACCTCAATGGTATATAAGTGAGAGTAATGCAGGGAAATACCTGGGGTCATGTGTTAGCAGACTCTTTAGCGTACTTGCACTGATATGAAAACAAATTCACCTTTTTTCCACCATTTTAAGCCTACACTACAGTACAAGATTACTTATGGTTATGAAGTAATTAATTTTTTCGTCTATAGACTACCAAAGAACATTCATAGTAAGGAAGAGCAGAAAGAGCTTAATTTAAACTAAATAAAATATATATTGAGGTTATGGAGAAACAGAAAGAGATGCCTTAAGGAGATGTGAGAGAGATGACAGCGAGCGTCTGTTCCTGCAGCTGGCCCTTGCCCCGCCTCTATAAAATGCACAGCAGGAGTCATTATCAGTGGGGGGGTTAGTTCATCCCCATATTACCACCTTACCCCCCCCCCCCCATTAACCATCCACCTCCCCAGCAGCTCACACACTTCATCTGATGTTAACTATGTAAGCACTCATATCTGTCACACTAATAGCTATTGTTATGCTGATATGCACAGTAGGACTGACACACAGGTTGCTCCCACTTCAATCATAATAGAACAGTTAAAGCAAGATAATACATGATCTTACCAGCATGTGACATATTGGTTTTACAGACCTACACATACCATAAAATGGTGGGAGGGGTTTCAGCTATTCAACTTTATTGAAGTAATATTAAACAGTTTGACAGACTGAAGGGAGGTTTGTCGGCATCAGAAGATGTATGAGTACAATAAAAACCTGAGTTCATCAGTGACAGCCAGGAAAGACTGGGTGACAACCATGAATAGAGTGGTGAAAGGAGTGCTGGAAAGTCAGTGACAGCTCAGAGAGACGGCGACCGGGGAAGAAAGAGCTGGCAACCCAAACTGTGTCCTCTGTGAGGACTCCCCCCACAAAGCTACGAAGAATCCAATGGCAAGATACCCCCAGGGGTGCCCGAGGTGGGGGGAGGATGAGCACCCCAGCCGGACAGATATAATGGTTTTAGACCCAAGCAATGGAAAAACAACTACGAATAGCCAGTGCTTATGTGGCAAAGTCTGCAAGAACGATTGTGGCTTGAAGATCCACCAAGCAAGAATTAAGTGTTTGGTAGGAGGAGGAGCAGCACAACGCACAGGTGTTCAACCTGGTGAGACGCAGGAGGAGCCAGTCCTGGAGTCACTCCACAGTGCCTTGAACCTCCACGTGTTGCAAGCAAATCCCCCCAACATTAAGTTCAGCAGGAAGCTGATCAAATGGCCAGCAGCTAGTATGACTTCACTGTGGGAACAGTTTGATGAAGATATCAATCAGATTCTGGAGGCAATGGTTAAGGGAGAGGCTGATAGAAAGCTGCAAGTCATCATTGTCAGCATGGGAGCAGAACGGTTTGGAGAAGAGGAGGGAAAAACTATGAGAACATCTTACTAAAAAACCACAGAGAGGTAAGAATTCACAACATCAGGCAGGAGATGAGAAGAGGAGATGAGATGAAGTCCCAGTACAAGGAAGCAGGAGAGAGTGAGTGCATTGGCTTAGCTCAGCTGATGGGTTTCCTGCGAAAGATCAGGGTCCTCTGTCGAGCAGAGTGGCATCAGAGGCGCAGACGGGAAAGGGCCCGAAAACGTGCAGCTTTTATAGCTGACCCCTTTAAGTTCACCAAGGAGTTACTGGGGCAGAAGTGCAATGGAAAGCTGGTCTGTTCACAGGAAGAAATGAATCAACATTTGAGCAACACATA
The DNA here is from genome assembly GCF_018812025.1 of Megalobrama amblycephala. Lineage (NCBI taxonomy): Eukaryota > Metazoa > Chordata > Actinopteri > Cypriniformes > Xenocyprididae > Megalobrama > Megalobrama amblycephala. The sequence continues at coordinate 43,522,337 of NC_063050.1, forward strand.
TAGTGATCCTAAGAGAGAACAGGAGTTGGGGCAGTGTGACATCTTGATAGACCCTCCTGAACCCAACACACAGTTTGACTTGTCAGAGCTGCAGTTGAAGGAAGTCAGAGAGGTTGTTTGTAAGGCAAGGGCAGGTTCTTCACCTGGACCAAGTAACATCTCATACAAAGCGTACAAGAACTGCCCTAAGCTCCTTTGTCATCTGTGGAAGATTCTGCGTGTTATCTGGAGAAAGGGGAAAATTCCAGAGCAGTGGCGATGGGCTGAAGGTGTATGGATCCCAAAAGAGGAAAACTCAACCCAGATAGACCAGTTCCGCATAATCTCCTTGCTGAGCGTAGAAGCAAAGATCTTCTTCAGTGCTGTTTCCAACCCATTGTGCAACTATTTGCCAGAGAACACCTACATAGACACAACAATACAGAAAAGTGGAATTTCAGGTATTGGAGCACAATGATGTAGTGACCCAGCTCATTAGGGAGGCCAGAGAAAACAAGGGCAACTTAGCAGTTTTGTGGTTAGACCTGGCAAATGTGTATGACTCAATTCCACATAACCTGGTACAACACACACTGACTAAGTATCACATCCCCAGTAGGATTAAAGACCTCATTAACGATTATTACTGTAACTTTAGGATGAGGGTCTTTTCAGGAGCAATGACATCAAGCTGGCATAAGGTCGAGATCGGTATCATCACAGGATGTACTATTTCTGTGACACTGTTCTCCCTAGCCATGAATATGCTTGCTAAGTCTGCTGAACCAGAGTGTAAAGGACCTGTGACAAATTCTGCCCAGTGACAACCACCCATCAGGGCCTTTATGAATGACCTTACAGTCACCACAGAATCAGTTCCAGGATGTCAGTGGATTTTACAGGGCCTTCAGAAGCTGGTGGACTGGGCCTGTATGCATTTCAAACCGACTAAATCGAGATCTTTGGTACTGAAAAAAGGGAAGGTTGAAGAGAAATCCAAATTTCACATTGCAGGTACAGCCATCCCAACTATCTCTGAAAAGCCAATCAAGAGCCTAGGCAAGGTGTTCGATAGTTCTTTGAGGCAGAGGCAAGGCTGCAGCACAGGAGACTGGTGGGTGTGGTTACACAAGGCAGAGCTGGGCTGGGATCCTTTACGGCGACACACATGAAGAACAGTAGAGGAAAGGAAAGGAACCGCCTTGTTCTGGAGGAAGTGAGAGCAACTGTAGAAGAGATTAGATCCTGGCAGTGGGAATGAAACAACAAGGTGCATGGACAAGATGGGAGAATGCGATACAGAGGAAAGTCACCTGGACAGAGCTTTGGAAGGCTGAGCCACACCGCATAAGATTTCTCATTCGGTCAGTGTATGATGTTTTGCCAAGTCCGTCAAATCTGCATGTATGGGGGAAAATAGAGTCACCAGCATGCCTACTGTGCTCCAAGTGAGGAACCCTGGAGCATATCTTGAGCTGTTGTCCAAATGCACTTGGAGAAGGATGGTATTGATGGAGGCATGATCAAGTCCTGAAGACCATCGCTGAAGCTATCAGCGCAGCAGTTGAGAGGGCAAAGAAGTCCCGACCCAGCAAGTATAGTATTGATTTTGTCAGAGCTGGGGAGCAGCCTAAGTCTATGAAAAGGAAATCAGTAGGCATTCTGGCCTCTGCAAGGTATTGGCAGCTGTTAGTGGACCTGGATAGGCAGCTGAAGTTCCTTAGCCATATCACAGTTACCACCCTGCGACCAGACATTGTCCTAGTGTCAGAATCCACAAAACAAGTTGTGCTGCTGGAACTGACAGTCCCATGGGAAGATTGCTTGGAAGAGGCCTTTGAGAGGAAGCTTTCCAAGAATGCAGGACTGGTAAGTGACTGCAAGCAGGCAGGATGGAGAGCAAGGTGTATCCCAGTGGAGGTTGGATGTGGGGGGATTTGCAGCACGTTCCTTAGCTAGAGCCTACAGAGAGCTGGGGATTGAGGGAGTGAGCAAGAGGGCAGCTATCTGCAGCAGCAGAGAAGGCTTCAAGGTGGTTATGGCTCAAAAGAGGAGATCCATGGTGTACTAAGTAGCTAGCCAGCTGGACACAAGCTGGGGTCTGATCAGCCCCAGCTGGGTCACCTGGAGGAGGGTGTATGATGTTGTAAGACCCGAAACACCCAATGATTCCAGGAACATCACTGAGGATGTGTCCAGCGGCATCAGAATATGTATGAGTACAATCTGTCTTGGGTAGTTAAGATATAACATAGAACTGAACTTGACTTTAAAGTCAGATTCAAATTAAATTTCACCCTATCTATATTTCTAAATGCATGTTATTGATCTTGTTGTGAACGATTCATCCATGCATGTTTTCTTTTCTTCTGACATTGTAATTTTTAATTAACACATCTTCCAGTGAAACAACTGAAATCTCTCATTCAGATGTGCCTCCATCCAATCAACAACCAATAGATAGAAGAAAAAGTCCCCACCCTACATTTATTTTTTTCATAATCCATTTCACGCACATGTCACAGTACTGAAGAAAAGATCTGTTGCTACTTCTGTTACACTGTGACTTTAATTTATATATTTTTTTACAAGGGAAGTGAATTTTTTCCCCCATTTGGTCACTATTTATGTTCTTCTCAGCAGCCATCTAATAAACAGTACTGCAATATGGCAAATAAATGTTAAATTTAACTACAAATATCCCATTTTGCTTTCGAACGCAAAAAAATTTGTGTTCAAAATATTTTTCAATTAGGAAAATATCATGTCACACTTGCTTGACACAATTTTCCTGCATGAAATTAAATATTAACTAACTCTTATTTTACTTAGATGAAAATAGATTTTTAAGGTTTATAATTTGCTGTGGACAGTTCATTGGGATAATGTAAAGTAAGTTTTAATAAAGTCGAACGGAGGAAAGTGTCTTATATGACAACTTAAAATACATCTGATACAGTGAGACAGATGTTAAAAATATTTATTTAATTAAGTCAGACTGACATTATTACAAAACAAACATGAACAAAATGACAGACATCTTGAAAAGGGTAACAGATTAGATATTTTACATATTAAAACAAATAAAACATGACACTGACACTATATAATGGAGAAGAACACAAAATAAAAGACATTTTCTGCCATAATGCTTTATCAGTATTGCTTATTGCTAAATTAGAAGGATGTATAAAGTGACAAAAATATTTTTACATTTTGATCAAGAGGAGAATACAAAATAATACTGTACTGCCTCCCGCACATAAATGATGAAAAATGATGGACATTGTCATCAACTGGAGGGTCATCTATAATGAACTTCAAACATACTCCATCCACCCATTTAACTCAGGGTGACAAAGTGACATCAGATGCTGGAGGTGGACAGGATGTCCTCTACCAGGTGTTTATACACCCATGCGTCACCTTTGAGCCGCTGTCGACGGATCCCGACCACCTCAGGCTTCTGCAGGATACAAACCTCCAGCTCAAACTGCATGGTCACCTTTCCAAAGTCTGACTGTGTGTGGCACTTTAGAGTATAGCTACAAGAAAAAGAGGACATGATAGCATATAAAAAATAACAACTTAAGTTAATTTTTCAGAGCAGTGGTTCTCAAGCTTTGGGACTGAAAGACCTCCTGTTGTCAAATACAATTTCTGAAGGACGCCCCTCCGTATATGCTGATTATGACAAAGCTGCTTCCTTTCAAACTTTTTATACATGTATAGAATTAATTAACATGCAGTTATGTTCTGTATTATAGAACTATATGTTCAATAAAAATAATAGTTATTGAGGGGAAAATAAATATTAGGGCTGCACAATATATCATTTTAGCATTGATATCGTAAATCAGCAATAGTATAGGTCAGGTATGAATGACATTATAGGTCATCGTATATTTTATACACACACAGGTTTGTTTTGCTATCAAAGTAAGGACATTCCATAGGCATAATGGTTTTTATACTGTACAAACTGTACATTCTATCCCCCTACACTACCCCTACTCCTAAACCTGCCCATCACACAAAACATTCAGCATTTTTACATTTTTAATAAAACATTGTTTAGTATATTTTTAAAGCTATTTTAAATATGAGGACTCATGAAATGTCCTCATTTTTCATGTTTACGTTGTAATACCAGTGTAATACTGTCATTATACAAATTTGTGTCCTCATAAATCACAAACACACATACGTCAAGTATAGGGATTGTAGTTGCAATAAATATTCCAGAATAACATATCACAATGTCAGTTTTTTCAAATATTGTGCAGCCCTAATAAATTATTTGAGTTTACTTTTTTAAATTTTTTAATTATTTTAATTAAGATTAGAGTCAGACTGTTTTAATATAGTAATATCAATTTATTAATTCAAATACTTTTGATTTATCCTGCTGAAGTTTGCTGAGGCCACCTAGTGAGCCCCAGCCCCTGGATAAGAACCACTGATTTAAGGGGAAAAACTCATTTGAATTGCTATTTCAGGCAACAATTGAGGTAAGAGTTTAACTTACCCTTTCTGAACAAAGTCCACATTCTTCTCTGGTAAGATGCTGAGAATCTGATTGAGCACTTGGTCAGCATTAGTCTGACTGGTGAGTGTCACATTGTATTGAGCCTGGAAAACATTTACAGTTTTGAAATCAGATGTAGCCACAGAAAAATTGTTTATACACACTGGCATACATCTAAATTTGCATTGTGGAGAAATTTCCCGAAATTAACAAATTAAAAAAGGTAACAAATGTTAAAGTGACAGTTCAACAACCATTTACTCACTCCAATGTCTTCTGAACCCCTTTTTCCCCATTGACCCCTGAACCCCATTGACCACAGCATGTTCTCAAGGTCATTCTATACATTGAAAGTGAGTGGTCACCACAGCTGTCAAGCAAGATTTGTAGTGAATATTCAGTCTGTTCCTCATAAACTTAACTTCCAAGGGGGCCACAACAAAAAGCATTAAAATAACATAAAATAAACTTGATTGGAATTTCTATAAATAAATATAATTTTTTTTACCTTATGCCAAGCTCTAAAATATTTTATAGGCTAGAAATTGGGAGTAAAAAAAAAAAAAAAAAAAAAAAAATCCTGTACAGTAAACCACAAAAAAATAAAAATAAATAAATAATAATAATAATAAAAAAATAAAATAAAGGGGAAAGTCATGGGAACTTCAAATAATGTTTTGGACAAAGGGGGACCTAGATCTACAAGGTTGCGAACCACTGATTTAATTTTTTTTTGTGTGTGTGTGTGTGTGTGTGTTCCACAAAAAAAAAAAAAATCATACATCATACAGATTTAGGATGACATGAGGGTCATGTCTAAATGATGACCTATCCCTACCTATTTTGGTTTACCCTCAGTGATGTGGTGTTTGCGAGAGGAGTCACTGTTAAAGCAACTGGTTGCAGCAGAGTGATAAACATGCAAAATAATAATTCTTAATCATTGAAATATGGAGAAAAAAGAAAAAAAAAAGAAAAAGAAAAAAAAGGCCAGACGAATGATACCTTAATTTTGCGTGGTCCGTCTCGAGGTCCTTTTTTCTTGCTGGGAGTGAGCATTGTAATGACTTTATCCAGGCCTCTCTCCAGACTGCCAAACACTTTACCTCCCTTGCGCTTCTGCCCACTGTCCACTTGACAGCCAGCCAGGTCCAGAGATCGAGACCTGGACACATTGAAAATGCAGTTTAGAACACAATTACACATTTCTGTAGTTGTAAAACTATCACAATGCAACACAGGCCAAGAGGCAATTACTGGAGAATGGGGCAGTTAAAATAATAAATGGCTCAACAGCACACTCCAAAATTAAGTGCAGCAAGTCCTGCAATTTATTTCACATGCAAAGAGGGTATTGACATAAAGGTAAGGCAAAAAAACAAACAAAAAAAGGACTGTTAACTCTATGGGACAAAAAACATGGGAAAAACACACACATACATATACACACACACTCCTGTTTAAAATGTTGTGGTCGGTACAATTTTTTTAAGAAATTAAGATTTGTTTTCAGTAATTGTTTTCAACATTGATAATAATATGAAATGTTTCTTGAGCAACAAATCACATTAAAATGATTTTTGAAGGATCATGTGACACTGAAGACTGGAGTAATGGCTGCTGAAAATTCAGCTTTTCAATTACATGTATAAATTACATGTTAAAATACATTCAAATAGAAAAAGGCTATTTTAAATTGTAATAATATTACTGCTTCTACTGTATTTTTTTTTTAACCACATCATATGTGTGACTTACTGGCTAAAAAAAATTGTAAATTTACCTCAATGGGAAAAAAATAATTAAAAAAAAGTGTGATATTTTAAAGGTGAAATGTCAATGATTATCTCATTTATTTCTGAATTCAATTTTCCCCACATTTTCAATTGTTTTACTTCAGTGAAAGTCATTCTAGCTTAGAAAGCTTAGATTTTTGTGTATTTTTTAAAAGAAGGGTCAAAAGGATAAACAATGCAAATGTATTTATTTTCACAGCCTTTAGGCCTTCTTTGCTCTTATTTACCAAGGGTAGCAATAATTCTGACCAGGACTATGTAGATGTACAGTGCACAGCATAAATGAGTACACCCCCTCTGAAACTTCTGAAAGTCAGCAATTAATCAATTACTTAGAAGACATATTAAGGTTCTTTAGAGATATAATGTTCCAGCAAGTCTGCTTAATCAATTACCAAAGAAGCATGTCAATTATTCAGGAAAATAAGATTCTTATCAAGGTGATAAAATGTTGTGTAGCAAAAATGAGTACACCCTCCTAAAAGTTACTAAATAAAACAATAAAACAAATTTTGGTGTAAGTTTAAGGCAATATTTGATCAACAGGTAAGTATGTTGAACCAAAACATTTAAAAGAGAAGTCATTTCTTGACAACTAAAAGTGTTATATAGCCCACTGAATCATTCTCAGACTTAATGCTGACAACAATGGAATCACTTGGGAGAGAACTGTCAGGAAACTTATTTCTTAGCACAAAAGAGGACAGTGGTACAAGAGGATTACCAAATCATTGCTTTAAGTGTGAAAATATAGCAAAAGTAACACAGAAATTCAAAAACAATGGATTTGTGACAAGGCCCCTGAAATAATCAGGCCTTCATTTTAAGCTTTCATTTAGTGATGAGGGATTTTTTGCTAGACAAAGAGCAGGAGAAATACCAAGCGAGTGTCTCAGAGCCAGCAAAAGCTATGAAAAGGGTGACTGTTTATCTCACAGAGTAAGATGCAGCCTGCAGAAATGACATGCATGGTTGTTGTTCTCACTGGAACTACCTACTGTAACCAAAGCACAATAAAGTCAGTTAGCCATTTCCAAAGCCCAAATTTACAAAATATACATTCTGGGAATCAATACTCTGGTCTCATGAGACCAAATCAATCATTTTGGATCTAACAGCATCCAAAGTGTTACAGTTTTGCTAGAGGAGGAGTACAGTGAGAAGTGGCTGGTTTCCACATAGTAAAGTTCAGTGGTAGTAAAGCTCTTATATAGGGATGTATGTATGATGAAGGTGTGAGGGATTGGGCTTTATCAATGCTGTCATGAATTCACACACCACTGTGTAATTTACTACACAAACTTGAAACAGAAGATGTGACCCTTTCCTTATTCCCTGCATTGTTGGGCATTTTTTTCAACAATGAGGATATGCATTCTCCCAAGGTGAAAAACCTTCTGTGGACATGTATTGCTCTCAATCTTAACACTCTTGAGAACCTGTAGGGGATTCAGTAGAGACGAGTTGAGCAACACTCCCCATTAAAGATCAGGGCATTTAAGGAGCTCATCATCCAGGAGTTAAACAGGACAGATGTGACAATTTGTCATGAACTTGTACACTCTGTGCCAAGAAGGGTCAGAGCAGTATATTCAAACTTATGGAGGGCTTGCTTGGAAACAATTTTTATAATCCCTTTTGTTCATGGGGCAGAAGTTACACACTTCACCTTTAAATCCCACTCTCTCTTCACTAGTAATTTGACTCTTCTCACAAAATACAGAAAGTTCTTTACCTTCTCTCGGGGCTGAAAGCCAGTATATCCAGTTCTCCTTGTTGGCCGCTCTGCTGTTGGTCCATCTCTCTCCTGTGGGACACTTCTTTAGCGGCACTGCCCACTCCTGCACACACACACGGGATAAACACGTGTCACTAAATGCTACATGCTGCTGCAGCACTGGGAACAGCGACACGTACACCTGTCAGTATGCGCTTCGGGAGTTGTCTCGTACACACGCGCATGCACACATACACACACGCTCCGTCCCCAGTGTGCTCCTGTCCGTTCCAGTGCAGGAGGTGGTGTGTGACAGTAACGAGGTGGACACAGTGGATGTTGGGACATGAAGACTTTTCCCCAGACACATTGCGCCCATACAGACACACACACACTCTCTCTGGTCAAAGTGAATCAAACTAAAGATGCTAGATGTATGAAAAGCACACACACACACACACACACATACACTCTTTTTAGGTGTATTCTTTTCAACTCCACATATGCCATTTAAGCATCTGCAGTCGTCACGTTACTGTGCAAAATGACACCAAAAATGCAATGTTTGCAGAAAATGTACACTTTATCAGAGTAAAAGAAAAAATAAGAGAAATTATCCAGGTATTGTCACTAGTGAAGAGCCTTGATTATACATGACCAGAGAACTCCAATTCACCTATCAATCTATCCTTGCTTTTGTTGAGCATTCATTTTGCTGTCATTTCCTTTTCAAAAAGTAAATAAGTGAAAATACCCAGGCCTTAAAGTTCATAATCACAGTTCATGTTAAAAAAAAATGTAAAAATGGTTTTACATTACATAATTAAATATAAAACTAAGTGGTTAGTGGAACATTACCATAATTAATGTGATCAACTACACCAATTTTTACTCTGCTAGTATACCTGTGGGATGCATTATATTATTTACAGATGCAATTTGGTTTGACATTTTGTAAATGCAATGGCCTAATATTAAGTGAGTGAGGTGAAGTGTCCAAATATATATATATATATATATATATATATATATATATATATATATATATATATATATATATAAACGGTTAGTTCCTGTCCATGATTCTGATTGGTCAATAGCTGTGTTTTATTCACGATAAAACATGGCTATGACCGCTTCATCCAAAGGTTCAGTGTATCACTACACAACACCCTTAGCAACCACTCTTAGCAACGTAAACTGTATGTTCTCAATTGATACTGTTCACTGAAATGTACTGTATTATGCAGAAGAGTATTGTGAGAAAGAGATGGAGTGAGCGAGTTTATTACCTGCATTCAGATTTAGCATTTTCCTTCAGGTAAGTCCTATGTTCGTAATAAAAAATCTGTTTAAATGTCCAATGTATTATCTTGTCCTTTTAACAGTTAAGGGGTTTTCCCATGACTGACAGCGCTAGTCAAAGCATTTGTCAGTTGTATCTTGTTCTGTGTTCACAACAATTCAATCTATTCAATGTAAAAGTCTTCGCAACTGACTGACACACTCATAAAGACAGTCTTTGCCGCCATCTAGTGGCGTAATAATGTTTGTTTGTTTGTTTGTTTATTTTTATTGCAATATCAGCATCTATGGCTATTTTCAGTAACAACATTAAAAAGTGTAATAATGTAACTTCTGTTGCTGTTCAAGGTCAGGGACTAATTTTTCCGGTGGAAGGAAGGCTTTTAGTGAAAGCTTACTTAATGAAAGTTGCATTGATACATATTTTTGGCTTTAATATTTGTATTGTGTGGTAACCGTTTTATAAAAGCAATAAGGTACTCGAGGCTAGTGCTGTATCGTGAATAAGTCACGGCTGAAGGGGTTGCAGGCACTCTGCTTCATGTCGTGCCTAACAACGCCCTTCAGCCGTGACTTATTCACAATACAGAACAGCCTCTTGTACCTTATTGCTGTATGTATATATATATATATATATATATGATGGCAAAGCTAAACTTTTAGCAGCCATTACTCCACTTTTCAGTGTCACATGAATCATTTTAGTATAAATTTCTTATTATTATCAGTTTTGAAAACAGTTGTGGCGTTTAATATTTTTGAGTAAACTATATATTTATATAAAATACAATTTAAATGTTTTGCATAGTTAAAATTGTAAGAATATTTCACAATATTAGAGTTTTTACTGTATTTTTGATCAAATAAATGCAGCCTTAGCAAGCAAGTCTTCTTTCAAAAACAATACATTTTTTTTTTTTTTTAAACTTACCAACCACAAAATGTTGAATAGTAGCATATGATTTAGTGCACAAGGAAAAAGAATTTCATTCAGAAATGTGTGCTCTTCAGATATATAAAACGTTTTTTTTTTCAACAGATTGTAAAACATATCAAAATTATATAAAAGTGCATCAGTTGTGGTGCCATGACGTGTAATCGATTCATTATTCAACTCACCTTTGTTTGTGTCACTACTTGTGTTAGTGATGTTGTTGTTGGGTGTTGTCGCTATAGTTCTGTTGGATTTGACCTTTCTGCTGCACATTGGAGTTCGAGGGGCTGGCAGAGCAAAAACATCTCCATCTGTGCCCGTCACAGCATTCTCTTTATTTTCTTTGGTTCTATCACGTCTCTCTGGCTTCTGTTGGCGGGTTCTTCCATGCTCAATGATGGGGGAGTAGCCTATTTCATTCCGTTTCTTCTCTGATGCTTCAGAGGTGAGCTTCTGGAGAAGACAAGAGTTTCCACATTAAAAGGGGCATGACATAAGAAATCAAATGAGCCTTGATCTAGTAGTGTACCATTAAAACATTTTGCTCAATGCGTCATCCTCATTATAAACAAAGCATTTATTAAAAAAGTTCCAAAAATGGCTCACACATTTGTGACATCACACCAGCAAACATATTTGCATATGACTGCCTCCAGAGCAAGGTATCGCCAAATTTTACATGATCGCACCACAAGCCCCGCCCACTGGCATTTAGTCACTTAACGGCCGACATTTCCCTACACTTGAAAAAAAGCAAATAGAACCTATTATAATCACTGACACCGTCTACACTGGTTGGATACAGTATACAGATGCTTGTTTACTTTCTGACGTATCCACCAACTTGAATCTGCCGACAAGAGGACAAATGAAAGAGTAAATGGAAGCATAAAGGAAACTGCTAATTTCTTTAGAGACTTCAGAAGGATACCAGCGCCACAAACAAGCGAATTTGACAGCAGATTGTTTTGTAAACGAGGCACAGCGTAACAGTTTGCAAAGAAACCTTTGTTGACAGATGAAGCAGTCAGCTGAACTGGATCTGACAGCAGCAACAGCAACAAACCATAAGTAAACTATTTCATAATGCTTTGTCTGTAAATTATAATAATTTCATTGATACTGTTTCTTATGCAATGGCATTGGCCAATCATAAAAGTGGCTGTTTTTCGACAAGCCTTAAAAGGAGCTGCCCCTTAAAAACCAATAATTTCTATCATAGGGTCAGAATGAGGGTTGAAAATCATTGTTTTTCCACATATATTTGTTTTTTTGTGTGCAAAAAAAAAAAAACACCCACTAAATTATTAGTGACTCTCAAGGAAATTACCCCTTTAATAAGTAAGGTGGTTTATATAAGTGGTTTATTATCAGATTATTTCTTTTAACAACGGCAAATAAATTTATAAAAGTTGTTTTTGTGAGAGCCACTGAGAACTACAAACTTGAGTGTCACGAAATGCGGAACATGAAACACATCACATTACCAAAGTTGAATGCGTTGCAATTACTGTTTTGCGTTGCTGTAAACTGTTAGTAATATATTTATAATGGTTGCAAGTTCATAAACTTCCCTAAATAAATGTTTATTAACCTGACCAAACACAATCCAGTTCTATCAACATTGCAGAAGGACTGTTTCTCCAATTGCCATTCTGCACAGTATGCCACTTTGGATGAAAAAAAGTATACTAAATAGTAACAATATTACTAATGAGACAAGTAAAAGGTGGCCAGAGAAAAGGTGTGGAGAAATAAAAAAAGAAAAGAAAAGAAAAATAAAGACTTTGGCCATATAAGCAGCACTGGACAAGAGGGAAGAGCAGACAAATAAAGAGAACACGGAGGCTAACCATGCGTGGAGTGTTTGTGGTCTGTGTGTTCTTGGGCGTGAGAGGGGTCCAGGGATTCTCGTCATCGTAGCAATCAGGGGGGAAGACCATAGAGCCAAGCACCACTGGGTGAACACCATCATCATCCTCACTGAAGCGTAGACTCTTCTTCAGCTGAGACACAGATACACAAAATAAAACCCCTGTAAATAACTGCAACTACAAAAGCATTTATACATCAACACCTGACTAGCGATATTAAAGTCACAGTATTTTGTTGCAGTATTTGTTATCCGTGCAAATCATTTTTTTTTTTTTTTTTAAACCCCATAATCTTTAATAAAAATAACTTCCCCTCCCTCTTGCAGCAACATCTCTTCTCTGATGACTTGTTTACCGGCATAAGAGCGGGACAACCTGTCACTCACATGAGATCACAGCAATAGCAAACCTTTTAACCATCCAACTATCCAATCAATTCCCGATGGACAAAATCAAGTCCCACACTAAATTTTTTCTTGTTCGAGAAGATGTTTCACTCGGATACATGTCACAATAGGGGAGAAAAGACTATTCAACTTCATGCCAAATTAATTAAATGCATCTCTTGTATGACTTTTAATGAATCTGAAATACCCTTTGAAAAAAGTACTGCAACATTACCATCTCTGTATTTTTTTCTTATAAATGTAGCGTGAACAGACCATTATGTAATCAAAGCATCTAATAATAGCTTTATGGTCCTGAATGTGTGAATATGAAAGACTTACTTGTATGTCCTGTAAAGGAGAGTACATCGGGTCAAGCATGGGGCATTCTGCTCTCAGACGCACAGGGCGGCCTTGACGCTTTTTAGCCAGCAGTAAAAGGTAGGTGGCGGTCATGTGATCATACTTCCACTGAAGAAACAGGCACAAAGTAAAAATGTCTCTTTTGTGTGATTGATGCATAATTCCCTTGTTTATAACAGAGGGAATTATGAAGACACATTTCAGCAGTTAAAAGTAAGCAGCTTTGGCTGATGCTCTGGAATCTACTGACATCTAGTGGTCATAGTTATAAATTTGAGTCAAATGCCATTCATTTCATTCTCATTACTCTCATGATTATAGTTTGAATCATAACCTGTTTGTATCTGTCAATAAGAATTTTACATTCTTTACAAATAAATTTTCTTCAGTCTGAGAAACTGTTTGCTTCAAATCCTTGAATTGTTACTCAAAGTACATGTACAGTACCATTCCAAAGTTTGGGGTGAGTAAGATGTTCTTTTTTTTTTTTAGATGAATAATTGAATAATTGTATTCAGCAAGGGCACAATAAACTGATCAGAGGTGACATTAGAGATTTTGACACTATTACAAAAGTTTTCTATTTCAAATAAATACTGTACTTTTGAACTTTCTATTAATCAAAAGAATTCTGAAAGAATATGATCACACTTATTCGAATGATTTCTGAAGAATCATGTGACACTGAAGACCGGAGTAATGGCTGCTGAAAATTCAGCTTTGCCATTACAAAAATAAATTAAATTAAAAAATATAATATTAGAAAAGTTATCATATTTCACAATATTACTGTTTTCATTGTATTTTTATCAAACAAATGGATTCTTGGTGAGCATAAGAGACTTGGGAAAAAAAATAAAAAAAATCTTACTGACCCCAAACTTTTGAACGGTAGCATCTTTGCTGTTAGATCTATACAATCAATACAAAAACAAATAAATATTTATGAATTGTAATATTAATAAATATTATATTCATTTTAAATAACAGGAATGACTCTGTAATATGTCTTGTTTCTCTACCTCTGACACAAGTTGGATTGTGCGATGTCTGGACTGTTTAAAAGCCACTGCCATTTCAGTGATACAGTCTTCATCTATATGACCCAACTAAAAAAAGAACAACATAAAGAAAATTATACACAATAGTTTAGTAAGTTAAAAACTGTGGTTCTTCTTTTTCAAAAATAAAATTACATATGACTCCTATACAGTATTCTCTACTTTTAGTAGCTCTGTTCATCAATAAAAAATTAAACACTGCTGCTCAACAAACATCCTGGGTCACATTTGCTTCATTCATTAAGAGGACTAAAAATAGTAAGGGCATATGGATCTGTTAAAGCTTCAAGGGAACAAAAGCAGATATAATTTATGGATAAGTAATCAATAAGAAGCACAACAGCTTTTAAGTCATTTAAAAAATGTTTTATAAGAGCCATATTGGCATCACTTGACAAATTGGACCTTGGAGGCATGAGATACAACTATAAGCATGCTTATAGAGCTCATCTTACAGGATGTTTACTGTGCCACTCCACTGGTGTGCTGTATCCCTTCATAACCCAGGGGTGATCAAGCAACTGTTTCACTGTCAATCGCCTCTTTGGATCCACCTGCAGGAGAAAAGAATAAACTGCCATGAAATTATATGAACTTCCTGAAACGTATCAAACAGACATACAAACCATGCACAGTACCTGCATCATCTGGTTTAGAAGCAGAATGCTAGAAGGCGAAAGCCAGTGAGGGTTGCTGTATTTGCCTCTCTGTCAAAACCCAAGCCAATATTGCATAACATGAGATCACATCCTACACAAAACTACTTTTATTTTCGTAGCTAAATAAATGCATGGATAAACAAAATGTGTTGGTGTAATTTTATGCTCACATTAAATAACTAACAAACTTACTGTGATTTTTCTGTAGAGGACCATACAATTATCATCATCAAACGGTAGAAAACCACACAGTAGAGCGTAAAGCAATACACCCATACTCCACACATCAGCCTGAAACATATACACACCCCATACCATGAGATCATGATAAATAATTTCTTAAACTTATAATTAAATTTGTCATTCCTTTTAAATATGCTGAAACGCATATGGCGCACTGACCTCAGAGCCGATGTAAGCCTTGCCCTGAATGAGCTCTGGAGCTGCGTATGCTGGACTGCCACAACAGGTCAGCAATTCAAAACCCAAACCGCCCTAATAAAAGTAAAATTCAAAACTTTTAAAATGCCACTAAAGCATTTACTCTGAATCTAGACCAGCTCAAATATTTAGTTAAAAACCAATGGACGTGTTATTTACAAAAATTAAAGGGTTTCACCCAAAAATGAAAATTCTGTCATTTGTTACTCACCCTCATGTCGTTCCATACCTGTAAGACCTTTGTTCATCTTCGGAACACAAATTAAGATATTTTTGATAAAATCTGATGGCTCAGTGAGTCCTGCATCGCCAGCAATAACACTCCCTTTTCCAATGCCCAGAAAGCTACTAAAAACCATTTAAAACAGTTCATGTGACTACAGTGGTTCAACCTTAATATTATAAAGCGACAAGAATACTTTTGTGCCAAAAATAACAAAATAGCCACTTTATTCCAAAATATCTAGTGATGGGCAATTTCAAAACACTGCTTTCATGAAGCTTCGAAGCTTAACGAATCTTTTGTTTCGAATCAGAGGTTCGGAGCGCATACCAAACTGCCAGAGTCACGTGAACTATTGAAGATTCAAAACACTTATGACATAACGAAGCCTCGTGTACTGAAATCATGGGATTTTGGCACTCTGAACCACTGATTTGAAACAAATGATTCAGTAAAGCTTCATGAAGCAGTGTTTTGAAATCGCCCATCACTAGATATTTTGGAATAAAGTCGCCATTTTGTTATTTTTGGCGCACAAAAAGTTCTCGTCGATTTATAATATTAAGGTTGAACCACTGTAGTCACATGAACTGTTTTAAATATGTTTAGTAGCTTTCTGGGCATTGAAAAAGGGAGTGTTATTGCTGGTGATGCAGGCCTTACTGAGCCATCGGATTTTATGAAAAATATCTTAATTTGTGTTCCGAAGATGAACGAAGATCTTACAGGTGTGGGACGAAATGAGAGTGAGTAATTAATGACAGAATTTTCATTTTTGGGTGAATTAACCCTTTAAGTTCATATAAAATTATTAATGATACTATTTTCTTCTGTAGAGCAGCAATATAGCTAAACTGAATTTGTTTCATAACTGATGAACTTTGCAACATTGACACTATTGAACTGAACAATCAACATTGAACTCAATTGAGCTGAATAATGACACTAATTGTATTCTGTGGAGCTGTTTTACTGCTAAAATTTAAGTAGTTTTATAACTGATGGATTTTACTCTTATTTTTTTCTATTTATTACTGTCAAACTTCTTTGAATCAATCTGTATTGTATAACATGCTATATAAAAATGTGAATTGACTTGATGGGGCATAATAGATAGATACACACCTTAGGCTTTGCACAAAGGCCGAAGTCAATGAGTTTCAGGTTATGATCTTCATCAATCAGCAGGTTTTCCTAAGGTCAATAAGAACAGTTAATGTTCTCTATTAAAGTAATAAATTACTGCAAAATGAAAATACTACGGTGGCCGAGAGCTTAATGCACTGCAACTGAAAAAAAGAAAAGAAAAAAACCCCACATGAAAATAAAAGACCCCCCCCAGCATACTAAGAAAACGTCTTCATCAGTTTGACAACACGTGCTGCTAATATTCAAAACTATTCAATGCTCACAAGTGACAAACCTGGCTAAGACACGCTTATTGTTCAATGTCTACTCATAAGTGGTGTTGTTGATGATCTGAAAGGTGAGTTTTTTGTTTATCTTAAGATCCTGATCGTACATGCGTTTTGAGTATTTGCAGCACATGTGTTGTAAAACTGAAGATGTTTTCTTAATTTGCTGGTGTGTTTCTATTTGCATGTGTTCTTCAGTGGCATCGCTTTGAGCGCTCTCGGCCACCATAAAATACTGCCATCATATAGTCACCCTTAAGTTTGTTCCAAACCTGAATATCTACATATACTTGCTATGACATGGATTCAGCTATGACATGGATTCAGAAAAGACCATGTTGATGGTGGTTTTGCGTACTTTTAAAAAAAAAAGCATGAAAACATCAGTCCCCATTCATTGTAATTAAATGGGAAAGAGGAATGAGCAGTGTTCTATTTCTCTTTTGTGTTCCACAAAATAAGGTCTTATGGGTTTATGATGACATGAAGGTGAGTAAATTAAGACAGTGTTCAACTCAGTACACAAAAAAGTCAAGTTCTCATTAACCAACTCACGGGTTTGAGGTCTCGGTGGGCATAGCCCTGGCTATGAACATAGGCCAACGCAGAGATGATCTGACGGAAAAACACTCGGGTCTCTTCCTCTGATAACCGGTCTTTAGCAATGATGTAATCAAACAGTTCTCCTCCAGGACAGTACTGAAAGAGTGTCAAGATATATGCATATAAACATATGAAGCATAATCCATTTTCGTTAAGCAGCAGAATCACGTTCAGCAAAACATACCTCAAGCACCATGTAGATCTTGCTTGATGTCTCGATGACATGGTAGAGACGACACACATGTTGATGACTGAGGTTCTTCATAGCCTCCATTTCTGTCTTTACTCGAGGCAGATCATCCTAGAGACAGATAACACACTTTAAAGAGCATTTCTTTATAAAATAACATGCTCATTTTCATCATGCTAATAATGTGTTTCATCTAAATGTGAAATAAATTAAGCAATATCTTCATACCTTCTCCACAACCATCAAATGTAGTCATGCAAATGGTAAGGACAGGATTAAGAAGAAGATCTTACCCCTAGGTCTTTCTTCTCCATTATTTTGATGGCCACTTTCTCCCCTGTCAGTATATGTCTGCCAAGTTTGACCTTGGCAAACCCACCTTTGGATTAAAAAATTGCTCTTGATTAAAGGTGATTTTACAACTTTCTCTAATAAACAAAATCTCTGAAGCAATCAAGCACGTATTATATAAAAGCACGTATTATATAAAAGGGAAATTACCTGAGCCAATGGTTTCATAAACCTCATAGTGCTTGAGAAGTTCAGAAGTGCTGTCTACAGGCATACTGAGGACACTTAGACCTGCATCAATAACAGCATGTTTGTTTTCAATTTAAGTATATTAAGTGGACACATTTGTTTAAGACCACTAATTTCTATCATATATTAATATTAAGTACTTGATGACGAATATGGTCACAACGGTATACAAAACATTATCAAAACATAAGATTAAATCACAAAGTCTAGCTTTTATATTCAGTTTTAACTAATTTAATCACTATCTTTAGAAATAATCCGATATTTTTATTTTAATTATTATTATTAAATGATCTTGATTAGTTTTCTAATGCGGCAAGACAGTTCATACTCCTAAGCTTTTATTGACTCGCATATTCGTGGAGTAGAAGAGTACTAAAGCTTTAGCATATTCCAATACATATAAAAGCGAAAAATTGAAAATGTAACTGTGTCAGACTAACACCAGATAATAAATGTACTGACATGGAAAATTGCTTATTTTGACTGACATGTTGAACAACAAACTCACCAGCTGTGCTCCAATGATTCTTTAAAATGCCGATAAAAGAGAGTTCAAAACAACAAAGAACTTATAATTGAAGGTTAAAAAGAGGCAATCGTTTACTCTGTTACTAAAAACTACACATGTTTATAATGCGATATAAAATTAAAAGTTTCAAAACATCTTTCTGTCTAACGTGTTTTTAAAATTTGAATTTCCCACTTGCTACGTCAGACGAGTTCCTGTTTCCGGTAGTAATAAAAGTCCCTCAACTCGGGTGAAGGGGTGTTTTTCTTTTTCCTCAATAACGCGAGTGAGTATATTTATTAAGTAATGTAGAAATAAAACATGTCATGTTAATATGAATTACCTGCTATTTATTTTACGTTATTTTGAGCTCGGAAGACGAAGGCTAGCTGTCACCATTTTGTTTTACTCTATTTGCTACGCATTGATTTTGTGTGACAACTTACCTCTATAGTTAAATTGTCACAATGGAATGTTTTTTTTTTGTTTTTTTTTTAATGTCCTTATTTACTAAACAGGGAAGTTAAGCTTATCTGTGACCAATGTGTAATGTGATCATGATGTGCTGTGCCAGTGTAAAAATGAGAAAATGCTGCAGTTTAGTTTTAGCCAATGAACGTGCATTAAAATATGAATTCTGAACTCAATGTAAGTAACGTTAGCATGTATGGTATTATTATTCAATATTTTTAGTTATTAAATTATTAAAAAAATAATATTACTTTTGAAAAATTGTTAAAATTAAGTCAAATCAGTAACCTAATGCATAGCCGTAGCTCAGTCAGGGTGCCCATGCTGACCCCTGTCCACCGCCAAAAGCGGCAACAGTGGGCACGCGAGCATCTTAACTGCAACACAGAGCAATGGAAGAAGGTGGCCTGGTCTGGTGAATCATGTTTTCTTTTACATCACATGGATGGCCGGGTGTGTGTGTTCGTCGCTTACCTGGGGAACACATGGCACCAGGAAGAAGGCAAGCTGGCGGAGGTAATGTGATGCTTTGGGCAATGTTCTTCTTGGAAACCTTGGGTCCTGCCATCCATGTGGATGTTACTTTGACACATATCACCTTCCTAAGCATTGTTGTACACCCTTTAATGGAAACAGTATTCCCTGATGGCTGTGGCCTCTTTCAGCAGGATAATGTGCCCTGCCACAAAGCAAAAAATGTTCAGGAATGGTTTGAGGAGGACAACGAGTTTGAGGTGTTGACTTGACCTCCAAATTCCCCAGATCTCAATCCAATCGAGCATCTGTGGGATGTGCTGAACAACGAGTCTGATCCATGGAGGACCCACCTTGCAACTTACAGGACTTAAAGGATCTGCTGCTAACATCTTGGTGCCAGATACCACAGCACACCTTCAGGGGTCTAGTGGAGTCCATGCCTTGATGGGTCAGGGCTGCTTTGGCAGCAAAACTGGGACCAACACAATATTAGGAAGGTGGTCATAATGTTATGCCGGATTGGTGTATGTCACTATATGAAGAAAAGATCTTCTGTTTCATCGCAACGTTAAGATCACAATAGCACTGTATCTGAAAACTTTTGCTTACAACTTTTGCATATCTGCGGCTCAGTCAGCGCAACATAAAAAAAAATTCCTGGCTAGACGGTGGCATTGATGCAAATATATGTTGGCATTAACACGGAACAGAATAGTGCAAAGTCTTATAAATAAAACAAACTTCTCCAGTTGTTTAGAAGTCATTTTAATGGGGGTGAATACTGCATTACAAAGCCGGTTTTCATTGCTATAACCATTCATTCACTCACTGGTCAGTCTTTCAATCATGCATTCATTTTTGCATGCAGCCCACTATTTCCAAGGTATACAGTATGTCTATGGCTTACAGCATTCCTTATAAGAAGAGAGTGCATGGCAGCTTTTTGGTATTCAGACACATGTACTGGTGGGTAAATTACTTTGCTATTAATTTCACCATTTTGATATTTTCTCACACTCAAATTTGTAAATTTCCTATGGAAGCTTGTTTCCACCACAGAATAAAACAGTTTAATAGATAATTGTGATTCAGAATTGCGAGATATAAACTCTCAATTGCGAGTTATAAAGTTGCAGAACTGACTTTTTCTCACAATTGCGAGTTTATATCTCACAATTCTGAGAAAATAAGTCCGAATTGCGAGATGTAAACTTGCAATTGCAAGAAAAAAGTCAGAATTTTGAGATAAAAAGTCGCAATTATCTTTTTTCTTTTTTATTCAGTGTATAAAATTTTTTATTCAAGCTTCCTGTCACCTTTCAACCATTTTCTAAAATAATTTGATCATTGTATGATTATGTGAGCAGTGTTTTGTGAAGACTAAAAAAAATTAGGGGGAGGAACGACTGAAAAGAAATAACTTATCAGTGAAAAAATAAATCAATGGCACCAAAAATTATACTGTTATTTCTCCACAAAAATAATCTAATGATCCAAATAACCCTCCCTTATTAAACTGTAAAGCATATGCATAAGTCAATGTAAAGTCTTTTGAATGAATCTGCATTCACTCTGCAAAATCATTCATCCATAGGCTTTGGTATATTCTTCTAAAAGAACATGTAACATTACTGGCAACTCAAGTAAAATATTGTTTGTATTTAGTAAACATGTATAACCCAGGTGATTACTGCAGAAAGCTTTCATAACATTCTCTAATAGACACTAGGTATGGCAGAGAGAAGAGAATATACTGTATGTGCATAACATTGGTGAGAATGGTAGTGAGAAAGCAAGCAAGAGAGAGCAATTATGAGAAATAGAGCAGAGAATGTTGGAAGATACACTATGTAAAATCCCTGTCTATGCTTTCCTCATGAAGCAGAATAAATTACTGACAACCACAGTACAAAGACAGTTATGGTTTAGAATTACATTCAATACTAAATACTTATACCCAACATACAAATACTGTAAAACAAGCTGTTTAGTACCCTGTTTAGAAATTCTGTTCTCACTACATTTGTCATTTTAGGCTAATCCATTCAATACATTTAAATGGCAGGTTTTATGTTTCAGTGTCTGTTTGTTTGTATGTGTGTGAGTGTATGTATTCATGCTTATTGGACACTTTGGACACTGCCTCAATATTAATGTTGTATATCTCAACAGGTTTATTAAAACCACATTTGAGTTATTCTGACAGGTTTCCTTTGGTTTTGGGGGCAAAAAACTACTCAATGTAACAGTCCAAATGTCAAAGGGCAGTGAGAGTGCGAAAGAGCTGGGTGAGACAGAAGACTGAAGTTGTTAGAGCAGTGCATTGGCGAGCCAGGAGTTTAATACTCAGATCATGACAAGTCTTCCTTTCAGTAGCACTTCCTACAACCTCTGCCGCCCGAGCAAAGTCTTGATAAGTTTTTACAACATTTGCTAGTCCTGTAAGTGCTTGGGCATGGCGCTCCCTGCATCGCTGGCAACTAGAGAAACATAAGCACACAATTGTCAGCTGTACCAGTGAGCGGAAGCTTTCAGACAATGATTGAAGTGTTTCCTCTGGCGTCTGCCCAACCCTGACCACACGCTGACATCCAGCTAAAAGCCCCCGAGCCTCTGCATGTAATCGCTTTTTGTTGTCTGAAAAGTGAGCCACACAGGTATCCCTGGGGTGCTCGTGGACCCCATCTTGGTTCTTTATAGCACCAGCAAGAACACTTAAGAGCGTATCCACATCCCTTTGCAAAGAAAGGAATCCTGTTGGTGGTAGGGGATACCGGCGAGTCAGCAGTGAAGTCATGATATCTTCATGAGGGTCCGTTAGGAAGCAATCAGGGGCATCCAAGGGAGACAGAAGGGGACTGAGCTCTGTAGATGAAGAAGCAGGCAGTACTAGATGAGGGAATGAGGGCAATGGAGAAGATGGAGAGAAAGATGCAGGGGATGCAGAGAGGGAGGAGGGAGGGGCAGATGTCAGCACTGTATCCCCTGTTTCACCCTGGCTTGTTCTGCGGGAAAACTCATAGACAGTGAGTTCATCATCAAAGCTAGCACTGTCAAGAGCTCCACTGAAACAGTTGGTGTATACTGTCTGGCAGACCTCTAAAGGTGTCTGAGCACTCTCCATTACAGTGTCACAACCCATAGCCAGTACTGAGCTGCAACTAAGGTCTTGTTTCTTATGTTGATTTGGGCTGGGCAAGGATTGTGGCTGAGCTATGGTAGGTTTGGACTGGCAGTTTGTGAAAACCCCACAGCTAGAGGTAAAGTTTTGGGGTGTTGTGCTTGAGGGAGGGCAGCTACATTCTTGTAATCCACTAGATGTTACCACCCCCCAGGGTCCGTTTAGGTTTTGTGTAGTAACCACCACAGATGAGGGGCTGGCTTGGAGAGAGTTGTCTGCCTTGGAACACAAGGAGGATATGGCTATTACAGAAAACTCTTTAGGTTCAGTTTTGGCTTTATGCTGTCCACATGCTTGGGGACTAATATGGCTGACCTTTCTTACCTCTTCAATGACCTCAGTTACTTCTTCAGATACTATAGTAACCACTTTTACCTCTGTTATTTCAGGAGAACATTCATTCAAGGTCACATCCTCAGTTACCTCTTTTGCTACCTCAACTTCATTTCTATGTAGTTGTGTTTCTGAAAGTCTTCTCACAGGCTTAACATTGCCACTGCCATTAGAATTGGCAGTTAGCATTTCCTGGGAACGTGATAAGTAGAGAGGAAGGTTCTGGATCTTTCCCCGCAATGTTGAGGCAGAGAGTCGCCCAAGGATGCCAGATGAACATGGTGTAAGAAGGAACCTCTGGGCTGGTTCATAAGAAGGAACACCAGAAGACAGTTCTTGAATGGAAGGGTCACAAGAATTGTTAGTTTCATCAGATTCTGGTCCTACGACTCGCTGGGAAAATAAGTGTCTTGATGGGCAATGTGGTGAACCCCTGCCAAAGGATGCAGACATGCTCTGACTTCTTGTCCTCTCTGTGGGGTCTACTGAGTATTTTCCCATCCCAGATTCTAGATATACAGTATCATCATCCTTGTCTATATTAGGACTTGTAGTGTATGATATACTTGGGACATGGATGTAGGGTAAACTTGATGGGGATATCTGGCCTAGTCTTGGCAATGAGCTGCTCTTTTGGGGTACTGATCTGCCCTGGAAAGAATCCTCCAGTTTGGCTACATGGTCATCTCTTTGACCAAATAAAATACTGCTATCACACTTTCCTTCAGATGTATCAAAGAACAAGTGGCCTCCAAACAGTCTCTCAACATGACCTCCCAGTGCACCCTCCTCCTGATCATCTCTGCCATGGTTACTGGTGCTACCTTTATCCTGTAGGTCCATGTGGGAGCGTACTGCTACTATAGTTGGTGATACAGAAGACATTAGCTCAGAGACTGATTTGAACTCCATGGAATCTGGTTCCATTTCTATAAGTTGCTGTTTCCGCTGATATGCTTTGTTTGAGTGTTCCACTTGTGTGTCAGTGGTATTATGTGGTCCTGATCCGTTGACTTTGGATGGGCTTATGGGTTTGGATTCCAGTTGTGCTGGTTCTCCTTCAGAATTGGTTAGAGATGAGACTGTTGGACATGGACCTTGATCTGAGCATCCACCATCAAAACATACCATTCGGCCAGCACCATGGTTGACTGATATAGACCCATAGCTTGGGATGCTATTTCCATAGCTATTATCTAATCGATCCTGTCCTGGGAATGATACCAGGGATGTGTAATTAGTTTCCATAAATGAGCGACGCTTTTTGGATCTTTTATTGAAATTTGAAAATTCATTGTGTATAATCATTTTTCCTTCCTCCTTTTGTTTCTTATGTAGATCCTCTTCTTCTTGTTCCCTGGCACAGATGCCAATCTCCCCCAGGCTTAGTGGTTGTAATATGGTGCTTGACTCTGCAGAATTTTCTATAAAGAGAAA
The DNA here is from genome assembly GCF_018812025.1 of Megalobrama amblycephala. Classification (NCBI taxonomy): domain Eukaryota; kingdom Metazoa; phylum Chordata; class Actinopteri; order Cypriniformes; family Xenocyprididae; genus Megalobrama; species Megalobrama amblycephala. The sequence continues at coordinate 43,546,761 of NC_063050.1, forward strand.
TATCAGCAAATACACATTGTAAGTATTAGTTAACAAAACTCTACATCACTATTTTGGGTAGTTTGTTTTGTGACACATATATCTACTTTTTCATTTGATTAACTAACTTCTTTAGCTTCTACAACATTTGTTATAGGAATAATTTGAGAACATTTCATAGAGAATTTTCCCTATGTCATACCTCTTGTCATCGCATTTGAGTAGGGTTCTTCAGGGGATGTGAATCTTTCCTGAGCATCAAAGAACTCATCATCTGAACTGCTGTCTCCAAACCCTGGTGGAGGTTGAAAAATTGGCACTGTTTCTGTCTGATTCACTTCCCGTTCTTCCCGATCCGGTTGTGTTTCTATAGGACCTGGAGGAGAGAGAGGTTGTGGAAGGCTCCGGGCACTGTCAGGGGTAACATTGGAGCAGATATTGTAGTAGTGTCTAGTGTCTCCTTGTTCAAAGGTGAACACATAGTCTCCAGGAGGGGGTAGGGTGCTTCCAGGACATTTTGCAGGTGACGCCTTTTTATGTTTTTCATTCTCTGGTCCCAGCTCCTCACAGTCCTCCTCTTCACTGGCTGCAGGGGGGCTAGGTAGACATTCAGCAATATTTGAGAGTGCAGCAAAGCAAAAGAATTGGTCAATATCAGGCTCACAATGTGAATCAGCAGAGTACAAGTCACTTTGGGAATGGGAATCTTTGCTGTGCAGTTGCTGTGGAGATAATGCTGGTGAATAGCGGTCTTCACAGCAGTAAGAGTCGTTCACTGGTAAATGGCATGGCCGTCTGGTAGAGAAGTAGCTCATCAGGTCATCCTCCTCTAGAGCATCTACAGAGTCACTGGACATGCTGGTCATGAAATGTGATTCAGTTTGGTATGAATCAGATGCTTCAGATGAAGGGTCATCAACAATGATGACACACTGAGGTTGTTCAGGTTTTTTCTCTTGCTCTTTGTCTTCCTTTTCTGTGCCTACGCTCTCATTTGTTTCTGCTGTCTTTCCATTATTACCATGTATAGATTCATGGATGGTTTCTTTGTCCTCTTCCTTTTCCTTCTTCTCAACCACCTCATCTTCTTTGCCTCCTTCCTTTTCCAACTCTACATCTTTTTCATTATTACTATGTGTTTTTTCAGTTTCTTCAGGTAGCTTATCATTGGGTTTAACTGCTGTTTTGTTGCTTTCGGCAGTGCTAGCAACATGAGCAAGGAGAGCATCCACATCTGTGTCTGAGTCGTCAGAGTCACTGCCACAGTGTGACACATAACCTACACACAAATGCAGAAGTAGAGACAAAATTCAGATAAATAGCATTGTGAAAAGATACTTTTTCAACATGCAAAAACAGTAATGTGGTTACATTGATGTCTTATTGTACCCACTGACTCACCTACCCTACTCTCCTACTCGCAGATAGTTCCAGTTGTCTTTGTCACTAAACTATCAATACATTTGCAACAGTATTGCTACTGTTTGCATCAATACAGATGCAAACAGTTTTCACTGTTAAAGTCTTTCTAATGTATCACAACTTGCTATTTTTAGAATGCTGTTATAGTATGCGAGCAATGTGGAGTGGAAGTGTAGTTCTGGGAATTTGCTTGAAGCATGGAAGTTTTTTTTATTGTTACAATCATCTTATTAGTCAAAAATTCAATTCCATGTCAACATGAATTCACAGTGTATTGTTGCATTGTTGCTAATATGTGATCTTTTGTTTGTTGTCTGCATTAGGCTATCACTTGTCGAGATGCACCGATGTATCGGCCAACAATCGGTATCGGCCGATAAAAGCTATTATTATCACTATAGGCTTGTTTAAAAACTACAGATGATCAGGGCTGATTATATCCTGTTAATCAAAAGGGTGCAGAAAAACATGTTTTTTTTGTCTTTTTCTTTTTTTCTAATTTTATTTGTAGTGTCTCTCATCCAATAATCGCAAAAAGCTTTGTGCTTTGTTACTTCTGATAAGAATGTTTCAGTTTTCAAATTCTGTCCATTTTATCATGAAATTCAAACAATAAATGGCATTTTGACGCTCTTAAATGTGATGTGTCAGATCGCTGTAATTCCTCAGTTCAGAAGTCTTTTCCTCCTCTTCAATACAAGTTATAGCTCAAAAAATATGCATGAACATCAAAGGTATGTTGAAAGATATAGTACAACTTATCGGAATATCATGTCTCATGTTATTTGTGTTTCAACCGCGGAAAGACGTCAATAAAACAGCTTGTGAACAATATGTCACATCATGCCACATTTACCTCAGGAATGTTTTCCAATCTTCACAGTTCCTTATCTATCTATCTATCTATCTATCTATCTATCTATCTATCTGTAAACACTAGAGAGGAGCTTATACAAGTTTTATACAAACATTTCAGTTTTTATTTGAGTGTAATTATTATATCTGAAAATAAACAGCAGCTGAATATAATACCTCTGTTGTTAATTGTAACCTCTAATATTGTAGTGTACCAAATGAGAGGGTTCCCTATATAGTTTGCAACATTATTTGGGAGAGATTTTTTTTCCCTTAAGAAAAACCAAACTATCGGTATCGGCCGAATAAACAGGCAGAGAAATTTAGTATCGTTGCATCTCTAATCATTTGTATTGGTCATGTTAGTATTGATAGTGTTATTTTTGTGGCTCTGTAGAAATCCCTTTTAAAACATAATTTTAGAATTTTACATTGTTTTTTATGCAGAGTGTGGTAGAATTTTTTTAATGTTCAAAAATTATCAAAGCTCACTTGGGAAATGTTTACCAGAACAAAGAATTCAATAAAACAGACATAGGTTGCATACCCTCCTCTGCTGATATGCGGTGGCTCTTTGAATTAGTTGACCAGGGGAACACGCAGATCTGGGGGTCCACAAGTAGTTTGCAGTATCCAGAAATCAGACACAATAAATCTTTAGCTGCCACTGACTCCATCAGCAACGTTATTGGCTGAAGACAGGAAAAGTGTGACAATGTGAAATAAAGTACATAGAGTACAAAGAGCAGAGAGTACAAAGAAAGGATTATACTGAGTGTACATATGTAGATGTATAAGTAAAAGTGCATGCATATTGTTTACCTTTATGTCCTGCAGGTAGATCTTGACCAGACTAACTCTGTCAGACTCGGGTAATAGTTCCACTCTGGTAATGCAGCTGAATTCAGTTAGTGTGGTCATGATGCTCAGTTTATGGTTGATCACCTGACTCACCCCATACTGAGCTCCCACCAACAAACTCACCATTGACTCTCTGTCCTGCAGCTAGTTAAATAGAGAAAGAGCATATAGTATGTGATAAACCAGTACTGTAATATATGGAATGGACAGCAGGGAGAAAACCAAATAAACCAATAAATAAATAAGAGTTGTGTGAACATTTATCCTCATCTTTTTTTTTTTCTTTTTTTTTTCTTCTTTCAGTACAGCTTCATTTCCTCACTCTCACCTGTTTTATATAGAAATACAGGCTATTTGAAGTAAAACAGAAATATATCATTTGTATGGAAAGGAATTAACTAATGGCCCACTTCAGGGCTAAACAAAAAGGACCATTTCATATTTAGTGATCCTATACTTTTTATGCCTTACAAAACATAAGTATTTGTTTTTCTGTGACATTTAATAGTGCTGTTATCAATTTGGATATGTCACTATAAGAAAAATAACTAAATTTTTATAAAAATATTTATGCAAAATTGCAACATTTATTTGAAAAAAAAAAAAAAAAAAACTAGCTGTATATTCTTGCTATTAATTCAAAGTAGATTTTTTTTCTTTTTGAAAGAAATGAATACTTTGTCCAGCAATGAGGCATTACATTGACAATAAGAATGGGTACATAAAATGACAGTCAATACATTTAATTGTTACAAAACATTTTTATTTCACATAAATGCTGCTCTTTTGGACCTTTTTAATTCATCAAATGTATCACAGTTTACTCAAAAATATTAAATAGCATAACTATTTTCAAATGTTTTCAACTCTAATGCAGCAGTCATTTTATTTCACAATAACAAACGCAGGAGAACTGAAGCAATGCAGCAGCACAAGATAAACGCAACCAACTTAACATTGATGTGAGAATGGACAGGGATGAACTAAAAATGAGGGTTATATATACATACATGCAGTGCACATCATAAATGAATACACCCCCTCTGAAACTTCTGAAAGTCAGCAATTACTCAATTACTTAGAAGACATATTATGGTTCTTTAGAAATCTAATATTCCAGCAAGTCTGATTAATCAATTACCAAAGAAGCATGTCAAAATTATTCAGGAAAATAAGATTTTCTTATCAAGGTGATAAAATGTTGTGTAGCAAAAATGAGTACACCCTCCTAAAAGTTACTAAATAAAACGTAAAAAAAAAATTATGGTGTAAGTTTAAGGCAATGTTTGATCAACAGGTAAGTATGTTGAACCAAAACATTTAAAAGAGAAGTAATTTCTTGACAACTAAAAGTGTTATATAGCCCACTGAATCATTCTCAGACTTAATGCTGACAACAGTGGAATCACTTGGGAGAGAACTGTCAGGAAACTTATTTCTTAGCACAAAAGAGGACAGTGGTACAAGAGGATTACCAAATCATTGTTTTAAGTGTGAAAATATAGCAAAAGTAACACAGAAATTCAAAAACAATGGACTTGTGACAAGGCCCTGAAATAATCAGGCCTTCATTTTAAGCTTTCATTTGGTGATGAGGGATTTTTTTGCTAGACAAAGAGCAGGAGAAATATCAAGCGAGTGTCTCAGAGCCAGCAAAAGCTATGAAAAGAGTGACTGTTTATCTCACAGAGTAAGATGCAGCCTGCAAAAAAGACATGCATGGTTGTTGTTCTCACTGGAACTACCTACTGTATTGTAACACAATAAAGTCAGTTAGCCATTTCCAAAGCCCAAATTTACAAAATATAGATTCTGGGAATCAATACTCAGTCATTTTGTATCTAACAGCATCCAAAATGTTATGTTGTTGCTAGAGGAGGAGTACAGTGAGAAGTGCCTGGTTCCCACAGTAAAGTTCAGTGGTAGTAAAGCTCTTATATAGGGATGTATGAGTGCTGAAGGTGTTGTGTTTTATCAATGCTGTCATGAATTCACACACCACTGTGTAATTTAATACACAAACTTGAAACAGAAGATGTTACTAGGGCATATGTACTAGAATATTAAACATTTGTTGAATTAAATCTAGGGTGTATTCATTTCTGCAATCCTTCATTTAAACAAAATTGGCTAATTTACTTATTTTTATTCTTTCCATAAATTGTATTAGTGATCATAAAGAAAATACATCTTTTGTATTTGTTCAGAGGGGTGTACTCATTTATGCTGTGCACTATATTCTATATATATATATATATATATATATATATATATATATATAGGGCTGTAACGATATGCGATATGAAACCGAAATCGCGATACGCAGGTCCACGAACCTGTATCGCGATGTGAGAAGGCAGAATCGCGACACACCCCTTCCAACTCCCAGAGTTATCCTTCCTGTCCAGATCCAATGCTACCACATTTTTAAACTACTATAAGTATTAGGGGTGTAACGATTTATCGTAGATGGTGTGTCTCAATCAGCTCTCTAGTTCAGTAAGTGTTTCGGGCACACATTGAATCTTGCAAGCAGGTTTAAACGTTTCTCATGTCAGTCTCTTGCATGGTCGCGTGAGAAAAGTCGTGGCTTTCTTTCACCGCAGTGCACAGCAACAGCTGTGCTCACAGAAAAGCAAAAGACGCTTGCGATGCTTTGCTTTAAGAAGTTCTGTGGGGCCGTTCACATATTTCGTCTTTTCCGCGTGCAAGTCAGTTATTATTTTCAAATGTAGCCTAGCGGCAGGCGCGCTCATAATGGGATCGACGTGCATGCAATTCTCAACTTCTCAGAATGCCGCAAGCGCACCGCAGGTCGTGTGACAAGAATCAACCGATCAGCTATGGCCTTTCCGTAACAAAACATCAAAAGCTCAGCCGAACAGCTGATCATAGCTGTACATGGTGGTTTTTATATCTTATCTCCATCAATATATCTCGTAGTAAAACTAATGCAAGGGCTAGAAATCATTTATCCTTTGCAGAAACATCCTGATCCTCTTGGAGAGCTCAGTTCATGGTTGCATAGCAACGACCGACGCCACCGGAGCACAAGCGATTTGGAAAGAAGGAGAAGCGGTGCGGCCGCGCCTTCCACGCGTTTTTAGACGCGATATGTGAACGGCCCCTATTCATAATTCTAAGTTCATGTTAAATTTAACATTTTTTTCAGTGACAGACAGCCCTATTCAACTGTTAATTTGAATACATCAGGTTTTTATTAAAATTTTATATTTATTTATTTTATTGAAATGTGATCTTGTATGTACAAGGAAAATTATTGAAATTTGTTAATGTTTTTTTAATAAATCTTGTTTGAATTTCAGTTTCATTTTGTTCAAAATATCGTGATACGTATCGTATCGTGAACTCCGTATCGAGATACGTACCGTATCGTGACCTGAGCGTATCGTTACACCCCTAATATATATATATATATATATATATATATATAAAATGTATGTACACGCACAGAGTGAATTAACTGGAACAGGTGTGTACTAATCAGAAACCATGGAAACAAACAAGCAAAGGGAACACAGGCAAACGGGAACATAACAGAACCAAACCAAAAGGCAGTGGACCTCAGTCATGAAACTACGGAGCCTTGGACATGACATGCAAGAAAAAAATAATAGGCTAAATCGTGCATATGATTTATTAATTCGTTCCCTCAATTTATTAAAACGTGTGCACGATTTACCATTTCGTTCCCTCGATTTACTAAAACGTGCACACGATTTACTATTTCATTCCCTCGATTTATAAATCATGCGCATGATTTAGTAAATCGAGGGAACGAATTAGTAAATCGTGCGCACATTTTATTTATTTTTTCTTGCATGTCATGTGCAGGGCTCCGTATGAAACTTTCATAAATATATGAGTAAATTCGGAGTAAAAAGCGCGTAAAATGGACCTTCCCGAAAACTCTCCTTTGGATTCACAAACGCTTCGTAAACATCAGATTTGATAGTTAAACGTGTATGTTAATGAATTCCAATCTCGCTCGTTCACAATTAGCATAATCCCCACATATGAATTGCAACTGTGCAAATGATGTGTCCAGGGACACTGTGGAATCTTCTGGACTCTCTTCTCAGGTTTGGCTACAGAATATTGCATGAATGCAAAAGAGACTAATAGGCCATATGCCTAACAATAAATATTCAATTAACATGTGTCCACCAAAGGATTTTTAGCCAGCTGAAAAAATGCCTGGTGCTCTTCTGAAAATTGCCAGCTGGTGGTGCGCAGCAAAGCTTTGGTTGCAATTATTTGGAATATCCATGACAGTAAAGTGTTACTAGTATCTCATTTTGAAGAATATTATTGAACATAAAAATGGAGTAACCAGCAATGTTAACTTCTCCATTGTTGTTCTGTCATTGTACAATAAGGATGATTAGGTAGTATTTGTTCCGCCCCTACTCCACTGTGATTGGACGGCTGGGTAAAAAGTGACAGTGACAAGGGCTGTGTTTTACCCAAAGTTTAACTGTTTTCAACTCAGCTACAAAAAAAAAAAAAAAAAATAGTGGAAATAGTCGAAATGTGCATAGTATCAAAACACAAGAACACAGAATGTTCGAAAGTTTTACGCATCATTTAAATTTTGAAAATACGAACATTTTCATGAATCTGAAAATTTATGTCAGAGTGGCTTTACGAACGATTTACACAAAAATGCACACTGCTCATGTTTCATGAATGAGGCTCAATGAACCAAATACTCCTGACAAAATGTTACTTGAACACCAAATCAGCATATTAGAATGATGTCTGAAGGATAATGTAACACTGAAAAAAAGGATATAATTCTGCTTTGCTATCACAGGGGTAAATTTTCATTTTAAAAATTCAAAAACCGCTATTTTTTTAATTGTGTGTTTTTAATTTATTTTGATCAGGTAATTGCAGCCTTGGTGAAAATAAGAGACTTTCACAAACTTAAATATTTAACCAACCCCAAACTTTTGAATGGTAGTGTAAAGTACATTTGTGTGTGTGTGTGTGTGTGTGTGTGTGTGTGTGTGTGTGTGTGTGTGTGTGGCAGTGAATCTAAACTACTAGTCCGACTGGTGTTAAATGGTATGAATGAAAAGAGCAAGTGCAATGTAGCTCTCTGACTCTTAAGTGGCATTTTGGTGCTGATGTGTGAGTGGTATCAATGCAGATTAAAGATGTAAAGCCATTGCTTGTGTAAATGCAGGTGGGGTACATTTACTGGTAATTTTTACTGCAATTTAATGGATTTCATGTCTGAAAGTGGCTGTTAAGAATGCATCTCTTACCATCATAGTGGCGCTAAAAGCCTTTCCTCCATAGGACTTCAGTTCAGACATCTCATTCAAGTAGTTCAGTCTAGCATTATTCACTGAGATCACCTATGAAAACAACCCACACATGGGAAATCATGTAAATAGGCATCATGCTTTACTTCACTAACAAAGAATACCAAAAGAATCCATGTTTTGTGCACATGAACCATGGGAATACTATGGTATATTTTCACATGTGCCATGATATACTCTCAAAGTAAAAAAAAAAAAACATGATATAGATATAGTATAGTATAGATAAATGGACATAGTATTATTTGGTCCCACTTTATAAATTAGTGGCCTTAACTACTATGTACTTACATCAAAAAATAAGTACAATGTACTTATTGAGTTCATATTGAATTGCAAAACACATTTGCAGCTATTGAGGTGGAAACGGGTAAGGTTAGGGAAAGTTTAGGTGGTATGGGTAGGTTTAAGGGTAGGGGTTAGGGTTAAGGGATGGGTCAACAGTGTAATTATAAATGTAATTACAGAAATTAATTACATATGTAATTACATGCAGGTGTTTTTAAAATATAAGTACAATGTAAAAACATGTATGTACACAATAAGTGCATTGTATCAAATGATTAATTTAAATGTAAGTACATAGTAGTTAAGGCCACTTAATATAAAGTGGGTCCTATTATTTAGTAACATAAGATACCGACTGAAACCATCATTGCACCATGACACACAGTACTTTTTGTGTGGGTTTAGTATTTTAGTGTTATACTGTACATTATTTACATTCTTCCACACAACTCAGGACAAAAACTCATACAGTATACACATGTACATACCTTTTGCTTTGGCTCCTGAGATAGAATCTTTTTCATGTGGTAACTGATAGCTTTCTTCAAGTCCTTCTCTCTCATGTTTCGCAGTAAGGTGTGGGACACAAAGCTTTCAATACCCCACTCCTTCCTTCAGACAGAAATAGTACAGACAGAATAGTGTGACAAACACACACACACACACACACACACACACACACACACACACACACACACACACACACACACACTCAGTGTTGTGCAGTATGCTGGCACTAAAATGCATGTGTTAACACAAAAATTATGAGGATGAATTATTGAATCTATTGACAACTCTATTTCCATCCGATGTCTATAACTATTTATTTGATGTCTAAGATATCAATTTAGTATCAATACTTAAAGGGTTAGTTCACCCAAAAATGAAAATTATGTCATTTGTTACTCACCCTCATGCCGTTCCACACCCGTAAGACCCTCATTAATCTTGGGAACACAAATTAAGATATTTTTGTTGAAATCCGATGGCTCCGTGAGGCCTGCATAGGGAGCAATGACATTTCCTCTCTCAAGATCCATAAAGGTACTAAAAACACGTTTAAATCAGTTCATGTGAGTACAGTGGTTCAATATTAATATTATAAAGCGACAAGAATATTTTTGGTGAGCCAAAAAAAAAAAACTTGTATAGTGATGGCCGATTTCAAAACACTGCTTTAGGAAGCTTCAGAGTGTTATGAATTAGCGTGTCGAATCGGCCGAATCGAGCACCAAAGTCATGTGATTTCAGAAGTTTGGTGGTTTGACACGCAATCCGAATCATGATTCGACACAGAATAATTATAACACTCCGAAGCTTCCTGAAGCAGTGTTTTGAAATCGGCCATCACTATATAAGTCGTTTTTTTGGCTCACCAAAAATATTCTTGTCACTTTATAATATTAATATTGAACCACTGTACTCACATGAACTGATTTAAACATGTTTTTAGTACATTAATGGATCTTGAGAGAGGAAATGTCATTGCTCCCTATGGAGGCTTCACCGAGCCATTGGATTTCAACAAAAATATCTTAATTTGTGTTCCGAAGATTAACGAAGGTCTTACTGGTGTGGAACGGCATGAGGGTGAGTAATTAATGACATTATTTTCATTTTTGGGCGAACTAACCTTTTAAGTATCAGAGGCTGGTATCGTACCCATATACAAAAAAAAAAAAAAAACAAAGTGTAAAAAAGTGTGTGTGTACTCACATAATGGCCTTCAGAGGTGTTTTAAGCGATTGTCCACTGTTGGCTAGTTTTTCCTGTACATTTAGAGCAGCCAGTCTGAGGGCTGTATTACATTTCATCTCCACTGCAAATCTTTCCTGCAATACATCACTCACGCTCTACACACACACACACCCACATTTACAGGTGCTGGTCATATAATTAGAATATCATCAAAAAGTTGATTTATTTCACTAATTCCATTCAAAAAGTGAAACTTGTACATTATATTCATTCATTACACACCGACTGATATATTTCAAATGTTTATTTCTTTTAATTTTGATGATTAAAACTGACAAATAAGGAAAATCCCAAATTCAGTATCTCAGAAAATTAGAATATTACTTAAGACCAATACAAAGAAAGGATTTTTAGAAATTTTGGCCAACTGAAAAGTATGAACATGAAAAGTATGAGCATGTACAGTACTCAATACTTAGTTGGGGCTCCTTTTGCCTGAATTACTGCAACAATGCGGCGTGGCATGGAGTCGATCAGTCTGTGGCACTGCTCAGGTGTTATGAGAGCCCAGGTTGCTCTGATAGTGGCCTTCAGCTCTTCTGCATTGTTGGGTCTGGCATATCGCATCTTCCTCTTCACAATACCCCATAGATTTTCTATGGGGTTAAGGTCAGGCGAGTTTGCTGGCCAATTAAGAACAGGGATACCATGGTCCTTAAACCAGGTACTGGTAGCTTTGGCACTGTGTGCAGGTGCCAAGTCCTGTTGGAAAATGAAATCTGCATCTCCATAAAGTTGGTCAGCAGCAGGAAGCATGAAGTGCTCTAAAACTTCCTGGTATACGGCTGCGTTGACCTTGGACCTCAGAAAACACAGTGGACCAACACCAGCAGATGACATGGCACCCAAACCATCACTGACTGTGGAAATTTACACTGGACCTCAAGCAACATGGATTGCGTGCCTCTCCTCTCTTCCTCCAGACTCTGGGACCCTGATTTCTAAAGGAAATGCAAAATGTACTTTCATCAGAGAACATAACTTTGGACCATCCAGCAGCAGTCCAGTCCTTTTTGTCTTCAGGCCAGGTGAGACACTTCTGACGCTGTCTGTTGTTCAAGAGTGGCTTGACACAAGGAATGCGACAGCTGAAACCCATGTCTTGTATATGTCTGTGCGTAGTGGTTCTTGAAGCACTGACTCCAGCTGCAGTCCACTCTTTGTGAATCTCCCCCACATTTTTGAATGGGTTTTGTTTCACAATCCTCTCCAGGGTGCGGTTATCCCTATTGCTTGTACACTTTTTTCTACCACATCTTTTCCTTCCCTTCGCCTCTCTATTAATGTGCTTGGACACAGAGCTCTGTGAACATCCAGCCTCTTTTGCAATGACCTTTTGTGTCTTGCCCTCCTTGTGCAAGGTGTCAATGGCCGTCTTTTGGACAACTGTCAAGTCAGCAGTCTTCCCCATGATTGTGTAGCCTACAGAACTAGACTGAGACCATTTAAAGGCCTTTGCAGGTGTTTTGAGTTAATTAGCTGATTAGAGTGTGGCACCAGGTGTCTTCAATATTGAAATTTTCACAATATTCTAATTTTCTGAGATACTGAATTTGGGATTTTCCTTAGTTGTCAGTTATAGTCATCAAAATTAAAATAAATAAACATTTGAAATATATCAGTGTAATGAATTAATATAATATACAAGTTTCACTTTTTGAATGGAATTAGTGAAATAAATAAACTTTTTGATGATATTCTAATTATATGACCACCACCTGTATTCAGGTATCTAAATGGGGACATAGACTTTTATTGTTTTAATATAAAGCAAATTATAATGACTACTGACTACCCTAAAAACAATATTTGCTTTATGAATTTATTTTCCAATTTGTGAGGCTTTTTTTGCAATTAGCTAACAATTGAGTACATACTGGTCTCCAAATTTAGTAAAACAAAGTATAGTATACAAGTATACAAGTATACAAACAAACATACATCACAAACAAAAGGACTGCATTTTACATTAAAAACAACAATCTGTAGCGATATTATTATTATTATTATTATTATTATTATTATTATTATTATTTAAATGTATATAAACAGACAAACACACACCTGTAAGTACAGATACTCAAAGGCCACAGGATCTTCTCTGAGCATGCTCTTAAAGTCTCTCGGTAGAAAACAGACACGAAACAGACACCTGTAGTCGTGAGTCTCCTTCTTTTCAACCACCTGTCATACACACAGAGTATTAGATATAAACTGTATGTAAGCCACTTAACAATTACAGATGAGCATAGAAAGAAGTAATTATACTCTTAATCTCTCTCTCTCAGTGTTTAAAACCTGTATGACTTTGTTTTTGCTGTGAAACACAAAAGGTGATATAAAGAATGTACTCTTTTCAATGTAAGAAAATTGAATGAGGAAAAGGACTCTCAAAATGTAAAAAAGCATTATGAAAGTATCATAAAAGTGGTCAATGCAGAAGATTTTCTGGAGTCACCTTTGTGTAAGAAAGTCACTGAAAATCATTTTTATGACTTAGATCTTTTAGCCCACACCCTTATTCACTTTTATTACATGGTGGAAAGTGTCCAGTATATTCTTCAAAAAAATGCTTGTGTTCCATAGAAGAAAGGAAGTCCCACGGGTTTGTAACTACATGAGGATGAATAAATGATAATTTATTTATGTGTATATTTGTTTGGTCTTTTATTGTGTTTGTGTGTACCTTTTGAATAATCTCTTCCTCATGTAGTAGATACAGTTTGCTGATGCTGTATTGTTGTTCAAGTACAAGGGAGAAGTGTTCGATCCGGGTGATTGAGAGTTTCTCCTTCAGAGTCATCACTATGTCCTGGTGGAGAACACATTAGATAAGAGGATATGGAAAGCATGTGAAATTATCAATACACAACATATCAATAACACCTTTCTTATATGGCACTGTGACGGTACTATGGTACAGTGATGGTATTAGATGGTAATTCTTTGGTACTTGGATATATACCATGTTACTACATGTTACCATAATAGTACATGTACAGTTTGGGGTCAGGAAAATTGTCTCTTAAAAATGTCTCTTATGTTTGCATCACTACATTTATTTTATTACAAATAGGGTAAAAAAAAAAAAGTGAAATATTATTAAAATTAATAAAAAAAAATTCTATTTTAATATTTTTTAAAGGGTTAGTTCACCCAAAAATGAAATTTCTGTCATTAACTACTCACACTTATGTTGTTCCAAAACTGTAAGATCTTCGTTCATCTTCTGAACACAAATTAAGATAATTTTGATGAAATCTGAGAGGTTTTTTTTTTTTTTATCCATCATATAGAAAACAACGAAATGACCACATTCAAGGTCCAGAGAAGTAGTAAAGATGTAATAGTCAACGTGACTACAGTGGTTCAACCTGAATGTTATGAAGCGACGAGAATCCTTTTTGTGTGCAAAAACAAAACAAAATTGCTGACTTTATTCAATCATTTTTCCTCTTCCCTGTCATTCTCCTACACAGTTGATGCAGTGAACGCAGTGCAGTCTTCCGTGTTTACAACCAAACGCCGGCTCAGTATTGTTCATGTGAGCAACACGACGCATGCGTGTGATCCTGACGCATGAGCCGGCCAATACAGAGTCAGCGTTCTGACGTAGAACACAGAAGCTCTGCACTGTGTTCACTGCGTCAACTGCATAGAAGACTGACAGTGTTTCTGTTTTTGTGCACAAAAAAGTGTTCTTATCACTTCATAACATTAAAGGTCCCGTTTTTCGTGTTTTTTTGAAGCTTTGATTGTGTTTATAGTGTGCAATATAACATGTGTTCATGTTTCGCGTGTAAAAAAACACAGTATTTTTCACATAATTTACTTATCTGTATACCGCTGTTTCCACTGTCATAAAAACGGGCTGATAACTTCCTTGTTCTATGAAGTCCCTCCTTCAGAAATACATAACGAGTTCTGATTGTGCCAGCGGTTCCTGTGTTGTGATTCGACAGCGGCTTCTGCTCCATCTTTCAAGAATAATCTTTGTGCGAATCCGGCATTAAACTGATTGAGATTGAGGAAGCTGTCCTCAGCAAAATGTGCTGCACATAGTTTTACGTGTGGATTATAATTTTCGGGAACCGAGTTAAACATAAATTGTAACCATTGATCTCTAAGTACAGTGTCCCTGGGAAGGCCAAACAAAGGTGATTGGACTGCGGGATGAAAATAACAGCGTTTCGACGACATGGCGACAAACACACTCTACAAACGCAACTCTTGCTCTTCTCCGTGGGATTCCTGTGGGCAGAGGTTAGTCAAAAAACTGTTTTAGTGACGTCATTAAAGAAGGAAGTAGAGGGATGTAGTCCAAACTGGCTGTTCGATGTAGGCGACTTCTGTTAAATAAAATATCTCGCTTGGCATTGAACTTTGAGCTTTAAAATTTTACAGATTTTATTTATACTCTAACAACAACATTACACACTAACTAAAGTTTGAAACATGGGATCACGAAGAACGGGACCTTTAAGGTTGAACCACTGTAGTCACGTTTTCAAAATTATCTTAATTTGTGTTCTGAAGATGAACGAAGGTCTTGCAGGTTTGGAACGACATGAGGGTGAGTAATTAATGACAGAATTTTCATTTTGGGTGAACTAACCCTTTAACATGTAATTTATTCCTGTGATGGCAAAGCAGCCATTACTCCAGTCTTCAATGTCACATGATCCTTCAGAAATCATTTTAATATCCTGATTTTGTGCTCAAGTAACATTTCTTATTATCACAGCTGAAAACGGTTATGCTGCTTAATATTTTTGTGGAAACCGTGATACATTTTTTCAGGATTGTTTGATGAATAGAACATTTAAAAAAAAAATAGAAATCTGTTGTAACATTATAAATGTATTTACTGTCACTTTTGATCAATTTAATGCATACTTGCTTAAAAAATATTCATTTAATCTTACTGACCCCAAACATTTGAATGGTAGTGTATATAGCACTTCCAAAAATACTGCGATTGGAGCATGTAAACATCATAAAAAAACAACATAATTAATGCTGAATGAAAAAATCAGCCATCACATAACATCAGAATATAGTGAAAATGTATAAAGTACCTTAACAGTGGTTTTAGACTCAAATTTAAAAGCCTTTGTTTGACCATTCTCCAGATAGACCTTCAGAACATTGGGCAGGAACAGCAGAGAGTTACCCTGGGGATATATATGTTCCAGGGTCAATCAAGATATTTTTTATAAATATAATAATATATGTAAAATACATAATATTAATAGTAATGGTAGCAATGATAAAATAACTGCCTGTTTCAACAAAGTGTTAAAACAATTCTAGTTAAGCCAGGGAATATTATCAGTCTCATTATTAAAAAAGATTAAGCACTCAAAAGGCTGCATACAAAAAAGATAAACAGTTTTATCACTGCCTTAGTCATGTGGTGTGCTTCATAATGGGTTTGTTTAATTAGATGTTAATTAAAAAACATCTTTGGTCGAGGGAAATGAACAGACTCACGGCACTCCACCTAAAGGAACAGTTCACTCAAAAATAATGACAGTATTTTTTTTTTTACTTTTAACTGTTTTTTTAAGGTGCTCTATTATAAATCACAATTGCAGCTATACTATACACCATGTCAGCACTGTTATACAAAGATTATTATGATTAACTGAATAATTAATAAATAAGTAATAAATTATTGACTAAGGTTTTTCCCAAGACTGGGTAGACTGCCAAACCTCTCCCTCTGCCTCTCTATTGTTCTACATCTTTTGTTCATATTCTCGCTCTCATTTTCTTTATTACTTATTCATTTCAATCCTTTTTGTAAATTACCGCATGAGAATACTCCTTTATTAACATGAATGAACAGAATGTGTCAAACCTGCGAGTGACCATTGACCACCACCTCCTCTGCAAACCTCACTTTAACAGGGTTTGACTTCAGCTTGGCTCTCTTCTCTGGAGTAATGAAGGACGACTTTGGCCCCTGTGGCACAGCCATCATGACAATCAGCACAATTATGGACATGTTTTACCTTCACTGACATATTCTTTTAAAAAAAAAAAAAAAAAAAAAAAAACAACAACAACAAACAAACATTGCAGACAAAAACAAACAAACAAACAAAACAAAAAACATTGCAGAATTGCACTGGTATTTGCATTGACTGTGACATTTACCTGTCACTGAGAAAAATTTATGATTTCCAAACAGAGATATGTTAAAACATCCTAAGACCAAACCATCTGTATTTCCTCTTTATGACCCTTACAAAAAAAGTACCGTGATGGTACTGTGATGTAAATGTGTTTTTGGTTCAGTCCCGTGACCTATTTTTCCTAGTGTTTCTAATTAGTAATTATGTTCACCTGTGTCTTGTTCATTATCTTGTTAAGTTTCCTTTGTTTGCTCATGTATATATACCCTGTGATCTCCCTCAGTCTCGGTCAGTTCTCGTTTGATTGTGATGTGTTTTTCTCCTGTGTTTCTCTTGGTTCCTGAGTATTTTGTTATTAAAGTCTGCCTTCTAGTATTATTCCTCATTGGGAGAGTTTCTACACACCACGTTATGTAACAGTAGAACAGACTGTACCGAAAGATGGATCTCACGTCACTGCCAATAACAGTGCTCACAGTGACCCCAGATCCATTGATGGCAGCAGTAAATATGGACTTGGCTAGCCATGACCTGACTGAAAACCTCATGATAGAGAGAGGCTTCAAGTTCACCATTAGAGTGGTGAGAGAAATTCCCACTCCAAGTATAACAGCAATGCCAATGGTCGCAATGCTTCCTGTGAGTGAGCTTCCCAGATCCGCTCCTGTGTGTGAAATCTCCGAGCCAGAGTCTCATCCTGTCATAGCCGCCATTCCAGAGTCTCGTCCAGTCATGGCAGCCATTCGAGAGTCTTGTTCCGTCATGGCTACTGCACCTGAGCCCTCAGCCAAAATGGCTGCCGTGCATGTACCCCTACCAGTACTGGTTGAGTATGAGGGGATGTCCAGTGTCGATTGGTATCCAGTGTCGGCTCCAGCCCGTGAGTCCATTCCAGTGTCTGTAACTAACCCTAAACTAAACCCTAACCCTTACCGTAACTCTGTAATAAGTACATGTAGTTAATTAATATTACTCACTACTTATTTGAGCAAGTACAATGTAACTTTGTCACTTTAAAATAAAGTGTAACCAATATCATTATACTTTTTGTTTTGCTTGTGTGTCGTAATTGAATTGCATGAACAAAATAAACCAGGGGGAATTTTTCAAACTTTAACAATTTATATTATAAGGTATGTTTTCAAAATGAAATAATTAGCTTTTATTTGTAATTGTACTACAGCCAATATAAAGTATTAAAACAATTTGAATAGCATCTTTCATGTAAATATTATTCCAAAGCTACTTTTCAGAAAATATGCCATATAACTAGTGAGCAAGCTAAAAGCAGTAGTGGCAAGAAAAACTTCCTAAAAATATATATCACATTTTTCAATGTCGCAGGGAACAAAATATGATCCTCCTGCCATGCCCCAAACAGAAGTAACAGTGTGAGAGAGAGAGTCTCTAACTTCATGCACACATACACTTACCACAGTGTTTCTCAGGACAGTCAATATTATGGTGTTCTGACATTCTCTATAAATAATTGAAAAGGGAAGATAGTTAGTGGTACAGATAGTAAGAGTCACCAGATGTCCCATTTGCTCCTAAGATACACATTTTAAATATATATTGGGCACAAGAAAATGATCGAAAATATTTGGTAAAACTGGCAGCCCAGATACACAGTAGCTGATTTTGTAGTTTCACATAAGACACTCTTACATGCCACATACCTGATGATGTCAGCAGCCTGCTCAGTTGATAGATCATCAACAGCAACATTGTTTATTTTGAAAAGTTGGTCACCAGAGACAAGCTTTCCATCAGCAGGGCCTCCTATAAAAACAGATAAACATACCATGACACTGTAGCCGTCAATCTGTTTTCAAGGTTTATCCGGAAATCTGTCTTAATTACATTGTTTGAGAAAGAATGTTTATGTCGTCCTATTTACTGCCTAGTTATTTGGCTGTGGGGTAACCAGATGGCTTCAGCCATTCCAAGAGTAGGGTTTCCTGTAGACATTGCTCCATGTGCCAAACCAGTCAGCCAACATGTTGCTGTACATGCAGGCAATACATGCAAATAGCTGCTGGGTCACATTTTAACCTTGAACTTATGTTTAGAGAACATTTATAAAATGTTATAATGTTCTAATCAATTTTAAATTGCTCTATTAAAGATAAAGGTTTTCAATGTAACACATTACAATAAGATCTCATTTGTTATCATTAGTTAATGCATTAAAGAGATAGTCCACCCAAAAATGAAAAATCTGTCATTAAGCTCACCCTCATGTTGTTTCAAAACAGTATGTCTTTTGTTCTTCTGTTGAACACAAAATATATTTTGAAGAATGTTGGTAACTAAACATTTTTGGTTTCCACTGACAAAAAATAGAAAGAAAGAAAGAAAGAAAGAAAGAAAGAAAGAAAGAAAGAAAGAAAGAAAGAAAGAAAGAAAGAAAGAAATGCATACAGGTTTGTAACAACATGAGGGTGAGTATGATGACAGAGTTTTCATTTTTGAGTGGACGTTCCCTTTAACTAACATGAACTAACAATGACCAATATATTTTTACAGCATTTATTAACCTTTGTAACTATAATTTTACCAAAAAAAAGTTAATGCCAGTTCACAATGCATTAATGTTAACAGATACAATTTTTTATCTTAAAAATGTATATTAGTAAATGTTAAGATTAACATTAGCTAAGATTAATAAATGCTGTAGAAGTATTGTTCATTGTTAGTGTATGTTAAAAAATTAAACCTTACTGTAAAGTGTTACCAACTTATACTATGTAAGGGATCATATACATACACATAGATTAATCTGCAAAATGCACCTCAAAACATTTTTAGAAAACATTCAGATTTATTGTGATTTGACTCAAATAATAAATATATTACCACAGCATCCTTTTTGCAGTAATGGAACCTTGTTTTGTAGCTAATGCACTATAACTGTTTTATCGATTTTCATGAAGGGCTTATGTGCTGTGTAATCAAAATTTTACTTCAGAATGTAAATCTCAGCAAGGCTTTAGTTCCACAGTTTCAGCCTGTTTAGAGTGCTGCCTCAGACTTGCTCCATCAAATGGCTCAACAGACCAAGGCTGTGCGTTTCTCAAAAGCATTGTAAGCCTAGTAGATCGTAGAACCATTGGCACCAATGGCCTCTACGATCATTCACTTCTTATTACGATGACATCTTCATGGAGTTCATGGGCATTCTCCTGGCAGCAAGCTAATCTAGAAACTCTCATGGTGGGATTACTAAAATATAAAGTCTAATGTATTTCAACTCTCAAATCTCCAAAAAGGATCATCTCCTTTCAGAATTATATGGCCAATGGTCCCCTGCCTGTTACCCTGTGAGTGTTATTCATAGCATAATGGATGCTAATTTGGAAGTCCCACAGTTGAGCTCTGGAGGTAACCAAGGCCACCTTGCTAAGATTTAGTGCTTAGCTTCAGTGCGTTCATTCCATGTGAGGAGGATAAGAGGATGTCAAGAAGGCTCAGACCAGTGCAGACATTAAAACCTGTAATATAATATAATATAATATAATATAATATAATATAATATAATATAATATAATATAATATAATATAATATAATATATAATATAATATAATATAATATAATATAATATGGGTGAACTATACCTTTAATGAGTTTTTTATTAATATGGAAATATGAAATAATTTTTTAAAAATGAAATGATACTCTAAATAAGAAACTAAAACTGCCAGTAGGTCAGTAAGTCTAAGTAAGTCATTGGCCAAATCATACAGCTGGCGCAATGAGGCAGCAGGCACGACGCAAGTGGTTTTTGCTAGTTTCAGCCCGACGCAGTTATCATTTTCACGTCCTGCGTCACGTTGTTTAAATAGCAAATGCATTTGCGCTCATTTGTGTGCCCATGGGTGTGCTGGTCCGAAAACAAGGTGCATTCAGGCACATTGCAAATTCCGCCATGGCGTGAGCGAGACTCTGATTGGTTTATACACCCAAAACACACCCATTACTCATTAAGAGAATAGGGACAACCCTTTTAGACCATGCGCCGGGCCAACTATTTTCCTGTCATTAAACTAGCAAAAGTGGATTCGGACACAACCTAAATGCACTTGTGCCATGCACTTTAAACCATGCGCTTAGATTGATAAAATAGGGCCAATTGAGTCATTCATTCATTTCATTCATTCGATTCATTTAAACGGCTGATTAATTTAGGTATGAAGTAAATAGGCTTGTTCGAAATGTATCGGTGCTGCACAGACTGATTGGCGTATGACATCAAAGTAATGTGAGAGTGATTCAAAAGCTGTTGACCTAGAGAGTTCCAGGAATTTTAGATAATATTGTATCTAAAATATAACACAGTATTAACTTCTTATTTATAGAACTGTTGTATAAAATCATTATCACATTTACACTTATGCTATTAAGATATATGTGAAAGCATCTTACAATACATTTGACCTGATGAACATTTTTAGAGAAGATTGTTTGTGTAATGTACCTTCTGTCACGTCCAGCACCTGGGGCGGAGAGTGTGTTGAGACAGTAAAGCCATGAGAGTTAAGGGTGGGGTCAAGTGGGATCTTAACAGTGACTCTAATTGGACAGCTCCTCTGCTCCTGGGAACCATTGTCAGTAACCTGCCCATCTTCTAGAACACGTTCTCTATGTACAGAGAGAGAAAAGGGTGATGAGTGAAAAAAGAAGCATAAAAGTATTCGTCCAGACAATTATTCTTAGATTAAAAGAGTGGTACCGGCTGATGGACTCTCTGGAACGGCGAAGCCAGCGTCCCACCACCTGCTCTACTCTGCTGGTCCTGCGAGATGGTGAGCGACTGCGGTCCCTCTCCTCCATTTAGCTACACACAGGGTGAAAGGTCACCATTGGGTCACTATTTATTGCAGAAAATTTACTAATTTATTGTTGAATATGTATTTGCAAATCATCAAACATTTTTTTGGTGTTTTAAGACTTTTTTCAGTGTCCGTTTTACGTATATACACTGCTTTTACGTATATACACTGAAAAGTTTGGAAACACAAAGTGTGGTTTTGGATTATATCAGCATAAATCCTTATCATTTTTTGGTGTAAATACATTAAAGTAATTTGACATTATCATTGAAGACCAGCAATAATAATTTTCATTTTGATTACATAATAATGGCAATATATACATGTCAAAGTCAGACATGCCCCTTTGCCAGCTGTGATACCTGGTTACTGGTTTAAACTTGGCCCAGGTTTGTAAAAGATTTTTGGGTCAGCACACCTTAATAGCTTCAACAATTGATTGCCAATTAAGTTTAGAATACAATAAACCAATTAGAACCCAGTTTAGGTCAGATGCTAATGGTGGATATTTTGATGAGTCGAAAATTTAAGTTTTTTCTATGTATAAACTGTTTATGTAATAAAATATGTTTTCGTAGTTTGTGTTGTCCCTTATCAGTGCAAAATTATCACAAATTAAAAAGGATTCATGCCAATATTGTCCAAAACCCCACTTTTCTAGGGCGTTTCCAAACTTTTGGAGGGCAGTGTATGTTTTGGTATATCCTCTTTAGCCAATCATAGTCTGATCTTATTGCATTATACTTTCCTCCATATACGATTAGCAAGAGATGTTTATATAACCCTCTATGGGGTATCGTCATTTATAAATGACACAGAGAAAATCACTTTTAAAATACAATAATAATATTAAACTAAAAAAAAATTACATTAGTATTATTATATGACATCCCTTTTGCACTTGATTTTCATCCACGTCTTATATATGTAACCTGTAATACTCAATAAAAATTTGATCACAAAAAAATTATATGACATCCCCTTCAGCCAATTATATTATATGTGCTTGACATTTTTGGCAACAAGGACATGAAGGAGACATGAGCACATGTAAGGTCACATGCTGTCAAGGCTCCATTGTGAGTTCATTTTAGACTAGGAAATACATATAAATTCAATTTTAAAAGAATATCATTGTATATCCAAATGTGTTTTCTGATTGTTGTTGAAGTCAGTCATTTTAGTATCCTATACCAGTTTCGAAGATGTGATCCATACTACAACCAGAGGTCAGGAAAGATGCCATTGCCTATTGGCCTCACTACACACAAGAAAATGGTCCAAAAAATATGACTGAACAAGTCAAAGTCAAGTTATGTGTGGAAAGTGTGGGCTACACTGAAAAATAAGAGTATTGTTGATTTTCACTTGTGCTAAAATCATTCTATTACTATTGGATACATCTATACTGATGCTGTCTAACCCAGTCACTAACTATAGTACATGACTGTAGCTTTCAGCCAGGAGAAGATGTCGTCAGGTGGCGTCCAACTTTCACAGGGTGTTTCAACCCTGAACCACAACACCCTCCAGTTGGCGGGTCGGCAGTGGTGGCCAATCACTACCCACCTCCTCCTGGCCCCCAGCTCAACTCCTCCCTCCTACTCCAGAGCCAGCAAGACGCTCTTTCTGCTGCCTCACCCAACCTACGAACAGCTGTCTTCCTCTCCCTACCTTCTAAGCCCAGAGCTGTGAGTGTCTTCCACACAGACTGTGCCGGGAAGCCCCTACACCCGACCTCAACTGGGAATAGCCAGGTCTGCCACCCTTTGGCCTTACACTGCTCTACGAGGTCCTGATACTTGGTGGCTTTCCACTCATAGGCCTCCTCGCACCCGTCTTCCCACGGGACTGTCAGTTCGATCAAGATTATTTTCCTTGCCTCCTCGGACCATAAGACCATGTCTGGCCTCAGCTGTGTTTGCACAACCTGGGGGAAGACTAGTTTCCTTCCCAGGTCCACCCTCATCTCCCAGGCTTGTGCTGCTAGCAAGAGGCTCTTCTTAGTCTTCTTGGGGGCTGGTGGTTTCTCCCCTTCTCTGACGAACTGAATAGATGTTGCCGGCCTTGTACTGGTCTGGTGCTTTTTCTGCCTCTCCCGCTCCAAGATGTCAGCCAGTGCACTGAGAACCTTGTCATGGCGCCACCTGTATCTTCCTTGGCTAAGAGCTGTTTTGCATCCTGACAGTATGTGCGCCATTGTTCCCCTCCCTCCGCATAGCCTACACAATGGGTCCTCCCTCATTCCCCATCTGTGGAGGTTTGTTGGTGACGGAAGGGTGTCGTACACTGAACAGAGCAGGAAGGAGATACGAAAGGGCTCCAGTCTCCAGATCTCAGACCATGTGATCTTCCGCTTCGGCAAGTCCCACTTTGTCCAGGCCCCTTGTGCTCCGAGTTCGACAGCCCTAGACCTGCGCCTTTCTTCCTCCAGGTGTCGGACCTCTGCTTGAATCATGTCCCTCCTTTGCCGTGGGTCTGCTTTTCCCCATTGCTGGAAGTGGGTAGATCCGAGTCCTTGCCTCCCTACGCATGGGTTCCCGATGATGTCCTTCAGCTTCAATGCCACTGATGTGTCAGCCACCCATTTGCGTCCTGATCTTGTAGTGACGCCTGCTCTTCTGACTTTTTCATCAGTGGAGTCTTGGTACATCATCACAACCCGACACTTTGCCACCTTGAACTCTTCCACCACTGATGAAAGGGGTAGTTGTACCTGACCAGACCTGGTATAAAGCCCTACTGACATGAAGCTTGGTGGGATTCCGAGCCACTTGCGAAGGTGTTTGTTTACTCGCCTCTCGACTCCTTCCACTGTTGTCATGGGTACTTCATAGATTGTCAGTAGCCACATGAGTCGTGGTAGCAGACCATGCTGGAAGAGCCAAGCCTTAAACTTTCCTGGCAGTCCTGACCCCTCAATCTTACTCATCCATGCATCTGCCTGTTTCTCTGTCCTGGAAACGTTACATCTGTCGGTCAAGGATGCGTCATACCATTTCCCTAGGCACTTAATTGGGTTTTCCTCAATCGATGGTATCGTCTCCCCCTGTACTTGCAGCTGGAACTCGCTGGTCACTTTCCCCCTTCTGATCACCATACTTCTTGATTTCCTTGGTTTGAACTTCATCCGAGCCCATGTTGCCACGTCATCAAGAACCTTCAGGATCCACCTCGCTTGCACATGGGTTGAAGTTGTTATGGTAAGGTCATCCATAAAGCCTCTTATTGGAGGTTGGCGGGTGCCAGACTCCATTGATGGCCCCCTGGATTCCTTTCCTGCAGCTGTTATAAGCAGGTTCATTCCCATGACAAACAGGATGGGGGAGATGGTGCAGCCTGTCACGATTCCCTTTTCAAGGTCCTGCCACTGCGTTGTGAAGTGGGCTGTTCTGAACCGTAATTTAAATCCTCCGAAGTAGCTGGTAATTATATCCCTGGTGTGGTGGGGAATATGGTAGTGTTCCATAGCCGTGTTGATGAGGCCATGTGGGATTGAACCGTATGCATTAGCCAAGTCGAGCCAGACAACCGTTTGATTTGGACTTTGATTTGGACTTCCAAGTAAAGAATCAATGTTAAAGATTGTTTTAATGTTTTTTTTTTTTTGAAACGTTAAGACACTAACACTAAAACATTCGTTTTGAAACACTAATTTGAGTTTCACAATTTTCCAGGTTGTGAAGTTGCATCTAAATTTGTGTCAAATTTTTGACATTTTCACATGTGAGTTCCAAATAAAATATATTAATAAAGCTTTTTAATGTTTTTTGAAACACTAAGACCATTTCATTACTTTTCAGATAGTGAAAATGCATTTAAATGTTGGTGAAGTTTTGCCAAAAATAATTTACCCTAATGGGAAAATGTCAGTTATAAATGATGAAACCCTAAAAAAAGGTCAAAGGTCAGATGTAGAAAACGTCTCAGGTAAGCATGCAACCATGGTTCCCTGAGAATAGGGAACAAGAAGCTGTATCCCCTAGGGGTCGCTATGGGGAATGCTTCCAGCATTACCAGTGTCTGAAGCATGAGTCTAAACACAACAATGAACTTTACATTGGCAGATGGCAGCCTATGATGTCATTACCTGTGCGGCCGTGAGTATAAAAGGGCACCTGTGAAATATGTCATATTGTCTGAAGGAGACGTGTGCACATAGGCGTAATTTGTGGGTGGGACGGGTGGGACATGTCCCCACCACTTTTTGAAAGGGTCGATATTGTCCCCACCACTTTTTGAAACATCTCGCGGCATCTCGCGGCATCTCGCGGATATCTAATACAATCTAATCTAATTAATAATAGGCGATCTGGCGCTGGGATGTGTTGATTTTGAAATCATGTTGAGTGCTCGTTGTCGCTGTTATCAGAGGCGCAACAGTGTTCTCTTGGTGCTCATGCACGCTGCGCAGTGTTCACACGGACGAGCGTTTCAATCTATCGCTTAACTGTTGCAGAGACTCTCTATTCGTTACGTTGAATCACAAAACAAAAAACAAATAAACGTGTCCCTGCTCTTGATATACAATCACTGACGAACATCTTTGGTTTTAATGAGAGAAAAAAAAAAAATCATACATGGTTGGATTCGAACCCCTAATCTCTTGCATGCTAAATGAAAATATTGCCTCCAGTCCATCAGGACAATCTTTTTTCAACAGCGGATCCATGTATTTATTAACTAATATACATACTCTCGAGACATATTGTATTAGCAGATGTAAGGAAGAAACTATCATATTAATTTTAATATCATATCATATTATTATTATTGTAATAATAATAAACATTCCCCCAGTTACGCCACTGCGTGTGCAGTAATACTGGAAGCATGGCAAAGGAACACAGCGTCTCGTTACCTATTCTCAAGGAAACCATGGTTACATGCGTAACCTGAGCTGTTCCCTTTCGAAAGGGAACTTGCGCTGCATCCCCTAGGGGTTGTTATGAGGAACGGAATACCCACACTGCCATGCTGAAGGGATGAGTGCCCTAATGGCTGAGCTAAGTCCAAGAACTCAAAGGAGCCCTCATCCCTAAAGTGCACCAGCAATGATCATAGACCGGAGCTTCTTAAGAACGGAGGCCTCAACAGGAAGACTCCAGAGAGAGGAAGCCTAACTATGTTCATATTCAGGCAAGTGTCCTAGGAGGCTCACAGAGGACCGCCGTGAAGAGTGGAGGCCTTAAAGGGAGGCCTAGGCAACATTCTAAGGCAATACCGAAAAAGCTCAAAAAGATAAGCTCTCTCAAAATATTGGCTCGCGAAACTCCACAGAGTGGAGGCCTCAATACAATGACTCTCAGAATGAGAGCAGGCCTAGCAACACTACACTTAAGGTAGAAGCCAGGGAAGCTTCCAGAGAGCCTAACAACCCAGCATATTATCTAACCGCCTTACTGCCTCAGTATGACGACTCTCTAAAACGAGAGGAGTCTTAACTACGTTCCACGCTCAGGACAGCTTACAAGGAGACTCACAGAGAGCTTACAACTTGCAATCGCTATCCAAGAAGAGCTCAAAAGAGCAGAAGCCTCAATAAATATAACTCTTTCTAGTGAGAGGAGCCCTGACAATGCTTGCAGCAGTCAAGGAGGCCCACAGAGAGCCTTCCGACTTAGCAGACCTTAGCCGCTTAGCTCAAGAGAGCGGAGACCTCAATAAATAAATATAGCTCTCTCTAGTGAGAGGAGGCCTGACAACACTTGTAGTAGCCAAGGAGCCTCACAGATAGCCTAGCAACTCAGCATACCTGGCTGGGTTCTGAGAGCGGAGGCCTCAGTATGACAACTCTGAATTGAGAGGAGGCCTAACAACACCCCACACTCAGGGTAACTTGCAAGGAAGGAAGCCTACTACCCGTAATCACTAACCTAGCACAGCTCAAGGGAGCGGAAGCCTTAAGAAAATAACTCTCTCTACAGTCGACGCTCGCAGTCCTAACCATCAAACTTAGCCAAGCTCAAAGAGTGGAAGCCTTGGCATAACGACTCTCTAAATCGAGGGGAGACCTAGCAACACCCCACACTCAGGATAAATGGCAAGGAGGCTCACAGGGAGCCTACAAATTACAATTTCTATACCAGTGGAGTTCTGAGGAGCGGAGGCCTCAATAAAGACAACTCTCTTCTAGTGAGAGGAGGCCTAGCGATGCTTAAAGTAGCCAAGGAGGCTCACAGAGAGCCTAACAATTTAGCAAACATACCAAACCAAGCTCTAGAAGCGGAGGTCTCAGCATGACAACTCTCTAAGTAGAGAGGAGACCTAACAGCACCCCACGCTCAGGACATCTTGTAAGGAGGCTCACAGAGGGCCTACAACTCACAATTAGCGAGCTCTAGAGGAGCTAAGGCCTCAAAAACATAATTCTCTAGAAATATTCATACTTCTCTCAAATTCATCTGCAAACTCCATCTGCGAGCCCCATGACTTCAGTCTCCTACTCGCCTCAGCTGCAGCAGGTCCTGAACTGTGAGGCACAAATGGCTGTCCCGATTTCCTTCAAGAGAGGGGACAAACGAAACACTCACAATGCACGCAAACAGCCCCCTTGAGGACTGAGTGTGCATGCTCCTCACCCATGCACATAGCTCACATATTGTGTGTGTCATCAAATGTCAGATAACACTGAAAGACTTAGCTCTAGTGCTAGCCATAATAGCCTTGTTTAGACAAACGTTCAAACAGACAGGTATGCTGAAGACAAGAAAGAGGATGACATATTTCACAGGTGCCCTTTTATACTCACGGTCGCACCGGTAATGACATCATAGGCTGCCACTTGCCAATGTCAAGTTCATTGTTGTGTTTAGACTCATGCTTCAGACACTGGTAATGCTGGAGGCATTCCCCATAGTGACCCCTAGGGGATGCAGTGCGAGTTCCCTTTTAAAAGGGAACAATCCATTCAAATATAATTTGCCGACATTTATTTATATCAAACACACATATTTGGCCTAAGCAACTATAAAGTTTACTCTATTATTCTTCAAGTTCACCAGCCACTTACTTACATATATTTGGGGAGAAACTTCTAAAATAACGTTCGCCTTAAAAAAACTCTCTCTGGGGGGTCAGTCAGAATATTTTAAACTCACGCTTGAAAGGGTTAATTGTATTTAATGGCCTCCGCCTGCTTTTTTACTGTGGAGAATTACTGAGCAAAAGCTTTGACAGTATCTCCGAAAAGACTATCTTGGGATATGGGAGCTTCAAGAAAGCTCACTTTCTCTGCTTCTCACATTCAGCCACAGGTGGCACTCCTAGACCACTGAAGTGGATGTCATCTGACCCACTGCCTGTGCCATCATTTTCATAGTCCTGAGGGCATAGTCAGTGGCCTTGTGCAGTTCCTGCATCTTATCTGGATCAGGACCACCCTCGTGCAGATTTCTCAATGATTTGGTACAGATTTGGTGTACTTGCAGGATTTCCATGGCGTGCAGGGCGGAGGTGGCCAGCGGCATTGTAAGCCCTCGCCACCAGTGATGAGGTAAACTTACAAGCCTTGGACAGAAGTTCCGAGGGTGGTGAGAACGGAGGAACTGATGTATCGTGTCCTGGCAGAAAAAGGTGACTCCCATGATTTACAATAGCTCCTCATTCACCTTCAGGAAAAAGGAACTGGGACGGGGCCCAAACACTGAAGACAAAGATCGTGGCCATCCGATGGAGACATGAAGTGACCCCTAGAGAGACCAAGAGGCTCTCAAGAGCGACCCCTAGTGCCGGTTCGCCACAACGTTGAACATGACCAACAGAAAGGGAACATATCTTGTGTGTATTAAGTCTGCAGAGAAACCCCTTTTTGGGTGAATTAAGCTGAAGAAAAATGTCAGAGCCAAAAAAAAGAGCTCAAGCACCCACGGAAAAATATGAGATATTCTCCATTGATTTAAGCAATTGAAAAATCGTTTGCAGCTTTCAGACACAATTATCTTAATCTTTTTAGAGTTTATTTGAGGCCATTTCTATTGCGTTATTTTACTGAAAATTTTGCTGCATGGATAGCCTATAATAGCCTATAAAGTCATCCATTTGACGTTAATTTGTGTTAAATAAGAAGGGATCTGGCACTGTTTTTTAAATCATGCCACTGTTATCATTGGCGGAACGTTCTCTTGTGGCTCGTGCACAGTCTTCACACAGACGAGCATGTCAATCTATCGTTTATGGTGTTGCGGCAACTCCTTATTCTTTTCAGCGAAATCATAAACAAAATGCACACAAACGTGTCCCTGCTCTTGCCTCTTTGTATGTGTCACGGTTCCAGTCATTCCCAGACTACACTTCCCATAATCCTCCCTGCCAATCACCTGCACTCACTCCACCAATCAGCTAACACTAATCACCACACCCAGCTGCCACGCATTACCTGGACTATATAAGCTAGTCACATCCTCACACACATTGCGAGGTCTTGTATACTTTGTTGCAATTCTGAGCGCTTATCCGTATGTCTGTCTGCCCGTTAATGTTCCTGTCTGTTCCCCGTGTATGATTCTCTGCTGCCTGTCCTTTGGATTATTTGCTCTGTTTTGGATTTACGATTGTTATCTGCCAGCCCTGACCGATTGCCTGTTCCTCGACTACGATTCTGCCTACTCTCTGCCATACCTGTTTGCTGTTGTTCCACCATTGCCTGTTTGACTATTAACTCAGTTTAATAAAGCTTGCATATGGATCTCACCTTGTGTCCTGCCTCGTTACAGTATGTAATCATTAATGAATATCTTTGGTCTTATTGAGGGAAAAAAAAAAAAAACTAAACGAGGGCAGATTAGAAACACTGATGATTAGAACCCAGACTCACATAGCAAAAGTACTACCACTAGACCACATAGGAATATGAATGTTTAACACGGGTTTGTGTATATATGCCCTTGGCACCCACCAGCAGAAACATAAATCGGCACCTATGCTGTGGTGGTGAATGACTGGTTGTTAAATCTACTTTCTGAGAAGTGATAAAACTCTTTACACTTACTCATGCTGTTTACAGTGGCCTTCAGTTTGAGCATATACTCTCATAATGGGCATAGATGTGGCAAGCAAAATGGCATGTACAGCAGTACTAATAATGTGTGGTCACTCTCTGGTATGAACATTGTCTCTCTTTATGTTGTAGGTTCTGTATATTGTGGTGTTGTTGCAAAATTGCTTTTGATGAAGGGTTGACATTTATGGTGCTTCTATATTAGGTATTTCTCACTAGGGAATGTGAGAGACAATCTGGAGCCTCATGGTCAACAGTGAGAAGGACCAACAAAGACAAAGAGACAAATTACATACTGTGACAAATAATAGAGAGTGATCCCAGGAGATCATGAGTCATGGTCCCATTATGTTCTCAGATTTCACAGGATTTGGAACTGACTTTCCATTTATTTTACTGCTGTCAACATCATTATCAATACTATATACACCACATCAAGGTTGTTACACTGAGACTGTGCAACATTTGCCCGGACTGTGCACAATAGTGACCGCCCACTTTTTCAACTGCTCTGTTTATATATTAATATTTTCAAAAAATAAAAAAAAATCCTCAATAAAAGGTTCAACCAAACCAACCAGCAACATTACAACCATTAATTTGAAGCAAAAACATATCTGAAAAGTTACAAGACTATATTGTCACAGTTATGTTCAGTTTCTCTGTCTTGTTTAGTTTTAGGGTATGTTTACATGACAATAATGTACTAAAAACAGAAAAGTTTTTCCTTTGCTTTTTTTTTTTTTTTTTTTTGCGTACAGACGACAACATTATCAAAAGGATCACCGTTCAAACGGATCCACGAAAACAACTAAAAACGCTGTATTATGCATGCCAGGCCAGTAGCTGGTGAGATCACTTTGTAAAGAAAAACTACACACCTATAGACTGATGTAATATGCATGAGCATGATATCACTGTTTTCATAAATTTGCATTTTTGTAGTTTACACAGAGACAATATCAATATCCCGTTTTCAAAGGTTTGCATTTTCAGGCCCCCAAAATGCCATTGTCATGTAAATGGACGGCCAAAACACATAAAAAGCTTTTAGTTGAAAACTGTGTTGTGTAAATGGCTCCTTAATCTTTGGCACCATTTAGTCATTCATTGGTTACCATTTTCCCTGATTAGTGTCTCATCTGTTCCCTGTTCTTTTGATCATCATCCTACTGTATATTTAATTCCCTCAGTTGTTCTTCGTCTTGTGTTAATGTTATGTTCCCTTGTGTAGAGTTCTCGTTTCTTGTGTCTATTAAAGTTTTGATGTCATTCTTTCTACATCATGCATCGTCTTTGGATTTCACTATACAAGCAACTGCTGACATATATACAGTACTTAACATCTGAAGCAAATAACTTTGCATCCACTATCATTGTAAATTATGTAACTGTATCTAAAACAACAGTAAACTTTAAATTTAAATTTAATTATTGTCATTATTTAGGGGTATAAAACACAGATTTATAGTAGATTTATAAGTTGTCAGGGGTGCGTTTAGTTAAAATCCAAAGACGAGAAACAAAGTATTTAATAAACACAGAGAACAATACTACAAAACACAATCCATAAACAAGACAATGAACTGCAGGAACCGAGGGCTAAAATTAACTGAGGATGATAATCAACAGAACAGGGAACAAGTATGGACTAATTTAAAACTAATGATGAACTCGTACACAAGCAGAACAGAGACAAAAACAAACATGACTAGAAACTAAACAAGACAATTCACGAGTTCACACTTACAAATAACTCAGATAAAATAAATGGTATACGTATTTGGCATGCTGTCTGGGGAGAGGGCTCTGTATTTGGCCCGAACACAGAGTACCCTCCCCCCAGTACCCCCACCCGCCTAGTAAGTAACCAAGTGAGTGTGAGGAGACGGGGTGGTGGAGGGATGCTAAAAATTGTCGAGGATTCATGGGTGAGTTGACTGTGTTTATATATATGCCTGTATCTTTTTGGGCAATGTTGCTTGGGCACTTTCCCCTTTGAGAATAGGCAATAAATTCGATCTAAAGTATCCAGAGAGAAATTTGTTGCCTATTCTCAATGGGAAAGTGCCCAAGCAACATCGCTAGGCAAAATTGCCCAGCTGGGGCAAAAATGCAGCTGGGCCAGATTTACTAAACAGGACAAATTAGCGTGAAAGCACAGTTCCAAAAAACCGCAGATAGGAGTGGAAAGTTCTGCACGCAAATTAAAGAACACAGATAATTTCCATAATGACAAACGCAATCTGCCAAGAGCAGTACAAATTACTGTCTGGTTTAAGACACACTTTTTTTGGGGCATTAAATAATGGTGCAAATACCAGTAAATTGACTAGCGCAAGCCTTAGTAAATCATCTTGCATTATTAATTTAAATACTCTCCTCCCATAAAGGGAAACTCCTACAAATGCATATGCAAAAGGGTCAGCCACAAAAATAACCCTGTCCACACCTTTTCAGTGCTAATTTTTCACTGCGTGCCTTTGATGAATCCTGACCGTAGTTTTTTAACGGCAAAAGAGGATTTGCGCTGACGCAAGCTGTTAGTAAATCTTGCCCATAGTGTGTGAAACATGTAGCTTCCACAGAATCAGTGCATAACAACTTCAGAGCTTATGCTAGGTGTGTTTTGAATGGTTTATAACTACTAAAGCACTAAAAATTAATTTACTGTATGTATTGTGAAAATGATTGACATTTCTACCTCCATATAGCACAGCTCGACTGCTTTGTTCTAGGCTAAGGTATTTTATTTAACAAAAGATTATTGGGTTAGATTTTCATTATTGTCAGGTGCCAATTTTCACACCATTAGTTTAATAAGGTTACAGTTTTTAGTTTATTTAATTGTACAGTGACCAAAAGGTTTGAATTCAGCTCAACTGATGCCACAATGGAGCATCACAAGTGAGAGAGAGAGAGAGAGAATAATGTAAAAGGGAAGTTCCCAATAGCAAAAATAACAATTCGCCCCCTGAAGAGTTTACAAAGCAGTTTGTGCCTCAGGCGGTTTGCATTATGAATTAAGAAAAACACCAACTGACCATTATGCACCTGCCTTTTTTTCCACTGTACTGCAACAAATCAGTTTCTGTTATAATCAACTATTCTAGAAATTGCATTATTGTTTCCTGATTAAATATTGATAAGTTTAATAATAAATGATAATAACATATAAGCAGCTATTCTGCCAAAGTACGTTGTTCACTAAAAAACAACTCTCTATTTATTTTTTTAACAAAGGTGTGCCAGGTAGCCATCCATAGATCCTTTGCATTAATTCTCTTTTTAAAGCTTAGTTACTTAAGGATAAAAATCACCTCTCACTCTGTCTTCAAGAGGATTAAGCACCAAATATTGTTGAGGTTTTCCTATACAAATCTCATTACTTTTTCAGCACTATTTTATATATTTTATTCATCATATGCTTCAGCGACTTCTTGATCAATAGGGATCTTCTGTACATATCCCTCTTTTCACTGCAAAATCAGGAGCCAGTGGAAGACTTTAAGATTACATTATATACTAAAGATAGAGGGATTCAATTACGGTTAGGAGTCTGTGAACAGCTAGATCACTAAAATGGATCCAGGAATTAAATCTGTGTTGTGGCATTGAGATGAGGCCCCATATTCAATGAATTTCACAATGAAACATTTCAGTTGACTGCTCTCTCTCTCTCTCTCTCTCTCTCTCAATTAGATTAGTGGCCTGTAGAGTGGGGTTTAATTCCCCCTCACGCCCATGTTCCCTCATAAAAAGAGGTCTGCTCATGCTCTCTCTGAGAGATAATGGCTGTACTCCATCATTAGCATGGCCAGCTAACGCTAATGGCTAGGTTAAACTACTTAAAGTAAGAATTGTCTACATTTCATTCACATTCATATGGGAGGATTACAGGCAGTGGACCAGTCAAGACATACTATGTAACGTTAGCACTTAGCACTGCTAAATAGCTTAAAAATGTACACTTAGTCTATCAGTTATAGGATCCTAGTATGTAATAGATCTTTCAGCAGGCTACAATTTTTTTTCACAAAAATCACTTACAGGCAGTGCTGATGGTAAGTATCGTTGTTGCTACACTGTAAGAATCAGGGGCCAGTTGTACCAGCTGTGCTCAAGTTACAACTTAGCCTAGTTTTGACATAAAGAGGTACTAAGTTACAACTTAGGCACTACTTATGGAAGCCTCCGATCAGGAGTAACAATTGGGATAAAATGGTAGATTGATTGAATTGCATCAATAAGCTCTTGTTTTACCTGACAAACTTTTTCCTGTAGATATGAAAATGTTGACATTTTAAGAGAGAGAGAGAACATTAAGTCAATAAATTACTTTGTTACTTAGCGGCTCTTCAACACAAACCTAACATAAACAGCGCACTGCTGTGTGCATCAGTACCTGTAGTGCATGTCAAATAAAAAGAACCTTTGTACCTTATCTAACCGTAAAAAGCGCATTTTAGTACCTTAGAATAGTAATATGTACCTTAAGGTATAAACTTTTACAGTTAAATAAGGTACAAAGATGTCCATTTAGGGTACTGCCCCAGTACCTATTGTTAGTCATGATTTATTGTATTATACTGGAATTTTACCATTAGTTACGTGAGGCAAAATAAGTTAGAATCAAGTATAAACTGAAGTTCGAAGGCTGTTTACAGCCTTTGGTGCAACTAAATAAAGTAAAATTAGTTACAAACTAACTAGTAGTTACTAAGCCTCTGTTGTTACGTTAAGCAAGAACTTAACAGAAAATGTAAAAGGTACTGGTAATTTTCTGCAAGGACATTTTCCATTAAGTATATTTCCTTTAAATTCACCATGAAATCAAATTTGACAATTCTTATCCATTTATCCATGCAGATCATTATTTATTCATTTCTTATTCATATGCTTTTGTAATCTTTAATCAAATATGTTTACCTCCCTTCCCCCTCGAAATGACATATTGGCGGAGGGTGGGACTAAATATCCTAAAATGACTAATATGGAAACTTACAACTTCCAGAGGACAAAATTAAGTCCTGACCTACATTTCACTTGGATATACGTCACAATAAGGATGAAAAGACTATCACAACTTCCATTTCGTGCTGATTTTTTAACCCTAAAACACAACACACTGTGCAATGCAAAATTCAAAATACAAGGGAAAACACCTGTGAAAAATCAATACAGAAAATTCCTTCATATTAACTTAGGACCCTATTTTTTTTACAGACTTTATTTTAAAGTGTACATGCACAGAGAGTTACAGACAGTTGACCCTAGGTTTACTGACAAGTATTCTAATTGGATTAGGTTTGTAAAGGCTGGGACACAGTGTAATTGCGTCACACACTGAGCCGATCACTGAGCCATATACACATATGTAAACACCCAACACTGTGGACACACTAGTACACAAAGACACAAATACACACCCCACACTTACCTTAAAGTCAGATAATATGTCGCCCCATTGAAGAGGAACTTTTCCTTGGACTGCATCACCAATTCTTCAAAGCATTCATTTGAGTCTATTCATTTTTCCAGTGCCTCAGTCTGTTAAATTGACAGCTAACATTAAATAACCTTTATTTCATTGGCTATAGCTCAGGATATAAATATATGCAGTGTAAGGGATTTTGAAGTTTTTGTCCTATCCATTTGCACTGCATCTATGTGGATGTTTTGGACCTGAATATTCGCAGGCTAATATTCGAGAAAGATTCAGAAGTCTTTTTTCATCAGTAATGAATTCCAGATTGTGCAGGCACATTGCTTTCCTCTTAATCCAGTGGTCCTCTGCATCAGACATGGACTCTTCTTTGTTGCCATGGTGGGAGCTCCAAGGGATCCTCAGCTCTGTCAAAAAGACACATATGTTATCTGATGTTGTTTCTTACATTCATTCCTTATCTCACTATGAGAAACGGCTCTCGCGTAACTGACCACAGAAGTCAGATGACAGTAGTACTATAATACACTGGCACTATCGCACCATCATTCTCGTTCCTTCTCAACTTGAAGATAAATGAACAGTTTGTAGAACTGTCATGATAACTTCACTACACATTTTTTGTCTGTGTCACGAGAAGAGTCGAATTTGCATGGAGTAAGAAGTGTATTCTCTGTATTTTTGTTTGTTTAGAGAAGGGTTTCTCTTATCAGTGAGCAAGGAGTGGGAAATTGAAAATCTGGAGTGGAGTGATTACTACAAAAAAAAATTGTTGGGGAGTTGGGAAGGGAAATTTGGTGTTTCTGTGGTCAGTTACACCCGAGACATTCCCTGTAGTATGAAGTGTTGTGGAAAGTTACTTTTAAAAGTAATGCCTTACAATATTGTGTTACTCCCTAAAGAAGTAACTAATTTCATTACTCTTCATTAATTTTCATTATCTACACTCTTACTTCAGCAATAAAAAAACACAGATGTGATATTTATCTAAAGTCATTTTTGCTTATTAGTATTGTTAAATTGAATCATTGAAGGTAAGCAAAGACATTGGTTAATATAGTGAGATTAAATACATAAAGTATATTTGTGTGATTTAACATAACGTTCCCTTGGAATTATAAGGTTCTCTCTAAATTCACAGTAGTTTTGAGATATTGATCTTCAAAGTTTTTGCATTCCATTCGACTGTGTAGACAGAACCTTTTTGTTTTCGAAATAAAAAGTCCCAAAATGTACACAACATTAAAAAAAACAAACATCACATAATGTAAATAAGTTGTCAGAGAATATGAATATGTGAGCCTTGACCACAAAACCAGTCATAAGGGTCAATTTTTTTTTAAAGAAAATTGAGATTTAAACATCATATGAAAGCTGAATAAATAAATTTTCCATTGATGTATGGTTTGTTAGGATAAGACTAGTCTCAGCCTCAGATGTCACGTCCACGGACTGTTGGCTGAACGTCTGATGCATAATATATGGCACACTTAACTGGAAACACTTCAGGAGTTTCGAAGTCATCATCTGGTTGGTTGAATTATACAGGATGTCCAGGAGACGCATGTGTCACGTTCTTTAACGGTCCGCCTGGAAACAAATGCTGTGACGCCAAACCCCCTCCCAGAAGAAGAACGGTGTCGTGTTTACAAGCGCTTACCAGGATCAACTAAACGCTGGATTTTCAAGAATATGTGAAGTTTGTGGCTCCATTGTTGCAGTAAACTTGCACAATGCTCTTGAATTAATAATTTATAGTTGCACACCGATCTGTTATTGCAGGGACATCGACTTTACATTTTCATGCCCCTATACATGAATCAGAACAAAACGAACTGTTATTGGTTGCATTACATGTCAGTCAAACGTCCTCTTGGGCAGTCCTTGGCCAATGAAAGCTGTGATAGAGTCCAGGGGCACGTTCAAGCTCAAACCGGTGCGCAACGTTTTGCTATGGTTTCCAGGTTGAATGACATGTTTCCTGGAAACGGTGTGCAACAGGGTTAGAGATACGTTTCTCTTGTTTGGTGGGTGTGTCAAAAATATCAGCTCAATCAGCAGCAACATGTATATAAACCACGCAGTATTAAAGAGACAGCTCACACAATGGGTCCAAGTAAAGTCGTTTACAAATGTGTTCGCTGCAGCTCGGTATACGCAACAATTGAAAATATTAGAAAACATGTTTGTTTCAAGAGTTTTATAGAACAAATATAGCATATAAATTCTTCAAAAAGAACACAAAGAATGGCCTTCTCAGTTGCCATAGCTGCAACTCTTGCATCATCAGAACAGGGTGTTCAACGCACCACTGTTTCCATTTAAAAAACGTTTTGTCAAGGCTGAACGCAGCCAGACCTTCTGTCGTCAGACTTAAGGTCTGGCTACGTGAGACTAGGATAGGACAATATTTGGCCGAGATACAATTATTTGAAAATATGGAATCTGAGGGTGCAAAAAATGTATAGTTGTCCAAAGGAAGTCATTAGCAATGCATATCCACTTACAAAAATACATTTTTGATATATTTATGGTAGGAAATTCACAAAATATCTTCATGGAACATGATCTTTACTTAATATCCTAATGATTTTTGGCATAAAAGAAAAATCCATAATTTTGACCCATACAATGTATTGTTGGCTATTGCTACAAATATACCTGTGCTACTTATGACTGGTTTTGTGGTCCAGGGTCACATATGTGAATAACTCAATTTTGACAAAAATGTCAGATAGAACCTTATAATTCCAAGGGGATGATATTACTTATTGCAGGTTTGCATAATATTCTGAGTTTGCATTTCACTGTTTTTGTTCATTTTGAGAAATACTGAATGTTTTTGTGCAAGTGAGTAAATGCATGTTCACATTAGTTTAGAACATGTGTAGGGAACATTGATCCTGGAGGGCCATTGTCCTGCATAGTTTAGCTCCAACCCTAATTAAACACACCTGAAGCTAATCAAGGTCTTCAGGATTAATAAAGTTACAGGAAGGTGAGTGTTTTTTTTCAGGGTTGGAGCTAAACTCTGCAGGACAATGGTCTTCCAGGATCAACGTTCCCCACCCCTGGTCTAGAACTACAATAACCATCATGTTTACACATCAGCGCACATAATGCATCTACACCTTACTCCCCATTTTGCTCAACATGGGGAAACAAAGTATTTGACTTGTTAACTTATTAGCATTACTTATTTGAAAAAGTAACTCAGATATTTTGATATAAATTTAAAAGTAATGTGTTACTTGAAAAAAGTCATCTGATTACATAACTTGCGTTACTTGTAATATGTTACTCCCAACATTACTAGCATGTACCTCAGTCTGTTAGCAGAGAATAGTGGTTAAGCTAAACAAGTAACCTAATGTTTTGTCATGAAAATTAGAATTTTGAACCTGACTTTAGTATTCAGATTTCTGTTCTGGAAATGTATGTAAATTAGTGCTTATTTAATTACATTATCACTTATTTGCATATTTAAACAACATTTCAGAAAACCTGTAATACAAAAATGTTTGCAATTCTTAATCAGACTGGGGAAGTGTGATTATATCTATTAGTTAAAATTCTTTTTACCCTATTCACATTGAGTGTCTTGCCTTAACATCAAATGCTACAAGGGAAATTAGACATGACCAAATGGGCCTTACTAAAGATCTGGTAAAGAGGTACCAATTGAATAGTCACATTAGGTTGCAAAATGTTTGTTTGATGTTCAAAGCTGATGTAACACAAAGGATACAGCTCTTTTGGTTTGGTTTGTTTAATTGAAAGAGCTCTTTCAATAAAAAAAAACAAAACATTTTTTCATTTTTAAATGAGGAACGATATAGTGTAGGAACAACATAATTTCTTTGGGCAATAGACAAAAGAGAGATTGTACTTTCTTTTACTCCATTCTATTTATTTCCCACAACGGTATTATATAAGTGCATTAATG
This sequence comes from Megalobrama amblycephala, assembly GCF_018812025.1. NCBI lineage: Eukaryota > Metazoa > Chordata > Actinopteri > Cypriniformes > Xenocyprididae > Megalobrama > Megalobrama amblycephala. The sequence goes on from NC_063050.1 coordinate 43,586,641, forward strand.
TTTTGCCAATACTGCAATCATCTAATGTGCTGATCCAAAATGATGCTAATAAAGGCTTTCTCTTCTTGTTTAAAAGGAAAATAAGGTCTTTTCCTGCTTTCTTGCTTATCCAGGTTGTTGTTGTTTAATAGCCAGAATGCAACTCCATCCTTTCAGGCCATATGCCATACACCTGCTGTATCCCCTGGACACATTAAAAATGCTGTTACTCAACTTGTTTTTAACCTCTGGAAGTTGTCTCATGCCTCTTTCCAGGTCACACTGCAAGACACATCTTGTCTACCCTTATCAAACCATAAAACTCAGTCTGGCCATTAAGTAGTCTCAGCCTCAAATGGCCTGCCCACAGACTTTGCATCACATTTTACCTTTTAAGCATTTGCATTACATTCATATTGTTTTTAGTTCATGTATTCCCTGGAACTGATAAATGCAATGTAAGTCGCTTTTAATAAAAGCATCTGCCAAATATAATCATAAATGTAAATGTAGCCATCCGACCAAAGTGATTCATTAAAATTAATCTAATTCATTTGAAGACCTGTATGCATAAATCTTACTTAATAGCATTTTACATCTTTTATGTAGCAAAATATTTAGTCAAAGGTGAGGTAGGCAATTTCTGAGAAATGCTGAAGAAAGTGGATCGAACTGAGCACCACAACACACTTGTAGCTAATCAGCAGTAGGGGGCGTATACACTCATGAAGGAGGAGGAGAGAGAGTGAGCAAGAGGGAGATTTGAAGAAAGACTAGAAAAACAGAGATGACTGAGACATTACAAAAGAGAATAGGTCTGAGGAATATCACTGGGAAAAGAATATGATCAGGCAAGAGCTTTAGGACCCCCCTTAAAGGTGCCATCGAACATTTTTTTACAAGATGTAATATAAGTCTAAGGTGTCCCCTGAATGTGTCTGTGAAGTTTCAGCTCAAAATACCCCATAGATTTTTTTTTATTAATTTTTTTAACTGCCTATTTTGGGGCATCATTTAATATGAGCCGATTTATGCTGCGGCCCCTTTAAATTTTCGTGCTCCCCGCCCACTGAGCTCGCGCTTGCCTTGAACAGCATAAACACAGTTCACACAGCTAATATAACCCTCAAAATGGATCTTTACAAAGTGTCCGTCATGCAGCATGTCTAATCGCGTAAGTACAGTGTTTATTTGGATGTTTACATTTGATTCTGAATGAGTTTGATAGTGCTCCGTGGCTAAAGCTAACATTACACACTCTTGGAGAGATTTATAAAGAATGAACATGTGTTTATGAATTATACAGACTGCAAGTGTTTAAAAAATTGAAAATATCGACAGTCTTGTCTCTGTGAATACAGTAAGAAACGATGATAACTTTAACCACATTTAACAATACATTAGCAACTTGCTAACGAAACATTTAGAAAGACAATTTACAAATATCACTAAAAATATCATGGATCATGTCAGTTATTATTGCTCCATCTGCCATTTTTCGCTATTGTCCTTGCTTGCTTACCTAGTCTGATGATTCGGCTGTGCACATCCAGGTGTTAATACTGGCTGCCCTTGCGTAATGCCTCAATCATGGGCTGGCATATGCAAATATTGGGGGCGTACACCCCGACTGTTACGTAACAATCGGTGTTATGTTGAGATTTGCCTGTTCTTCGGAGGTCTTTTAAACAAATGAGATTTATATAAGAAGGAGGAAACAATGGAGTTTGAGACTCACTGTAAGTCATTTCCATGTACTCATCTCTTGCTATTCAACTATGCCAAGGTAAATTCAATTTTACATTCGATGGCACCTTTAATATTAGAAAAGCTTTCCAGCATGCAAAGACCTAAACAGGAAGGCCTGAAAATGGATGCAGAGGATGCGTTATTTCTGCTCCATATATGAGCATTGGTTTTGCTATGTTTCACAAAACCAAGATATGCTATTGTTGTGTTAGCTATAACAGCACAGTTTTGAGTGTTATTGTTTGTCTGGAGCTGGTGTGCTGCTGGCGACTAACAACTCTTGCTTGTATACTCTTGTGCACTGTACAGTATGTTCAGTTTTTGTTCTTCCTTGTCGTTGTTCATCATCTTTGTTTGATTTTTCTCAAAGCATAATTTTGCTTCACTTCAGCTAAAGAGATATCCACTCTTGCATTGCACGTTTGTGCATTTTGGGGGTGGAGCAAATGAAAGGAGGGGGGATTGATTTCAAATATTAACATTGTTTCTCCGAAATCACTTACTGCAATTTTAAATGCTATATTGTTCATTACTGTTTTATTTTTATTTTTTTAGATGAGAATTAATTTTTTATATATATTTCTGTTTAGGAATAGTTCTACTTCTTTTCCAGTTTAATATTTCTATTTAGTGTGCAATTTATTCTGCTTGTAAAAATAAATGATATAATCTGATATTATTAAAAAGATACTTCACTCTTGAATAGCTAGTTGAAGGCTAGTTTGACTATAATGTTCTATTTTGAGTTATGGGAAGCTTATAGAGAAGCAGTTACAAAGTAGCTTCCCTAACACTGATAAATTGACAATGGAAGTCTGAGGAGGAAATTAAGAGAGAGAAAGAGAGACAGAACCATCAGGCTTCTCGGAGTCCCCTCTGAACATTTTCAGCTCCTAGCTATTGAATAATTAATGTACCCAGTGCAAAAACAGAGAACACAGCTCTCTTTCTCCCTCTCACTCGCTTGTTCTCTGCTTTCCTTAGTTTATCCTTCTCTCAGCGCATTATTTCATTTTTGTTACTTCTGTCTTTCTCATTTAGTCTAATGAAAGACTTTAAACAATGCAAAATAAAAGGACATTGAACAATGGAAGTACACTTACAATGAATGAATGAAAGATTAAACCCATGAAATGTTTATATTTTTTTCTTCATGAAAAATCCTATAAAAATCGATAGCACGGTAGAATGGTAATGGTTTTGATTGATTTGTTTGCTATATGCATTGTTTGAGCAGATGTATATTTATGAAGCTCCCAGCACATATATGCATCCTTCAAGCTCTCCTTAAAGACTTTGGTAATCCTATCATTGCCCTTAAACTCTTCTTTCAGACTTACAGAGAGAGAGAGAGAGAGAGAGAGAGTGCACAGGCTTTAATAATGTATCTAGATAATGCTGCCTCACCACTCACACACACAAGCACAACAAAACAGAAAAACAGTGAAAGAGTGGCAAAGCAGCATGATCTGAGCACTGCATGTCTTCAGAGAGAGCTGAATGGTTATCGGGGGTTATAAGTAAAGGGTGAATGGAAGAGGGGTTGAGAAAATGAGAAAAAGATGTATAGATAGGAGGGGAAAGAATGAGACAGAGAAAGCTGGGAAGATGATAAGGATGAAGGAAGAGAAAGAGATGCTAAATAAGGATGTAGGAAGACGAACCGGGGAAGTTGCATGTGATTGTGTGTGTGCATTATTGGATCATGGCTTCTGGGAGTCATGGCATGAGGAGAGAGGTGTGGCATAGAACAGGAAATGCATCATCTTTTCTTCTCCCTATAAAGAGCATGATTTATGTGTCATCTCGATGTTTGATTAGGATTATTGTTTTATACATACATTCCACTTGTGCTTTGTATACGGAATTTTTTTTACTGTGATTTAAGTGACATAAATGATATACACTCACTAACAATTGGATAAATGTGGTCCTTTACAATGCAATTATTTTCAAGTAAAAATTATTTTAGGGCCAATTATATTATGGTTAATGATATAAGAGTGTTAACGATAAAGGACAAACCCTTTTTTAAAACGTACCAAGTTCACCAACATTTAACCAAGTTTTTATGTACTCTCTTCATATTTATTTTGGTTTTATATGGTTTTGATAAACTTTTATACCAGTTTTAAGAAAAGTTTCACTTTAATGACATAAAAATGTCATGTGGTCAAACCATCAAATAAAAAACAATAACATATTTTCTTTGAATACATGTGCATGTACAAATCATTAGGTTTTTTGGGGAGTTGCACCAGATGACATTGCCTTGTCATAAAAAGACAAATTATTTAATAATCTAAGAGATTTGTTGACCTTGACAGACAGTTATAAGGGTTTGCAGGGGTCCTTTCTATGATATCATTTCTTGTTTTATTTTTTTTCTACTTGTTTGTTGGAATAATAATGTTTTATTAATAATTTAATGATTAATAATAAAATATTATGCCAAACTACTTCATAGGGTTTTGTTTTCAATATTTACCTTGTAATCATGAGGCCTTTTTCTTAATTATGATGTATTTAGAGATTTAAAATAGTATATGTAAGTGAGATTGTGTATGTGTGGACTAAACTTGTCTATAGGACTCTGTGCATTAAATTAGCATATAAGCATTTCCTGAAGCATTTCCTATTTTGTAAATATCAATGAAAAATTGAGAGAAATTGTTAGAAAAACATACTACAATCTAAGATCACTATATTGACATTTGCATAAAGGGATAACTAAACTCTATGTCAGGGGTCTTCAACCTTGTTCAGGCCAAGGACCCCTTTGGTGGATAGAGAGACACAGCATACATAATGTATAAAACGAAATGTTGCATTTAAAGCCTCTATAATCAAATGTGTCAGTATCACTCCAATGTATTTATATACTTTGATTGCAAGTCCATTAGAGTCATATAATATACATAAGCACACTCAGATATAGACGAGAGACAAATTAAAAGAAAATTCATAGGATCCAGTGGCTCTGTTATGCATTTTGCTGGCATTAGAACTGACTTAACCCAAAGAGGGAAGGGTCACTGCAAATCAATACAAAGCTGTTCTGAGCGATCACCTTTATCCTGTGATGAAACACATCCTGATGGGAGTGGTCTCTTCCAGGATGACAATGGCTATATCCATACAGTACTGAATGGTTTGATGAGTAAAAAATTATGAATCACATTCTATTAAAACAGTAATATTATGAAATATTACAATGTAACGTATGTGATGATGACAAAGCTAAATTTTCAGCAGCCAAATGTTAGTCTTCAGTGCCACATGATCCTTCACAAATCATTCTGACAAGCTGATTTTATGCTCAAGAGTCATTTATTATTATATCAATGCTTAATATTTTTGTGGAAACCATGATAATATTTTCAGGATTCTTTGAATAGAAAGAACAGCATTTATTTGAAAGGGAAATCTAAAAATGAAAAAGACTATCAAAGACTATAAAAAGACATTTCCTTGCTGAATAGAAGTACAATTTCTTTCAAACAGTAATTTTTTAACAGTAAATTTATGACTTATATATATACAGTCACACCAAAATTTATTCAGACACCTTGAACATTTCATTCATTAATACAGTTTATTCACTATAGTTTCAAATAATGGTAATAAAATATAACAAGATCTCAGAGTTATGGGAACAAAAATAATGTGCTGGGGTATAATATGTCACTTATATAAATTAATTATAGTGTCCTGCACCCACTAGTAAAAATATACCAAAAATATAAAAAATGTCTGAATAATTTTTGGTTTGACTGTGTGTGTATATATATATATATATATATATATATATATATATATATATATATATATATATATATATATATATACTTGTTTTTATTTTTTATTATGAGGGACAATGGAACATTTAGCTGAAATTTAGTTTCTTAACTTTAGCTTATTTGGTTATTTGGTTATCATTGGATATTTTTGCATACACAAAACCTCTTCAGTATTGTGAAATCAGTATTGAATAGGCTATAAATACACAGATAATGCGTCTATCCACAAACATAGCAATTTAAGGCTAAATAATTGTGAACAAAGTCAGTGTCTTTGGATGGATGTGTGATTTTTGTTTTCATGCACAAATGTGTGTGCTACATTTGGTGTCTGTAATCGGAGCTGTCATTTGCCCTGGGGGCTTCAGGCACATTTATATGGAGAGCGTAATCAGATCAGTTCCTGTTGGAGATCTCCCGCTCCAAGAGCCACTTAAATGAATATTGGCACAAATTGCCCAATTTCAACTGTTAGCTGCTGCTTCATGTCTGAAAGACAGATGTGCTGAAGTGTGTGTTATTGTAGGACATGTAAGATCACAGTAGCATCAGATGTTTTAAGCATTATTTTATGTGCTCGTGCCTATTATTTAGTCATACTGAGCATATCATCACTAGATTATGTTTTAAACAAGTGACAGACATCTAAGCATGGTCTGTTTTGGTAAGTTTACAATTACAAAGCATCAAGAATTCACAGTATTCAGCTGCTCCTAAAAATAACAGCATAAATGAATTATGGCCCTTTCTGAAGCCTGCCGGATCTCCTGCCTGATTTATGCCCTTGTTTTCACTATAATTTTTATTATTATAACCGTGTTGTGTAATGCTCGCAACTAAATGGTAAAAATAAATCAAGTACATCAATCAAATGAATGAAGTTTGAGAAAATGTGCTGCGGATCTTGCACAAAACTAATTGTACATGATGCAACTGCCAACTTCCCTGAATCATCCAATGAAATGTGTGTGTGTGTGTGTATATATGTCTTAAAGGAAGTACTGAATTCATTTATCACTCAAATAAACAAGGTTACCTGACATTCCCTGAAATGCTTTGAGGAGATAATGTAATAATATTGCCTGTGGCGCAGAATCTCTGTATCAGACGACTAGCAAAGACAAATAGTAATGCTATTACTCTATTATTAAAGTAATAAAACATATTTTCTTGGTCAGACATGAGCAATAAATAAGCGCCTATAAAACGGCATCTGTAAAAAACAAAAAAACAAAAACATATTTCTATTCAGTTGTGTGGCTCTATTACTCTCTGTCTCTTAAGTACAATCAAAAATACAAGTTTCTCTATAAACGTATTTAAATGCGATACGATTGAAAGTGTCATTCACTTAATTCCCTTTAATCTGTCAAATTCACCTCGTCCAGTCAGAGACGCGCCTTCATCTTTACATCACAACATTTGCGGACAATATTTATATGATGTGCTATCACTCACCTTACATGAAGAGTAAAATTTTCATGAATTATCCATCGCCTTGCGCCGAAAGAAGAGTCATTGGGCCGGTAAATAAGTAAATTGAAGGCGGGTTAGTCCGATGGAGTTTCACAGAGACGCACTTCAGTTTAACCGTTTAATCTGCTTTCAGCGCTTGATCAGTCCGACCCCCATCCGCCCCCATCCCTCTCTCTCTCTCTCTCTCTCTCTCTCTCTCTCTCTCGTCTCCCCTCCCTCTATTCCTCTAAGATTGCACCGTTAAAACCTTAAAATTGGAAAAGCGTTAATAAATACGATATTCACCTTGTGAAGGTTTATAAACAAGTCAGTGCTAAGCTCGTGCGCGCTCTCGCTCTCTCAGTTTTAAAGCTTGGCATTATAGGATATTGTCGGAGCATCAGTGCACACGATAAACAGTAACAGGATTTTTTATTCTATTATTTTATTCTATCTTCAGAAGAAATAAAGATACAAAACAAACGAAGATATCAGAGTAATGGGGTTAGAATTGTTGCATTATTCCAAATAAATCGATTGAGATTCACAAATTAATGTAAAGAGATTCACAAAAAATAATCAAGTTTACAAAAAATACACTGCTCAACAAAATTAAAGGAACACTGAAAACACACCAGATCTCAATGGGGAAAAATATCATGCTGGATATCTATACTGAGATGGACTGTGTAATGTGTTATGAACGAAAGGATGCCACTTAATTTGATGGAAATTAAAATTATCAACCTACAGAGGACTGAATTCAAAGACAAAAATCAAAGTGAAAAAATGCAGCAGATTAGTCCATTTTGCTGAAAAGCAACTCAAAATGGTAGTCAGTAGTTTGTATGGCCCCCACATGCTTTTAATGCATGCCTGACAACATCGGGGCATGCTCCTAACGGATGATGTCCTGGGGTATTTCCTCTTAGATCTGGACCAGGGCATCACTGAGCTCCTGGACAGTCTGTGGTGCAACCTGGCGGCGTCGGATGGACCGGAACATAATGTTCCAGAGATGTTCTATTGGATTTAGGTCAGGCGAGCGTGGGGGCCATTCAATGGTATCAATTCCTTCATCTTCCAGGAACTGCCTGCATACTCTCGCCACATGAGGCCGGGCATTGTCGTGCACCAGGAGGAACCCAGGACCCGCTGCACCAGCGTAGGGTCTGATAATGGGTCCAAGGATTTCATCCCGATACCTAATTGCAGCCATGGTGCCATTGTCTAGCCTGTAGAGGTCTGTGCGTCCCTCCATGGATATGCCTCCCCAGACCATCACTGACCCACCACCAAACCGGTCATACTGAATGAGGTTACAGGCAGCATAACACTCTCCACAGCTTCCCCAGACCCTTTCACATCTGTCACGTGCTCAGGGTGAACCTGCTCTCATCTGTGAAAAACACAGGGCGCCACTGGCGGACCTGCCAATTCTGGTGTTCAATGGCAAATGCCAATCGAGCTCCACGATGCCGGGCAGTGAGCACAGGGCCCACTAGAGGATGTCAGGCCCTCAAACAAGTCTGTTTCTGACTGTTTGGTCAGAGAGTCACACCAGTGGCCTGCTGGAGGTCATTTTGTAGGGCTCTGGCAGTGCTTGTCCTGTTCCTCCTTGCACAAAGGAGCAGATACCAGTCCTGCTGATGGGTTAAGGACCTTCTACCATGTCTAGCTCTCCTAGAGTAGCTGCCTGTCTCCAGGAATCTCCTCCATGCTCTTGAGACTGTGCTGGGAGACACAGCAAACCTTCTGGCAATGGCACAAATTGATGTGTCATCCTGGAGGAGTTGGACTGCCTGTGCAACCTCTGTAGGGTACAGGTATCGCCTTATGCAGTAGTGACACTGACCCTAGCCAAATGCAAAACTAGTGAAAAACAGTCAGAAAAGATGAGTAGGGAAAAAATGTCATTGGCCTCCACCTGTAAAACCATTCCTGTTTTGGGGGTTGTCTCATTGTTGCCCATCTAGTGCACCCGTTGTTAATTTCATTAACACCAAAGCAGCTGAAACTGATTAACAAGTGTTCCTTTAATTTTTTTTTAGCAGTGTAGATTAAGATCCACAAATAAATGTAAAGAGTTTCACAATAAATAATAAAATTCACAAATAAATAAAATGAGATTTGCAAATTAAAAAAAATATATTTGCAAATGTGTTTTATGTCACAAACACAACTCTGTATAGCATTAATTTGTGACTAGCTTCCTGTGCATTTGTGAATCGCTGCACATATTTATGAATTATTCTTGTGCATTTGAACATCCCCGTAAGCATTTGTAGATTTTGAAACACTTCTAGCGTCAAGACATGCAGACAAATCCACAAATAAGTGGACTCCAACCACCATTTACTCAAGCCAATCAGATAACGGCCACATTGCACTGACCACTCGTTTGGCTTTACACTCAGGGTGGGACACTCCTGAAAGCAAGGCCCTGTCCCAAATGACACATTTCATATGCATTTACGGTCTTGTGGACTTAAGGCCATTTATACAAATGCGTCAGGTGAACGCCATAGTCAAAGTCATTTCTGCCCGCGTTGCTCTGCAATTACACTGCCTAAGTTGGTTTATTTGTTCTTTGTTTTGAGTTTGAGTCACACGCTGGAAATGCGTAACAGGAAATGCGATGCTACCAAGCCGAACAATCACAGATCTTGCGGTCTGCGTCGTTGTGATGTGTAATTACATTTTTAGGGAGATGTGTGTCAGGGTATAGTGAAGGGTATGATGTAAGGTACACGACTATGCCAGGTCAGTCAAAGTGCCATTATGTCATGAAAGTGTGGACTCGTAGGAAGACCGTGAGTGTTGCCATTTGGGACAGTGCTGAACTGTATTCTATTAGTTCAAATCGAGCTAAAATGCTGTATGTGTGGTTAAAACACCCTGTTTACAAAAGATTATTGGAGTTTAAGGCTTCTTTATATTTCCATCAGAATCAATGAGTCAGGATAAACTCAGGATTACACACAAATTATGATCATTCACAGATCCCAAGCATCATGATCAGTAACACCCCCCGGTCAGTAACGGTCCCCCGGTAAAAAACACATCCCGTGGGGTAAAATCTGTGTTTTTTTGGCAGGGTTCCCCTGGTAAAATTAGCATTCCAGGGTCTAAATATCATGTTATTGGGGTCGCTTCAACCCGCAGACATGAAAAACAACCTGTGGCAACAAGGAGCCCAATTCTGCGGGAAAACCGCGGACTTGGCAACACTGTTTCAGGGCAAGGCAGTACTGGGGCATGTTCAAGCTCAAACTGGTGTACAACATTTTGCTACGGTTTGCGGGTTGAACGACATGTTTCCTGGAAACGGTGTGCAACGGGGTTTGAGATACAGTACGTTTTCTCTTGTTTGGTGGGTGTGTCAAAAATGTCAGCTCAATCAGCAGCAACATGTATATAAACAGCTCGCACAATGGGTCCAAATAAAGTCGTTTACAAATGTGTTCGCTGCAGCTCGGTATACGCAACAATTGAAGATATTAGAAGACGAGTTTGTCCTAATATTAGAAGACGTGTTTGTTTTATAGTAAAAATATAGCATATAAATTCTTCAAAAAGAACACAAAGAATGGCCTTCTCAGCTGCCATAGTTGCAACTCTTGCGTCATCAGAACAGGGAGTTCAACGCACCACTGTTTCCGTTTAAAAAGCGATTTGCAACGTTTTGTAAAGCAAATCGGGAGTGGAGCTGTGATTGGATGGCTGTTATCTGACTGGCTTAAGTAGACGGTGGGTGGAGTCCACTTATTTGTGGATTTGGAATGTTTCAAAATCCACAATGGATCTACAAATACGCAGGAATCGATTCACAAATGCACAGGAAGTGAGTTTGTCTGGCTATCACCAGACCAAGCTCAATTTAAAATTGAACATTGGTCTGGGGAGTCTGTATGTATTTTCTACTGCACAAGAGGCGTGATCAACGAGCATTATTCACGCAATTGGATAGTCCTTCAACCAATCAGATCAACGATCCGGGTGACGTACCTTGCAGAGCGAAGCGAAAACTCCAGACAGGTTTAGTTTGTATTGGTTTGTAGCATTGATCAGCAGTTTGCAGAAGCAGCAATGGCATCAAGCGATTTTTGCAGGTTGTGCAAAAAAAAAAAAAAAACATGAAAGTGAGTGGTATTTACACCCACTCGAGCAATTTGTTTGCTAAACTAAAGAAGTCATTCAGCATCGTGGAGAGGTTAAAAGGAATTGGATTGATGGTCGTGCTTGCCGTCGCTTCTCTATCGTCATCGTTATACCCGCCAATAGCGAGCAAGGTGGATAAGCCAGTCTGTGATTGGTTCCCGCAAAAGTGTAACAGAAGCAGTAGAAATGAATGTACGGGTTTCCATACTGAGTTGCCGGGCGAAATCAAATCGCCGGCAGATCAGGCTGGGTTTACCCAGTCTAGAAGTGAGTCACAAATGCACAGGAAGCGAGTCACAAATGGAGGTGAGTCACAAATGCCTGACAGAGTTGTGTTTATGACATGAGATACAATTGTAAATACATTTTTTATTTGCAATTCTCATTTTATTTATTTTTGTGTGTGAATTGTATTAATTTTTGTAACTCTCTTTACATTTATTTATGAATCTCAGTCCATTTAATAATGCAACAATTCTAGTTCATCAGAGGCAGGGGCTCAAAAGTAAAAAGGGGCATTTATCAGAATACAATTCATTTATATAATTAAAATTTAATATAGAAATGCACAATATAAGTCCATTGTATGTTTGTTTTTTGGCTACTGAAGACACCACAACAGAGTTATGGCTTTTCCCCTCAAAATTCACAAGCTCACAACTAGACCAGGGGCCAGTTGCATAAACTTAGTCACTATTAAGACTGTGTCTTAAGACTAGTTTGACCAAGTTGCAGTTAACCAAGGGGTAATCAATGTTATTTTTCTAATTCAAATTACACCAATCTACCTTTTTATGTAACGGAATTAAAAAAATTAGGACCACTCATCAAGAAAAACATTAGCGTCTTAACTTTTAAGACTAGTCTAAGTGGTTTATGCAACCAGCCAGGGGTGTCCAGACTCAGTCCCGGAGGGCCACTGTCCTGCAGATTTTAGCTCCAACTTGCCTTAACACACCTGCCCTGGAAGTTATGCCTAATTAGACCTTGATTAGCTGATTCAGGCATGTTTAATTGGGGTTGGAGCTAAACTCTGGCCCTCCAGGAGCAGGATTGGACACCCCTGCTATAGACCTATATAGCCTAATAAATACATTATTTTTTAATTATTTTATTTAAATTTTTTAGACAAACAGACTTGACTATACCTGTGCTGTTTCTGATTCCATAATTTTCTATGCCAAAAACTAAACTTCACCTCTCGCATTAATAAAGTAAAGTTGCATTGTGCTGTAGTGTATTGCATTGTTTTGTACTGTATTTGCATGACATACATACGGCCCACCAGATGGCGCTGGTCTCTTTTAAGCCCAGAGCGAGATGAAGAGAGGCAGACATGAAATCGTGTGAGAAGAGAGAGCTGTCATGAAGTAGAACAGCTGGGGTATTTAAAGGGACTGGACTGCGTGCCCACGATCACACTTCACTGAGGTATTTCTAATCAATGCACGTGACAGATCACAGATGTGTTATGCGCACAGAACTAGCTTCATCTTGCTATTATGGGCTCAGAGAAGAACTTTGACAGCGACACTAGTTGACATTTAATATGGTCACTCTAGCAGCTAATGAGCTAACTGTAAATAAACATATCTGAGTACAGTAAACATTATAGCTTGTACGATAAAAATCATAACGCTGGGAGTTTACACTTGTGCGACGAGATTGTATATGTATATTTCACCTTTATTTAGCCCGTCTTTTCTGGTTTATATTTTATCAGCAGATTATGGGAGTGGGCCTGCATTAAAAACTCATGCAACTAGTCGTTTGTAAATGACAGTCTCAGGCTTGCTGCATTGTGCATTCACATTGAATTAAGTGATAAATTTGGTTTATTTAACGGCACAAGTATGCTTTAATATCAAATTTCTTCAAAAATTAATTTAGTCAGTGATTGCAGTGATGAAATCCTAGTCAGGTGATTTGTCTGCATATAGTTCGTATCAGGACCCAGATCACTGTATGAAAATAATTAGAATGGCTATACAGTCAGTCATATGCATGTAAGCTATTGAACACAATATTTTTGCATGTTTTATTGTATGGTCAATATTGTGAAGGGGATGTCTATTTGCAATACAGTGTGCTCTGCAGGTAGATCCTCTGGGAGGCAGGAGGGTGAGGTCAGGATGGCAGGTGTTGGGGAAAGTGCCCCGGCTAACCCTGCCTGTAAGATAATGACCTTCAGACCTACCATGGAGGAGTTTAAGGACTTCAACCAATACCTTGTTTATATGGAGTCTCAGGGAGCACAGCGTGCTGGCCTGGCCAAGGTTGGTATGTTTGTATGTCTATGCATTTGACTGATAGTAAAAGCTCACAACTCAAATAAATAAATATTATTATTATTATTATTAATATAGTAAAAATAGTTACAATAATGTCTAGTCATTTCTTAAACAACCATGTAGGAAGACGTATAATGGCCATATTCCAGGATGACAAAGCCAAGATTCATTTGGCTCAAATTGTGAAAGAATGGTTGGGAGGGAGCATGAAGAATCATTTTCACACATAAATTGACATCTCATTGAAGTCCAGATCTTAAATTCATTGAAAGTTTTTGGGATGTGCTGGACTAGACTTTACAGAGTGCTCGACTCTTGCATTGTCAATAAAAGATCTTGACCAAAAATTGATGCACCTCTTGATGGAAATAAATGTTGTGATGCTATTTGTGATGTAAGTTGAGCACTCTGTAAAGTCTACTTCAGCACATCCCAAAGAATTTTAATGAATTTAAGGTCTGGACTGTGTGTGTGTTCCTGTATACATGGTTTATGATGACACAAATATGTATAATGACATGGATATTACAATGTAATGCACTTCCTGTGTCCTCATAAACCAAATGGCTTTAAATGGTGTTTTTTTTTTTTTAAATTCATAAAATGCAGACGGTTTTCTGGGTAGGTTTAGTGTAGGGGGATAGAATATACAGTTTGTACAGTATAAAAACCACTACATCTATGGAGAGTCCCCGTAAACCACAAATACACGTGTGTGTGTGTGTGTGTGTGTGTGTGTGTGTATGCATGCCCATTTCTTACATTAGATCTTAATTATATTCACAGGTAATTCCACCCAAGGGCTGGAAGCCACGTCGCAATTACGATGATATTGATGATTTCGTCATCCAAGCACCTATTCAGCAGATGGTAGCTGGCCAATCAGGACTCTTTACCCAGTATAACATCCAGAAGAAACCGCTCACTGTGCAAGAATTCCGAAGACTGGCCAACAGTGACATGTAAGTGACAAACGCAAAAGTGCACACATCTGCTTTAAAGTAGCATACTGTTTTTCTACTCTAACTACATTTAAACACAGTAGGTGCAGGCAGTGTATATTCTGTGCAGAGTATGTACCTCTGTTGGTTACTTTTTCAAGCAATCAGCCATAACCTACATTTAGAGATAAGGCAGGTTGTACCAGTTTTGTATTGTGACACAAATTCCATAAATTTCAATTTCATAAAATGGCATGCAATTTACAAACACCTCTGATTTGGTTCCTTTACCTAGTTGTTTTATTTATTGTAATGTGCTGGACTTCTAATGCACTCTGTAATGAGTTTTCTTTTAAATGATGGATTGACCTATATTCGTTAAGGCCATCTGGAGATGTGTGATTTACCTACTCAGGTACTGCACACCTCGCTACCTGAACTATGAAGACCTGGAGAGGAAGTACTGGAAGAATCTCACATTTGTCTCGCCCATCTATGGTGCTGACGTGAGCGGCACACTCTACGATGAGGTGAGGATGCAGGTGGAGCACATCTCTTGTCCTCTGAACATTCAGAGTAATGTACCTCAAATGGACTGTGAATGGCATGTGTGTTATAAAATAAATACTGGTACTTTGTTACTAAATCGCTACAATCACCATTATTGCAAAATCACTACAATAGTCTATTATACTCTTCTTACTACTGTTATTTTTATAATATTAATTCAACAGCATTATTAACAAGCAAAATAGAAAATTACTGTTTTTATTTTTTTTCAGGTTTTTTTTTATTACTGACTGTTTACTGCTTGGATGATTACTTTGAAAAAACTTGGCAGCGGCTATCTGCATTAAGTGAAAATAGCATATTTTCTTAGTGATAGATGCTATTTACACTAAGTGAAAATAGCAATATATTCTATTTACACTAAGTGACAATGGCAGCATTTTCTTAGTGATATGCTACTTACTCAAGGTGAAAATAGTGTAATTTACACCATGTAAAAATATCAGTTTTTTGCAATAAGAGTAAATAGTAATTAGATGCTATCTATACTTTATATTGGCAGATACTGTGTGCACCTCAATATTTTTGTACATTAACAGGATGCAATAATTTCATAGTGTGTAATGATAATAAATAGTGTGTAAATTATTATATTTATTAACATTATTAAATGGATGCTGCCTTATTGGGAGAATAAAAACCCTCCCTACACCTTCCCCTAATTACCAAAATCACACTTTTAATATTATTAAACACTCACTCGCAGTTTATTTCCACTTTTAGAACATTTTTATTGAAAATAAATGTGAGCTTGGCAAAAGGCGGATTCAAACCCGCATCGATCACGTTAAAATCTAGGTTTGCAAGCCTAAACATTGAAGACGTTGAATTCCACACGTCTTTTTTAAAACTTAGTGTAAACTTAGACACTCCGAAAAAAAATTATAGCAATAGTTTATTTAATTGAGAAATACTTGAAGACCTCATGCCATTGTGTTAATTTAATGTGCTACTATTATTATGAGTATTTAAAATGGGAGTGTGTTCAGTAGAATATTATTTGCTATTAATTCCAGCCATTCAGTTATTCTTTAGCTGTGATTTAAATTATTATTGAGTATTGTGAAATTTCACTGCTTTGAAATATACCATGAATGATTACCATAATGAATTACTTGGATATTTACATGGTATTTTTAAGATAATCTGAGTATACAAATAAAAATATGAAAATGCATTAAAAAAAAAAGAAATAATTATTGCAGTCTGGGTAGTGCCATGGTACTTTCTTATTTGTGCTGTATACTGGTAAGGAGGTGATAGCTTTGATAGATGTTGTTTACCCCTCTTATCTCAGGATATTGAAGAATGGAACATCGGGCACTTGAACTCAATCTTGGACGTGATCGAGGAGGACTGTGGTGTGTCCATTCAGGGAGTAAACACACCCTATCTGTACTTTGGAATGTGGAAGACCAGCTTCTCCTGGCACACGGAGGACATGGACCTCTACAGCATCAACTACCTGCACTTTGGCGAGCCCAAATCCTGGTAGGGCTTGCTGTGGTTTTCTGTGTTTCCTCTGGATGCATAGCTCTATTTGGACTTCTTTCTTCTTGTACCTCTCCTGAGGACCAGGAATTTCTACACTTCTTTATAAATAAATATTCTGATTTCACAGGTATGCCATCCCTCCAGAACATGGGAAGAGATTGGAGCGTCTCGCTACAGGTAAAAACTTTAAAGAAGAACTATAAAGATGTCTTTTAAAGGAATGTGCAGCATATATATACTGCATTGTACTGGGTATGATAAATGTGTCTTTGTCCTTAGGTTTCTTTCCTAACAGTTTTAAAAGCTGTGAGGCGTTCCTGAGACATAAGATGACACTGATATCCCCCTCTGTACTAAAGAAATACAGCATACCATTTGATAAGGCAATCCACAGTCTAATTTATTATTTAATTATAGTTCACTATTTTTGTTTTAAGAATAATGTTGCTGTGTCTCAGTTCTCCATGTATGTTTTCACAATAAACTGGTATATTATTACAGATAACACAGGAAGCTGGGGAGTTTATGATCACATTTCCGTATGGTTACCATGCTGGCTTCAACCACGGCTTTAACTGTGCTGAATCCACCAATTTTGCCAGTATCCGGTGGATTGATTATGGAAAAGTTGCCACGCAGGTACTAAGAAGCACTTAAAGGGTTAGTTCACCCAAAAATGAAAATTCTGTCATTTATTACTCACCCTCATGCCGTTCCACACCCATAAAACCTTCGTTAATCTTCAGAACAAAAATGAAGATATTTTAGTTGAAATCCGATGGCTCCATGAGGCCTCCATAGGGAGCAATGGACACTTCCTCTCTCAAGATCCATAAAGGTACTAAAAACATATTTATATCGGTTCATGTGAGTACAGTGGTTCAATATTAATATTATAAAGCGACGAGAATATTTTTGGAGCGCCAAAAAACCAAAATAACCACTTATTTAGTGATGGCCGATTTCAAAACACTGCTTCATGAAGCATCGGAGCAAAATGAATCAGTGTGTCGAATCATGATTCAGATCGCGTGTCAAACTGCCAACGGCTGAAATCACGTGACTCTGGCGCTCCGAACAGCAGATTCGACACACTGATTCATTATGCTCTGATGCTTCCTGAAGCAGTGTTTTGAAATCGGCCATCACTAAATAAGTCGTTATTTAGTTTTTTTGGCGCTCCAAAAATATTCTCGTCACTTTATAATATTAATATTGAACCACTGTACTCACATGAACCGATTTAAATATGTTTTAGTACAGCTTTTAGTACAACTAAAATATCTTAATTTTTGCTCTGAAGATTAATGAAGGTATTACGGGTGTGGAACAGCATGAGGGTAAGTAAAAAATGACAGAATTTTCATTTTTGGGTGAACTAACCCTTTAATAACAGCTGTTGCTGATGTAAATCTGGCAACTTTATGTTACTGTTCCTTCATCTACAGCTGGTGAACATTTCATACTTTACATCTGTGGAAAATCTGTTTTCTTGCAGTGTACATGCAGTAAGGACATGGTGAAGATCTCCATGGATCCGTTTGTCAGACGATTCCAGCCAGATCGCTATCAGGCTTGGACACAAGGCAAAGACTCATGTCCATTGGATCACACCCTGGCCACACCCAGCACCACACCAGAGCTGCAGAGCTGGCTTCAGAGACGTCGCAGGAAAGCACCCTCCACCACAAGGTATTATCAGGGTTTCAACAAGCATCGCTATAGTAGGTATTAGTAAATACTGTTGTCTTCTATGGTAAGTTTTCAGGTCAACTACAATAGTTTGAGCAACAAATAAGTCTATTAATAATCAGCATGAAACTGAGGTTGTGAAGGTCTTTCTTCCCTATTGTGATGTATATCCGAGTGAAACGGCTTCTGAATGAGAAAAAAAATTAAGGTCGGGGCTTTATTTCGTCCTTGGGATGGGAAATGATTAGATCGTAGTAAAAGTTGGGTGTTGCTAACTAAATCTGAATGCCAGTTTGCAGTCAGTTGTGGATATTTAGTCCCACCCTCCGCTGATACATACGTCATGAAGAGATGAGATGCCGTTTAGAGGGGGAGGGGAGGTTAAAGGTAATTTTCAGAGAGGCTAGCAATAGAAAAAGCATAAGAAAGCTGACCTGTACCACCTGACTGCCGCAGATTCATTTTGGCATTGATAGTGTTGTCATTGAAGTGCATAAAACTGCTCCGAGTATAACGTCACAGGTTTCCATCTCTTACAAATGACAGTAGTTATGGCTTGAACGCAGCATAAGCTAAATGTTCTGGTTCTGGAAGAACTGTAAAAGGTGGCTGCTGTTTTGTATGCGTGCTCAATGACTGACGTCTGTCTAACTTTGCATAGCATGAAACGCGCTGATGACGTATGATGTCTGCGTGAGCAGGGTGCACAGGGATATCGAAATACATACGTTGACAGGCAGGTAGGATGTTGTATCGTTGCTCTCGGAATGAGGGCAATGATTGGACAAACATTTTATGGTCCTACACTTTCCACAGACGATATATACATTTAAATACATTTAGACCACTTAAAGGTGCTAAAGAGGATCTTTTCGTCGACTGAGAAACCAAAGACTGTTAGTGAGTTTTTGAAATGAGCGCATGCGTAAGAACAACCCATGCTCCTTCACAACTCATTTCGAGGGAATGCCTCCCAAAACTCGTGCGCGAATATTGAAACACGAGTGTTTACCACTGGCATTCGCTGTGTCGTGTTGGTGGATTCATTATGTCGGACTCACCGCAGGTAACTCGTAATCTGCAGTTGATACTCCTGTCTCCTGACAAAAACATTGCATGCGGCGCCTGTAGAGTGTGGAAAGTTACTGGAGCGCGCAGTCGCGCACGTCTAGCACAAGGAACGTCATGGCAGTGATTGACAAGCCAGAGGGCCAATCCGCGCACGTCTTTCACAAGGAACGTCACAGCAGTGATTGACAAGCTAGAGGGCCATTGGCTGATGTTTTTAAGGCCCTACCTCTTGCATGGATGATGTATATTAATATTATTCCTTTCAGTGCACCTAATAAACAGTCTTTTATCAGTTAGTAAAGACAGTTTCAAGTAATATTGCAAAAATGTATAAAACAAAACATCCTCTTTAGCACCTTTTACTTAGTGATTGCTATCAGGGCGTGAAGAAACTTTCAATTAGCATAACAAAAAATGTTTCTGGAACAAATTGCTTACTCTCCCTTTAATGTTTTTGATTAAAGATTATGATGTGCATGGGTAAATCATTTATAATAAGGAAGCGGCTATTTACATAAGTGCAAATAGCGATAGATGCTATTTACACTAAGTAAAAATAGAAGTATTTTCTTCACACAAAGTGTAAATAATAGTCAGATACTATTTATAGGCTACTTAGTGCAAATAGTGGCAGATACTATTTGCACCTCAGTTTATTGTAGTATAATATTAAACAGTATGCAACTATAACAACATATTCAGTGTATATGATTGTTTATTAAAATCATAAATGGACGCTGCTTTATTGGGACATTACTTATCCCTATCCATAAAGTGCTTACCACTTACCTTGCCTGTTAAACACTTTATTCCCACTGTTAAATACTGTTAGGCACTTTATTTCCACTTTTCAAATATTTTCTTAATTCTTATTCAAAATAAACTCCTCTTCGAGCTGATATGCAATGGGAAAAGGGAGAAGAATGAGTTTGGAAAAAGCCAGATTTGAACTTGCCGCCAGCCGCCTTACACTCCATACCACTGATCCTGTTATCAGTGGGATTTCTTATGTAATTTTGTCTGGCTCAATCAGACAATGGTGGATGGATTTAGGGTAAATAGCATCTGCCAACAAAGCGGGCTGTTTGAACTTGGTGTAAATAGACACTCCGTTATAATAAACACTGCAACATTCTGTAAAAAAATAAGAATTGTCATTTTTGATTTCATGGTGACTTTAAGACCCTTCACCTCCTCTGTTTAGCATGGAGCAGAGACAGATAGAACAGATATTTGGAGGGTATCTCCACTTGAGGTTCTGACCAGTGTTTTATTGTTAATTAAAATTGTTAAAAGTAATTTTTATTTATTGGAATAAAGTTTAAATAAAATATAAATATTAGATGGAAAACTTAAACTTAAAAAAAAACTTAGAAACAAAAATTAGAAATGTTTCTTTGGCAACAAACTGAAATAATTTTAATACTTCAACTTATTTTGCTAAAACTGAAATAAAATAAATTAAATCTAAATAGAAATATTTAGAAGAATGACAAAAGAACAACAAAATGACTAACATTAAAATGAAAACTGAAAATATAAAAATAAGAGCCATTTCAAAATATTAATACTACAATATTATATAAATAGTACTAAAATAACACTGGTACTGACATTTGTTATTGTCATGTTATTTTAAGAAGCCACAATAAGTAGCCTACAACAGGCCTGCATACCTGTTGTTTTTGCCTAACATTCAAGTCTAAGTACTTGAACAAAGTACTTAAAAACTCTCAGACCTATTATAGTTATAAACACATAGAGCCATATGATGCCAAATACCCACATGTCTTCTCTATGAGAATTTTTTGAATGATAATTATAAAAAAACAGTGGACAGTGGGTGATTCATCTTTTTTTTTTTTTGTCAACAGTCTCCATTATTCACGCACATGCTCCAAACGATTGAAGACTGTGGACACCGCACCAGTGAAGGGAGGTAGTCGGAGGAGTAGAGGGGCAGCTTTAACATCAAAAGACAAGGAAGACGAAGACCCAGTGAAACACCAAAAAGAATCACAGTACTCAACCGAATTAAAAGGCTAGTATCTCTATTATTTTTGTAAGTTCATAATACATTCCACAAATACACAAAGCTGCGCTGTTTGCATTTGATCTCTGATTCAGAAATTCATGTAAATACATTTGCATTTTTATTGATTCTTGAATATAATCTGTGATCTGTTAACACACATTAAGATACAGTTTGTGTTCGCCAGAATCAGTATCTCAGACAGCATTTTGTTTCATACAAGTCCTAGTTCATAACATCAGTATTTTTACAGAATGTAAATTAACACTATGTTCACTATATACACAATTGACCTAGTTTTTAAATTTTTGTCAGGCCTGTCAGGAAAAATAACAAAAATAATCCAAAATTCTCTAAATAAATTGTTTTCTTCTTAAAATTAAATGTACACTACCGTTCAAAAGTTTGTGGTCAGTAAGATTTTTTTTTTTTTGGAAAACATTTTATATAGCAAGTATGCATTAAATTGATCAAAAGTGACAGTAACGATATTTATGATATTACAAAAGATTTATATTTCAAATAAATGCTGTTCTTTTGAACTTTCTATCCATCTAAGACACTGAAGATTGGAGAAATGGCTGCTGAAATTTCAGCTTTGCCATCACAGGAATAAATTACATTTTAAAGTTTATTGACATAGAAAACTTTAAAGGTCCCGTTTTTCGTGGTTTTTTGAAGCTTTGATTGTGTTTATAGTGTGCAATATAACATGTGTTCATGTTTCACGTGTAAAAAAACACAGTATTTTTCACATAATTTACTTATCTGTATACCGCTGTTTCCACTGTCATAAAAACGGGCTGATGACTTCCTTGTTCTATGAAGTCCCTCCTTCAGAAATACGTAACGAGTTCTGATTGTGCCAGCGGTTCCTGTGTTGTGATTCGACAGCATTTTAGCGCATCTTGCCCGGAACGGTCACGCCTCTTACCATAACGTGGAGATGCACGCGCTCAGTGTTATTGTAAACATGTCTTTAATTTTACCCTATCAATTTGAGCCGGAATCAGACCCGGTGATTGGACTGCGGATGAAAATAACAGCGTTTCGACGACATGGCGACAAACACACTCTACAAACGCAACTCTTGTGTATTCCTGTGGGCGGAGGTTAGTCAAAAAACTGTTTTAGTGACGTCATTAAAGAAGGAAGTAGAGGGATGTAGTCCAAACTGGCCGTTCGATGTAGGCGACTTCTGTTAAATAAAATATCTCGCTTGGCATTGAACTTTGAGCTTTAAAATTTTACAGATTTTATTTATACTCTAACAACAACATTACACACTAACTAAAGTTTGAAACATGGGATCACGAAGAACGGGACCTTTAAATATTCCACACTATTACTGTTTTTACTGTATTTGTGATCAAATGAATACAGCCTTGGTGAACATAAAAGACTTCTTTCAAAAACGTTAAAACAATTCCCCCAACTTTGGAACAGTAGTGTATGTTCAACACCTACGTGGCTGTATATATCTCAGAAAACATGTTTTATTGTTCCATGACACTTGTTTTGTCTTTTTAGGGCTCACTGGTCCATGTCGACAAATGTGTGTTGTTAAAGTAACAAGAGTGGAGAGTGACTTGCTGGCCCACTCTACCACACAAGTCAAAGATGCTTCACCTGAGCGACTCTCGACCCCTCCACTCACCTCCACATCCAGTCAGAGTGACCCTGATCCAGGTCACGCAAGCTCCCAGACATCTGTAAATTTGGATGAAGGTCGAGTATCCACAAACACAGTTTCCACCGCACAGCCTGGGCCTGAACCAACCTCAGAGAGTGACATCACTGTGGATGTGACTCTGGACTCAGAAAGAACTGCTGAAAGTCCTAATCAAACAGACTGTGAATCTGTCTCAGAAATAATTGCACCTTCTGTTCCTGTGACCCATTCACAGAGACGTAGCTCCACTGGTGCTGCAGTTTTATTTTCGGAAAGTGATTCCCATCAGGCTAAAATTGAAACGGAAGTGACGGTCGCTGATATCTTGACTGAGAGCAGCATCGATTACGGCACATCAGCACTTTACAAGGAGCAAAGCTCGATCCGTCTGCACTCTGCTCTTCAGGGTTCAGAAACTTTGGAGAACAGAACAAACTTTGAAATCCAGACTTCTTCGTTTTGTGAAATGCCTCTTCTAATGCCTGAGCTCACAGAAGAGAGAGTCAATCCCCACTCTCTTGCACCTGAAATGCCCTCGCTGACTCTTGCTGTACGACCCGAATCCACGAGTCACCGACCTCACAGTCCGAGCAGTACTGCACCTGTTCTCCATCTGGAAAAATCACACTCGCCTCCTGTTATAACAGGTGATGTGGGGACTTGTTCTGAAAAAGCTTGTCCCAACTGGCCCTTCGTTGTACCCCAAGAAGGTGTAAGGCAATCACATAACTCAACCTCAGACACCTTTATAGCAAAACCAGCATCTCCTTCTTTGGTGACACACTGGGAGCCACCAGAGGAGTCCAAACAGGAAGGACATGAACACACATGCCCATCCACAGACCAGAACACTCAACATGAATCCATTTCGCAGTTTAAAATCACTACTCACAGTATTTTACAATGTTCTACAGTAGCAGACATGGATTTTATAGATGCCCACAACTCTGAAATGACAGATAACTCAGCAGAAAGAGGGGACAAACAAACTTCTCTGACTCTTGAAGAGCAGACCAGCTCTCTCACGTCCTCCCAAGGTCCCTTCGTGGAGTCCAAACCTTTCACCATTTGGAAAAACCTCAGCTCCCAGAATCCCGCAGTGCTAATTGAGAGCTTGCAGCCTGAGCTGGTAATGGGTCTTACCACAGGTGTAAGCAGTCTCACAGAATATGCCCATGACTCTCTGCCCTACACCATGTGGTCCGAATCAGGGTGCCAACAAGAAAAGTTTCCAGATTCTCCAAACTCTTCACCATGCACCCAGACCTGGACCAACCTGGAGCCCATTCCCATGCAGTGTTCTAGTGCAGACGTTTCTCTAAACACTCCCTTAGATCTCAAGCAGCAGAACGTCGAGGTGGAATCAGCTGAAGCTTGTGTGCTCAGTGAGCAGACGGGCTCTCAGGAGCCTCTCGGGGAAGATTTTAAAGGGCAGGAGTATTACGAAGGTGTGAAGTCAGAGCATGATGGGTCTGTGAGCGACTCTGATTCGTGTGAATCGGTAGATAAAGGTGCTGACAGCAGCAGTGAATCCAGTGAGGAGAACGCCATGAGTGACCCAGAGTATGTGGAACCGGGCCTGGAGCCAGGGGAAGTCTGTACAGTGAGTTCTGGTGCTACACCATGACAAGCAATTAAATCAACTGCAGTGACAAGACATTTTGCCAGACGCTTGGTCATTCTGGATTGTTTATATTTTATATTTTAGTTTTTTTTTGGTTGATGTTTTTTTGTCATTGTTATTTATGTATATTTTATTATTTATGTAATGTTATTTTTAATATATACACTATATTGCCAAAAGTTTTGGGACGCCTGCCTTTATGTGCACATGAACTTTAATGACATACCATTCTTAATCCGTAGGGTTTAATATGGAGTTGTCCCACCCTTTGCAGCTATAACAGCCTTAACTCTTCTGGGAAGGCTTTCCACAAGGTTTAGAAGTGTTTTTATGGGAATTTTTGACCATTCTTCTAGAAGCGCATTTGTGAGGTCAGGCAATGTTGTTTGCGAGAAGGCCTGGCTCGCAGTCTCCGCTCTAATTCATCCCAAAGGTGTTCTATTGGGTTGAGGTGCAGGCCAGTCAAGTTCCTCCACACCAAACTCACAAACTTTGTGCACTGGTGCGCAGTCATGTTGG
The DNA here is from genome assembly GCF_018812025.1 of Megalobrama amblycephala. Lineage (NCBI taxonomy): Eukaryota > Metazoa > Chordata > Actinopteri > Cypriniformes > Xenocyprididae > Megalobrama > Megalobrama amblycephala. The sequence continues at coordinate 43,611,691 of NC_063050.1, forward strand.
AACAGGAAGGGCCATCCCCAAAATGTTCCCACAAAGTTGGGAGCATGAAATTGTCCAAAATGTCTTGGTGTGCTGAAGCATTAAGAGTTCCTTTCACTGGAACTAAGGGGCCAAGCCCAACCGCTGAAAAACAACCCCACACCATAATCTCCCCTCCACCAAACTGTACACTTGGCACAATGCAGTCAGGCAAGTACTGTTCTCCTGGCAACCACCAAACCCAGACTCGTCCATCGGATTGCCAGACAGAGAAGCGTAATTCATCACTTCAGAGAACACGTCTCCACTGCTTTAGAGTCCAGTGGTGGCGTGCTTTACACCACTGCATCTGACGCTTTGCATTGCACTTGGTGATGTAAGGCTTGGATGCAGCTGCCCATTCCATGAAGCTCTCTACACACAGTTCTTGAGCTAATCTGAAGGCCACATGAAGTTTGGAGGTCTGTAGCTATTGACTCTGCAGAAAGTTGGTGACTTCTGCGCACTGTGCGCCTCAGCATGCGCTGACCCCGCTCTGTGATTTTACGTGGCCTACCACTTATGGCTGAGTTGCTGTTGTTCCCAATTGCTTCCACTTTGTTATGATACCACTAACAGTTGACCGTGGAATATTTAGTAGTGAGGAAATTTCACGAATGGACTTATTGCACAGGTGGCAACCTATCACGGTACCATGCTTGAATTCACTGAGCTCCTGAGAGCGACCCATTCTTTCACAAATGTTTGTAGAAGCAGTCTGCATGCCTAGTGCTTGATTTTATTATGGTGTCCCAATACTTTTGGCAATATAGTGTAAATATACACTACCGTTCAAAAGTTTGGGATCAGTAAGATTTTTAATGTTTTTAAAAGAAGTTTTGTCTGCTCACCAAGGCTGCATTTATTAAATTAAAAATTAAAAACAGTAATATTGTGAAATATTATTACAATTTAAAATAACTGTTTTCTATTTGAATATATTGTACAAAATAATTTATTCCTGTGAGCTGAATGTTCAGCATCATTAGTCCAGTCTTCAGTGTCACATGATCCTTCAGAAATCATTCTAATATGCTGATTTGCTGCTCAAGAAACATTTCTTATATTATCAATGTTGAAAACAGTTGTGTACTTTTTTTTCAGGATTCCTTGACAAATAGAAAGTTCAAAAGAACAGCATTTATCTGAAATACAAAGCTTTTGTAACATTATACACTACCGTTCAAAAGTTTGGGGCCAGTAAGAATTTTTATTTTTATTTTTTTGAAAAGAAATTAATACTTTTATTCAGCAAGGTTGCATTAAAATGATCAAACGTGACAGTAAAGACATTTATAATGTTACAAAAGATTATATTTCAAATAAACTCTGTTCTTTTGAACTTTCTGTTCATCAAAGAATCCTACACAAATATTTTGTACAATTGTACACATTAAATGTTTCTTGAGCAGCAGATCAGCATATTAGAATGATTTCTGAAGGATCATGTGACACTGAAGACTGGAGTAATGATGCTGAAAATTCAGCTTTGCCAACACAAGAATAAATTGCATTTTAAAATATTTTCAAATAGAAAATAGTTATTTTAAATTGTAATAATATTTCACAATATTACTGTTTTTACTGTATTTTTAATTAAATAAATGCAGCCTTGGTGATCAGACGAAAACTTCTTATAAAAACATTAAAAATCTTACCGATCCCAAACTTTTGAACGGTAGTGTGTGTGTGTGTATAGTATTTATTAAATATTAATTTTATTGACCCCAAACATTTGAATGGTAATGTATATTAATTTGCTGTTAATCCAGTGAATTTGATTTGTGAGAACCTTTTCTGTACACATAAATCAGAACACTTACTCACTGTTCACACATTCACAAATTGTAAACAAAGCTTAACAGTGCCAAAGAATTAATAAATGTTCACATAATGTATATACACATGTACAATAAAGATAGCAACAATATTTTTGGAAAGTGTACTGTCTCTTTCACTGACCTCCTCTTTGTCTGTCTTTTTTGCTTTCATAGTATCACATGCAAACTGTTAAGAAGACTACCAAGAGTTGGCGTCACCCCCTTAGAAAGCCCACAGCAAGAGCAGTACCCAGTGCTGTGAAACAGCAGGCTGCCAGCGATGATGGTGGATGTTTAACTGTTTTTCTTTTATTATGAGCAAAAAAAATAGCTTTAAATTATGGATGAGAAAAATAAGAAAAGATACACAAATATGTTACACTTATTTGTAACATTTAATACTCTAATTTGGAACTTATTTGTAATGTTATGTATGTACTATTTATTAAACTATAACTCTGTCCTGAATATGTATCTTTACTGCATGTTGTCATAGGACAGAATTACACTAATAATGTGTTGTTGCGTTCTGTTTGTGGTATTTTTAATGATTCATCTATGTTCACAAGTCCCGCTGTTTTTCAGCATCACAGACCATGCATGCATTTTTCAGCATCTCACACCTTGCACGCAAGCACTTTTAAGAAGCTGTGTCAAGTTAAATAATTAATCTTAGTAAATTAACATGTTAAATTGACAGTCCTAGAGTAAATATTTATTTGTGTGTGTGTGTGTCTCAGAGACTGTAGAGGAGTGTGAAACTAAAGAAGAAGAGCCAGAAACTGAGGAATGGGCAAAGCCTTTAGTTCATCTGTGGCAACACAGAAAAGCTCATCTTCAATATGAACGAGAGTACAACACAACTGCAGCTCAAACTGCTCCACACTGTGCTGTCTGCACCCTTTTCATGCCATACTATCAGGTAACTCATGTAGACGGATACTAGTCGGGTTGTGTATTTGTGCTATGTGATGCAAAAACATTTATTCCAAACTCTTGTTGTTGTTTTTTTTATCTCACAGCCTGAGAATTTAGAAGAGAGAAGGCATGATGTCTTGATGAGTGCTGCCACAGAGTCTCAGGGGTCATGTTCACAGGAGGCAGGCTTGAGATCGCGACCTTTGATCCCTGAAATTTGCTTTGCATACCAGGAGGGCCCATGCCCCTTGAACACACTACTGGAGGAGGATGGATCCAGTCCTCTTGTGGCCTGCAACAGTTGCTGTGTTCAAGTTCATGCCAGTACGTCACTGAGATCACTCAACAACACAGTTAATAAATGAAAAGCCCCAAAGATCATGATCCTCTGGCAAGGGAACCCCATTATAAAATCTAATTAAATAATATAAAACCATTCAAAAGTTTGGGGTCTGTAATTTTTTTTAACTATTTATATAATTCTCTTATGCTTAAAATACAGTAAAAACAGTAATATTGTGAAATATTACAATTTAAAATATCTGTTGTCTATTTTAATATATATTAAAATGTAATTTATTCCTATGATGCAAAGCTGAATTTTCAGCAGCTTTTACATCAGTCTTCAGTGTCACATGATGCTTCAGAAATCATTCTAATATTCTTCTTCTTCTTCTTCGTATTATTTCTTATTATTATCAGTGTTGAAAACAGCTGTCCTGTTTAATATTTTTGTGATGATATATATATTTTCAGGATTCTTTGATGAAAGAAAGTAAAAAAAAACTGCATGTATTTGAAATAGCAATGTTCTGTAATGTAATTTTTACTGCCAATTTCTGATCGGTTTACTCAATCCTTGCTGAATAAAAGTATTAATTTCTTTCAAAACAATTTCAAATGGTAGTTTTTATAATTTACTAAATAAAATGACAAATATTAAGTTATAAAATATTAAATTCATACGTAAAGACCCATTTATAATATGTGTTTTATATTAATCCTTATTATTTGATTTTAATCATGATTAGAACAACAAAATATTATTTATTCAAATAAGTAACTGGTTTTTATATTACCATTGTCCTAAAGCAATTTATTATAAAATCTGATAATCATTACTTTGTATTAAATTAACAGCTATATTTTAATGTTATTATAATGATATATATACTGAAAGAGAAACATTTTTACTTCATTTCCATTTTTTGTACGATGCTTTAGGGCTGTTAATAGAATAAAATAATTTAATTAATCTCATGATTTCTGACCTTTTAGAAAGTAAAATTCTGTATACAGTCGTGCTCAAAAATGTACATACCCCTTGCAGAATCTGCAAAATGTTAATTATTTTAACAAAATAAGAGGGATCATTATGAAATGCATGTTATTTTTTATTTAGTACTGTCCTGAATAAGATATTTTACATAAACAATGTTTACATAATAGTCCACAGGACAAAAAAAGCAAAATTTATAAAAATGACCCCGTTCAAAAGTTTCCATACCCTTTATTCTTAATACTGTGTGTCGTTACCTGGATGATCCACAACTGTTTTTGTTTTGTTTGTTTTTGTTTTGTGATGGTTTTTCATGAGTCCCTTATTTGTCCTGAGCAGTTAAACTGGTCGCTGTTCTTCATAAAAATCCTTCAGGTCCTGCAAATTCTTCAGTTTCCCAGCATCTTTTGCATATTTGAACCCTTTCCAGCAGTGACTGTATGATATTGAGACAACTGGGGGACTCAAACACAACTATTAAAAAAGGTCCAAACATTCACTGATGCTCCAGAAGGAAACACGATGCATTAAGAGCTGGGGCGTGAAAACTTTTGAACAGGATGACTTTTTTTCTTTTTAAAATGTTTTGTTCAAATATCAAATTTTTTTGTTTAGTACTGCCCTTCGGAAGCAACAGAAGATACTTACATGTTTCCTGGAAGACAAATTAAACAATTTACAATTTACCTTGATCTTCAGATTCAAAAAGTTTTCACCCCCTGGCTCTTAATGCACCGTGTTTCCTTCTTGAGCACCAGAGAACGCTTGAACCTTTTTTTAATAGTTGTGTTTGAGTCCCCCAGTTGTCCTCAGTATGAAAAGATGGATCTCAAAATCATAGTCACTGCTGGAAAGGGTTCAAATATGCAAAAGATGCTGGAAAACTGAAATATTTGCAGGACTTGAAGGATTTTTCTGAAGAACAGCGACCAGTTTAACTGCTCAGGACAAACAAGGGACTTCATCATCACAAAACAAACAAACAAACAAAAACTGCTGTGGATCATCCAGGAAACAACACACAGTATTAAGAATCAAGGGCATGTAAACTTTTGAACTGGGTCATTTTTATAAATTCAGCTATTTTTTGTCTTGTGTACTATATGTAAACATCTGTTATGTGAAATATCTTATTCAGGAGAGTACTAAATAAAAAATACATTTTGTATGATCCCTCTTATTTTGTTAAAATAATTAACATTTTTCCATATTCAGCAAAGGCATAAGTAAACTTTTAGTATGTGTTAAATGTAATAATTAATATCCTAAGCATGAACATTAACTTTGACAATCCTAAAAAATACATGTTGTTAAAAAATATATAGCTTGGCATAGTAGAGAATGTAAAAGTTTGATTGGTCCACAGGTTGCTACGGTGTTGCTGTTCATGATGTTGGCCCAGTGTGGACATGTGACCGATGTGTGAGCGGAGACTTTGCAGCTGTATGTAATCATTCAGTCAGTTGACATTTACTGTAACATCATCATTTATGGACTATTATATGTTTGCTTACCTTTGTTAATTTATGGCTGATATCTGTCTCTGTTCTGTGTGTGTTTTATTCCAGGGATGCTGTTTGTGTAACCTGAGGGGAGGTGCACTAAAGAGAACATCAGATGACAGGTAAGCTCCCTTATTCAGATCTCTTAATAATAATATAGTTGTATTAAATCAAAACAGAGCAGACGACTGAGTATGATTGTATACACAATCTCCAGTATTTTATATAGACATTATATGCAAATAGGATTTCAGCAAAGCCAGTGTTCTTAGATATTAGTGAATAAGACAAGCGGCTCATGAATTATACATGCTGTAGATGGGCCCATGTGATGTGTGCTGTGGGTCTTCCGGAGGTGAAGTTCATAGATGTGGTGAAGAGAGCTCCTATTGACATCAGTGCCATACCTGTACAGAGATATAAACTGGTGAGTAATAAACACACACACACACACTTGAATTATGGAGACTCTCCATAGGCGTAATGTTTTTATACATTTTATTCTGTATATTCTATGCCCCTTAACTTAACCTACCCCTAAACCTACCCATCACAGAAAAACTTTCAGCATTTTTTTTTATTTAAAAAAAACAAAACACTGTTGAGTATGTTTTTCAAGCCATTTGTGTCACGGGGACACAGAAAGTGTCCTCATAAACCATGTTTACGTCGTTGTAATACCTATTATTCTCATTTGTGTCATTATGATCAAAGCTGAGAAATTTAATGTCTCTTGGGGCACCAGTGTAGAACTAAAGCTAAAATGAATGATGGTAATTTTAGGTTACTTGCGTAACCCCAGTTCTCTGATAATAGAAGTGAGGTATCTCACTAGGGGAAACGCCTCGGGTGTGACCAATTCTGGAAACACCAATTACGCCACCTCTGTCAGTTGGAAAACCTATCATGACAGTGATGCTGTAGTCCAACCTCCCTAGTATATATTGCTGTTAGCGGTCCCCACTTCATTCTCAGTGTATCTCTTCTACGTGCAACTGCAAGGAGGGAAGTGTAGTAAGATACCTCACTTCTGTTATCAGAGAACCGGGTTTAAGTAGGAGCTTTAAATCAATACTTTAGGCTCAAAAGGGGGCAGAGATAGTGCATTAAGAATCACAGACAGATCCCGCAGCTGAATTAGTGAAACCTTGAAACCCTGTTCAAGCGGTGTTTACCTCTAATGAACCTGCATAAAAAAACAAAAAACACACAAAAAAAAACCCTGCATACGACCAGACCAGGTGTTGACCTTTGATATTCCTGTCAATCCCCACATGGCACACAGAAATTGCTGCAAGATAAACCTTAACAGTTGAAAAGGCTCTGCCCTTATCCAAAAGTTCTTGAACACATAACACATCTGAGAACAGAGCAGAGAAAATGATCAATGTGTCTGTGTGTGCAACATCACATTTAAACACATTCCATTTCCGATCATATGCAGAGTGTGTTGAAGCCACTCTCACATTCTGAATAGTGTCAGTCACCCTTGAAGGCAAACCTGTAACACTCGCATTTAACCTCTCATGGGTTAGGCCCAGAGAGCCACTTTGTCCGGGGCTGGGTGAAAGGTCTCCCCTCGTTCTTGTGAGAGGAGGTCCCTGCACAGCGGGAGAGGCCAAGACTGGTCACACAGGAGCTGGATTATTCAACACATGTGCACTTTCTCTCACCAGAGAAAAGAATAGAGGGCAATGATTGTTTTCAAGAAAGGCGAAGAGATCTTCGGCAGCTCAGCTGAATGGCTCACTACCTGAGGGTGGAGAGTCCATTCTCTGTACAGAGGATTCCTCTGGACAGGAGATCTGCCCCACATTCATTATTCCCAGGACATGTGTTGCCCATAGTGAATGAAAATGCTTCATGCCCCGCACAATCACTTTTCATGCCGGACTGTGAAGCTGAAGAGAATGTGTGTCTCCCTGGTAATTTACGTATGCCACCACCTTTGTGTTGTCTGATCTGATAAAAATGTGGTGGTTCCTTAGGAACTGCAAAAATTTTTAATTGTTTCGTATTGTTTACAGTTCTAAGAAGTTTATGTGTGCGTTCTGTAGCAAGATGGGCCATTTCCCTTTAGCTTTTTTGCCCTTGCACACTGCACCCCAACCTGAGAGTGATGCATACATTGTCACCACCTTTCTCAGAGAAACTGCCCCCAGCACAGTCCCTGATTCTATCACTTTGCGGTTGAGGTGGCATTTTAGATACTAACGCTGCACCGCTGTCCAGTGCTGAAACTCTACAATGCTTGCAACAGTCCCAGTGGATTAACCGAGACCGCCAAGGCCTTCAGTCCCAGAAGACTTAAACATAGTCTGAATGGGACCACCTTCCATTTCTAAAAAAGGGATAAACAGCCACGAATTGACCTTATGCTCTCCTCCAACAGAAATGCTTGATATAAGTCTGAGTTCAGTCTGAGACCTAGGTTGATTATCTCTTGTGTGGGCAATAAGCAGCTTTTTATCTCATTTATTTTGAAACCTAAGTTTTTTTTAAATGAGACACAAGCACAGATGAGCAGTTGCCCAAATAAGCTGACACTCTGAGACCCACTGTTTTTAATTAAATCAAAGCTGCTTCGACACAATTGTTCAACACTTTCTGGGCTAATGAGAGCCTGAAAGGAACTGCCAAAACTTTGTAGGCTGTGCCTTGATAGGAAAACCTGAGGGATTTTCTGTGTGCCGGGTAGATGCTTATGTGAAAATATGCATCCTTTAGATCCTTTAGACATAAGCAGGTCTCTGGGATGAATAAAGTGAGATAACACCCTTAACATCAACATTTTGAACTTTCTTAAGTGTTTGTTGAGGTTTCACAAATCCAGAATGGGACGGAGATCCCCAGCTGCGGACCACTGCAGCTCTTGCTTAGTAGCGGCGGAGCTAGGGGTTGCAGCTCTTAATCGGATATTTGTGTGTGTATTTTTGTTTTTATTCTCACACACTTCTGTTCTTGGCCCACTGCCTGGATGCACAGGGAATATTTTTATTCCTTTTATATAAGAGCATTTGAGTAAACTCTCCTCCTTTCTCTTGCATAACTCCTTGGGTGGAGAAGGGAGAAACAACATGGGGGCATTGGGTGCCAACAAGAGAACTTTTTTCCCTTCTTTTGATTCAAAAACAGACCACTGGTCTGGTGATCCTCCGCCTACATTGACTGCTGCGGTGAGGGGCCTATGTTTCTGTACCCTGACTGTGCCCGTCTAGAAGCAGAGGAAAACCCAAGATGCATGCATCCTTTTTGCATAAGTCCCACTGTTGATGCATATTTGTCACTGTTGCACTGAAAAGGGCTTTTAGCTCCACAGGGACATCAAGGAACTCCCTCTCCGACAAACCTGACTGACCCAACCACAGGGCTCTTTCACCCACCATGGCCAAGCTCATGCTTCTTTCGCAACAGAAGTAGGCAGACACAAGGATGGAATCAACCAGACATTAATGAAGATAGTTCAACCAGACATTAATGAAGATAGTTCAAAGAAGAACAACTCAGGAACGTCAAGCAACGTAAAGAATCAACACAGGTAACTTAGATTGGTAATCAGTCTTTGTTTCTATTTTGCAAGTCCCAGGACAGAAGAGGATCCCGATGCTGCCAGGCAGTTGAAGAGGACGAGGATTGCAGGTGTGTCAGGTTGGCAGGTAAGTAGTCAGGTGAGTCACTGTAAGTATGAGCGATGAGACCAGACAATAGTGTTAGTGTTTTCCATTCGGTCTGCTCATCTATCTTGTCTCCTGCAGACCCATGTTGATTATGTAGCTCAGAAACTAGATAGAGGATTGATGAAACTTACATTTCTTTAACTTGAGATAGACATGGTTTTCTCGCGGGTGCTGGAGATCTCGTTCTGGGAATAGATCAAGATGTCATTGATCAGGAAGTGATGGAGATACTCCCGGAACATACTCATTCATAAATCCTTGGAATACGGACAGGCCATACGGCATGACCCAGTATTCATAGTGGCCTGTGGGTGTAATGAAGGTGGTGTTGCACTCATCTCCCCTCTGGATCTGAATGAGGTTGAACGTGCTGTGCACGACCAATTTTGTGAAGATGGTGGCGCCCCGAAGCATCTTCAAGGCAGATGGGACCAGTGGGGACTTCCACTGGGGACCAGTACTTGACTGTTTGTTTGTTGAGGGCTCGATAATCTACTTGTCAACACATCTGTTTTCCAAGGACAGGATTTCTTCCATACTCCATGAGATGTGTGGAGAATGAAATTGAAGCCACGGGCACCCCAGGATGATGTCAGAGGTCGACCCCTCCTGCACCAGCAATGAAATCTCCTCATGGTGAGTGCAGCCAATATGGAGAGTAAGGTGGTTGAGCAGTGTGTGATTATTCCTTTTTTTAGTGGCTTACCTATGATGGAATGGATGTTTAGGATCTGTTTGCTGATATGAAGTTACCCACAAAGCCTAAGTCAATGAGAGCCTTGGCTGTAATAGACAATGTGGCAGAGGTGACTAATACAGTGGTATACATTAATGAGGTAAGGAAAGGTTGCATTTGGACTGCACTTCAGTCCAGACTGGATACTCATGTAAGCTGAGATGGTGTTCTGTGGATGAGATGTGAAATGAGTCCACTTGTATCGGCTCAGGTGGGTATTGCAGGGTAAGTAATTCCTGATGGCATGCCACTATGTACTGATTAATGTGGATGGAGTGCTGGATGAGGTTAACTTACACAGTTAATCATGGACTGAGATTTCATTAGCAGATTGACCAAAAACCTCCTTAAAATCTTTGGTGAAAGCTTTAAAGGATCGATGGGGCTGGCTTGTTCCCAGATGGTCTTCGCTCATTGTAAAGCGTGACTGATGAGGAGAGAATGTATGCAATTTTTTGTACTATCTGTCCACTACTGCTGCATTTCGGAGAGGAGTGAGCATTGAAGTTGCCACTGCAATCCTCTGCCGCACCAGCAAAGGTCAGTGGATGGGCCATGGGACTGGCTGGTGGTATTGCCGAGGAAGAGATGGATTGAGTAAGTAGCACTTGACTCAACTGTGAACTTGGTCGGTGAAGGGATCAGTGGAATCGGAAGTGGCAGCCCTGGAATCCATCTACACCTCATTGGTCTGGTCTTCTGTCATAACAGAAGAATGCAGACACAAGGATAGAATAAACAAGACTTTAATGAAGATACTTCAGAGAATAACAACTCAACGTAAAGAATCCAATAGGTAACTTGGGTTTGTCCCAGAAATGTCACATCTCTGCGACACATGCTGGGATGGCTGGAATCAGCTGCTTGACTGCACTCTGACTGGGGAAGTTCACGATGACAGCCTCTACCCATCATATTAACCCGTCTCCGTGCCCTGGCCTTCCTGCTGAGATGGCCAGTCGATAGCGTGTTTAGCAGCTGTTTCTTCTACACATGTCAGGGACAAGAATGTTTTTATAAATTAGAAGTTTTTCCTGTTATATTTCTGAGGTTTTTCTTGCCTCAAATGGTATGTAGAGGTCCAATTCCCTAGGGAGGCGTGATTTGTCTGTTACCTGACAAACGTGGTGTAATCGGTGCTTCCAGGATTGGTCATGCCCAGACATTTCGTATAGTGAGATACCGAATGAAAGTTTGAAAGAGAACACTTTTACTCTCTCATTCATTTTCACTTTCCTCTACAGTTTCCGAGACACACACAAATATTTACTCCAGGGCTGTCAATTTAACATGTTAATTTAGTATGATTCATTATTTATCTGGACACAGCTACTTAAAAGTGCATGTGTGCATGGTGTAAAATCCCATTAGTTAGCATTAGTTAATGCTCTATCTATCTATCTATCTATCTATCTATCTATCTATCTATCTATCTATCTATCTATCTATCTATCTATCTATCTATCTATCCGTACATACATATACATATATATTCAATATTAATAAACAAAAACCCATTAAAAGTTATAGTTCACCCAAAAAATGAAAATTCTGTCATCATTTACTCACCCTCATGGCTGTTGTAGCCTAAAAGGTTAAATTCTATGTTGAATCAAATATGATTTTTTTTTTCTAAAGCTACTTTTTGTAATGTCGGATTGATGCATTTAACACAATAATGACTTTAAATGATCTTTTGGGGGTATTTTCTCAGCCAAATATGATGTGAGATTATTTTCTGAATGATTAGATTAATTAATCAGCACATTGTGTGATTACTTAGATAAAAAATTTTAATCACCTGACAGCCCTAGCTTTAACATTTAACTAACAATGAACAATACATTTGTTACAGTATTTATTAATTTTCTTAACGTTAGTTAATAAAAATACAACTGTTCATTGGTAGTCCATGTTAGCTTAGGTCCAACTTTTGATTTTAATAATAAATTGTTAAATGTTGATATTAACATTACTGATAACTAATGTAGTCTAATATTAACCAATAAAATCCTTATTGAAACTGTTACCTGAATGTTTCTTACATTGCTCTTTCAATGTATCAACAAAGTCCTTGCATTCTTTAATGTGTTATCATATCATCTGTGTACTCTCTCATTTTCTCTCTTTCTCTCTTTTTGTAGAAGTGTATATATTGCCGTAACAGGATACAAAAGCTGTCTGGAGCATGTATTCAGTGCTCATGTGGCCGTTGCCCCACCTCTTTCCATGTCACCTGTGCACACGCTGCTGGAGTGCCCATGGAGCCTGATGATTGGCCATATGTGGTTTTTATCACCTGTCACAGACACCAGTCACGAAGCTCCAGTGCTGTGAGTACACTACTGCCACAGTACTTCCAGACAATTCAGAGAATATCTCTAAAATTTCATAACACCATACACCTCGAATACTTGAAATATATATATTTTCTTTATTTTTCTACTATATCTCTATTTAATAGATTTTTTATATATATATATATATATATATATATATATATATATATATATATATATATATATACACACACACAGGTGCTGGTCATATAATTAGAATATCGTGAAAAAGTTAATTTTTTTATTGTAAATTATTTTTAAAAATGAAACTTTCATATATTCTAGATTCCCTACATGTAAAGTAAAACATTTCAAAAGTTTTTTTTTTTTTTAATTTTGATGATTAGAGCGTACAGCTCATGAAAGTCCAAAATCCAGTATGTCAAAATATTAGAATATTTCCTAAGATCAATCAAAAAATGGATTTTCAAAACAGAAAAGTTCAAGTTCTTTAAAGTATGTTCATTTGTACACTCAAAACTTGGTCAGCAGCACATATTACAGCAAATGACTTGCTCTAGCACAAATTACAGCATCAGTGAAGTGTGGCATGGAAGTGATCAGCCTGTGGCACTGCTGAGGCACTATTGAGCCTTCAGATCAGCTGTATATTGTTGGATCGACTGTTTCTCATCTTTCTCTTGAAAATATGTGACCAGTCACGGAAAGTAGGGACACAAGTCGGTTCTGGGGCATTTTGAGTTATTCACAGATTCTGAAAGTGTAGTCTCCAAGCTTTCCAACGATGTGTAACACATGGAAATCTGATAATATTTGGAGAAGTTGTGGCCATTTGAAGGTAGGCACTCAAAAAAGCTCAAAGGGCAGAAAATGACCTAAAGATTTTGCAGTTCTCGCCTGTTCTCACCTGCTGGGAGTGACAATAGGGCTCATTTACATCTCATTTAGATAAGCCATGCCCCCTGTAAAGCTGCATGGTTGCATAGCAACGACAGACGCAACGGGAAAAATCGGACCGCATACTATTAATAATAAAGGATAATGTGCATTGTAAATGTCAGTAATTTATCTTTTTTGACATTAGAACTTTTTGAACAGGATTCTGTGATAACCGTATAGTCCTGATTTAGACCTCAGTTAGCGGTTAGACCTGGTTTGAGTCAAAGGATTAAAAAAATCCTGTACATTAAACTCTTCAATACTTTTACTTTTGACTTATAACGCACATTTTACGGCTACGGATACTTTATACTTTTACTTATGTAGGAATTTAATCTGATACATTTACTATTACATTAGTAAATCCTTGTTAAGAAGTAGTAACTGGCTAAAATTATTAGCGTCACATTCAATTCAATAATAGTAAGGTTTACCATGAGCTAAGTCATTCACACCAGTCAATTCAAGCAGTTGAAGCGTTATTCAAATTAACATGCTAACATTACCATCTAAAAGCCCATTATAGTAATGGGGGTTTTTGGCAAGTGATACGATGCTAACGATTATAATTAAAACGACAGTCCTGAGCTAGCTAATAACAATAGACACATGAGATAACGTGTAGCCTACATGTTCTTAGAATAAACACAAAACAACAAACTTTGATGTTTATGGAAACTCACCCCATAAGAAACAGAAAAGATCTTGTTGCCTCCAATGAAATAAGTTTTTCGGGCACACTTTCTCTTTGTCGGGGTCTTCTTTGTATATGTAACCATCTCCGAAGTTTGCACTATGCATCTGTTTGCCTCTAAATGTCCAATAATTTGCATGTCCTGCCACTCTTTTTCCGCAGCTAAAGAATCCAGCCGTATGTTGTACTTTAAAACATTTTCGGTGTAACGGCCACGGTTCAGCTCGTCTGCGATATTCTTTGCGCCGTCCATCTTCATTAAATTTTGATATCAGCTAGAGCCGGCCAGAGTGCTGCATACTAAGTAGCCACGCTTCCCTTGGAGGGCGGCGGCAATAACAAAAGAAACAAAAGCCGGCGTATCCGATTCCAGTATGGAAATACAAACAGACAATGACACGCCCCTACTGCGAGATAGAATCTCTGAAAAACAAGCCGATTTCAACCTCAAAATGTACGCTTTTAAATAAACCAATACTGCTATCTAAAACACGGAGATGCTTCTTCATGATCTCAACTAACAGATTCTGCAAAAAAACAAAAATCACCAATTTTGAAAAAAAAAAACGCTTCTTTCTCAGTTTGCTCAATAGTTGTGCTGCCAACTTGTGTCCCTGGTTTCCGTGACGGGTCACATATCCCATAGATTCAGGGGTCAGGCATGTTGGCTGGCCAATAAAACACAGTAATATCATGGTCAGCAAACCACTTGGAAGTGTTTTTTGCACTGTGGGCAGGTGCTAAAGTCCTACTGGAAAAGGAAATCAGCATCTCCATAAAGCTTGTCAGCAGATGGAAGCATAAAGTGCTCCAAAATCTCCTGGAAGATTGCTGCATTGACTTTGCACTTGATAAAACACAATGGACCAACACCAGCAGACGTCACGGCCCCCCAAATCATTACTAACTTCAGAAACTTCCCACTAGACTTCAAGCAGCTTGGATTCTGTGCCTTTCCAGTCTTCCTTCAGACTCTGGGACCATGATTTCAACATGAAATGCAAAATTTACTTTTATCTGAAAAGAGGACTCTCGACCACTGTTCACTGTCCAGTTCTTTTTCTCCTTAGCCCAGGTAAGATTCTTCTGACGTTGTTTCTGTTTCAGGAGTGGCTTGGTAGTCCTTTTCCTGAAGATGTCTGAGTGTGGTGACTCTTGATGTGCTGACTCCAGCTTCATTTGACTCATTGTGAAGCTCTCCCAAGTGTTTGAATCGGCTTTACTTGACAGTATTCTCAAGCTTGTGGTCGTCCCTGTTGCTTGTGCACCTTTGCCTACCCAATTTCTTCCTTCTAGTCAACTTTGCATTTAATATGCTTTGATACATCACTCTGTAAACAGCCACCACATTCAGTAATGACCATCTGTGACTTACTCTCTTTTTGGAGGGTGTCAATGATTGTCTCCTGGACCATTGCCAAGTCAGAAGTCTTCCCCATTAGTGTGGTTTCAAAGAACAAGAGATACCCGGAATTTATACTGTAGGGATGGTCATTTAATGAAACTCAAATGTAAATATTCTAATATTTTAAGATAATGGATTTTGGACTTTCATGAGCTGTACGCTCTAATCAACAAATAAAAAAAAAAAAAAAAAAAAAAAAACTTTTGAAATGTTTTACTTTACATGTAGGGAATCTAGTATAAATGAAAGTTTCATTTTTTTAAAAATAATTTACAATAAAAAATTATAATAAAATGAACTTTTCACGATATTCTAATTATCTGACCAGCACCTGTGTGTGTATATATATATATATATATATATATATATATATATATATATATATATATATTTATTTATTTATTTTTTAAATGTGAATTTTTGATTTTCAAATTGATTTTGATTTAGTTTGTTTCATAGGTTTAAGTTTAAGATTTAGTTTACCCAAAAAAGAAAATTCTGTTATCAATTGCTCACCCTCATGTCATTCCGAACCCATTAGACTTTTGTTCATGTTCGAAATACAAATAAGATATTTTTAAAGAAACCTGAGAAAAATCTGTCCCTCCATTAAAAGCCCACATAACCAAAACTTTGATGCTTTAAAAAGTTCATAAAGACATGTAAACGGAATCTACACGACTTGAGCGATTTAATCCAACTTTTCTGAAGGCATGATCACTTTATTTGATGAACAGATTTTATTTAGGCTTTTACTCACATATAAACATTGATCAACACACATACATAGAGCACATCAAATATGATAAATAAAGCTAAAATGTGCTTGCTTGACACATGAGAACCAATGAAGTTTGTTCTCGCGTGTAATGCATGAATGTTCAAGCTTCTGCAAGAACCAGTAAGATTTGTTCCCACATGCCAACCAAGTATGGTTGAGCTTCCATTTATAAATATTTTTATAAATAAATCAATTCATACAGAAAAGAACTGTCACATAATTGACCCTTTAACATCAAGATTTTTTTGTCCCCTCAGAAAGTGAAAGTTAGCAGAAGTGAATTAGAAGTGGGCCAGACAGTGATCTCCAAACACAAGAATCTTCGTTACTACAGCTCACGTGTTACCCAGGTCACGGCCCAAACATTCTATGAAGTCATGTTCGATGATGGCTCATTCAGCAATGATACATTCCCTGAAGACATTGTAGTGAGTTTTTTTTTTTTTTTTTATCACTGCTAGCCATTATTTGTTCAAATGAATAATCTGTGGGATGTTTTCATTGAACTGATGCATGCAAATAAACTTAAACATACAAAATATAATCTTACAAAGTTGTCAGCCTCTTATTTTTCACAGAAAGTTCTCATGCATTGGTAAGTATGAGCACAGTGTTTCTAGCTATTAATCTGAGTGGAATCTATTCTCTTTCACCCCACAGAGCAGAGATTGTGCCCGGCTTGGACCCCCTGAAGTGGGGGAGGCTGTTCAGGTGAAGTGGCCCGATGGACTTTTTTATGGAGCCAAGTACCTTGGCTCTAACACTTCATATATGTACCAGGTACACACACTCAAAGTCATATTCTCTCAAGTACTGCTGCTCTACTGCTCCTCTAATCATTTATGGTATGTCCTGTGTTCTTGTAGGTGGAATTTGAAGATGGATCCCAAGTATTGGCGAAGAGAGAGGACATTTATACACTGGATGAAGATCTGCCCAAAAAAGTCAAAGGACGTTTGGTGAGTGTCACTTACTAAACTCTTTATTTAAAGGGTCAGTTCACCCAGAAATTAAAATTCTATCAACATTTACTCGCCCTCATGTTGTTTCAAACCTTCAAGTCTTCTGTTCATCTTCAGAACACATCAAGATATTTTTAAATCTTTTCGAAAGACCTGGATTAAACCATTTGATTCGTTTGTATTACTTTTATGATGGCTTTTTGCCCTTTTTGAAGCTTGAAAGTTGGGTGGACAAAATAATGAGAAAATATTAAAAATATTTTCAATTTTGTTTTGAAGATGAACTAAAAATGTTTGCAATGACATGCGGTTGAGAAAAAGATCCATATTCCTTTGAATAACAAGGAGCTTACCTTGCACTGGAAATACTGTTTGATTTACATATTTTGAATTATGTTTATGTGTTGGTTGAATGTGAATCTGTGCTTGGTGGTGAGTGCTTGACCTTCAGTGGTTTTCTTCATGAATGTTGTTTTGATGTGTTTGTTTATGCGTGCTTTGCAGTCCACGGCATCCAGCATGCGTTTCCAAGATGCGTTCTTCACCACACAAGGTGAAAGGAAAAGGCGACGCACTCCAAATTCTCGGTTCCAGACGGATTATATCGCCCATATCAGTCCTCGAACCTTCGCCAGGATCTCAGAAACACGCAGTAAAGCCAACTAATGGATGAATGGAGTTAAAAGAGCCCTTGAATAACAAGAGGGGCTGTTTTCAATGGTGTTTGAAGATTGTACATCAGTGAGATCATGATTTTTAAAAGTGGCAGAAATACTGTGGTCTCATAAGTCAGGGACAAGAATGTTTTTCTAAATTAGAAGTTTTTCCTGTTATATTTCAGAGGTTTTTCTTGCCTCAAATGGTATTCTGTAGCATCGTTATCTTGTAATTTCCTCCCCAACACTGCTGAGACTAATCTCACCCGCATGCTTGTTTTGTAAATGATTTGTCTTGTATCATGCACCATTCCTAGTCACTGACACTATTAGCGTTGAGCTTAAAATGGTATAAATGCCAAATAAAAAAAGTTGCTACTGATGTCCAGCAAAGCACATGTCACCTTTTACTTAAAATCATGATTTCTTTATTTATTTGGGGGTTTATTCTTTCTTTTCTATGTGGTGCTTACAGCTGTTGACAAAAATTAAAGATGTTTGCTTTGTGATCTGTGCCTTGACCTCAGTTGTTGAAATGCTTCACACGTTGCCATTTAAGTGGGGTTTTCCTCCGAGGAGGCAAGGAAGGCAGTGCCTCCTCAAAAATTAGGATGAGAAAATAATCCATATTACAAAAAAAAAAAAAAAAAAAAAACCCAACACAAATATTATAAAATGTGACAAAAGTGTACAAGTCACTCATTTTTCTAAAGGAACACTGTCCAACAGCGACACCCGCAGGTAAAGTTACAACAGGAGTCCGCGTCTCTCGTGCCTCCCTTGGAGCTCATAGAGAATCAACAGAGCCCCTAAAGTGTGTGGTGGGTTTAGTGGGGGGTAATAGAGAATGAATGGGGGAAAGTCACGTGAGAGGAGGCAATGCCTCCATCGCGCTATGATTAGGTATGATCGATTATGATTGGTTTGTGCGAAAAATCCTGCCTCTTTTTTACGTGCGCGTTCCACTCATCAGTCTGAATGAACAAAATGATGGCATTAATGGGAAGACTAAAATAGTAAGTAAACAGCGAGCCCACTTAGATATCAGCTTGGTGAAATTAAAGATACATCTTCATGTCTGTGTTTACCGAGCATGACTGATGATCTGAAATAAGTATTAAAAAGAACAGCTAAAAATCAATACACAATATAAAATATATAGGTTAAATTGTTACTGCCTTCACTGCCGTATTTTTTTGGAATAAATAAAAATGCTTAGAACACTAACTTGACTGACTAGATTGACTTGGTTTCAATAAATAGAACATTAAATACATTGTTAATGTAAAAATACAACATAGAATTGTATTTGGTTTCTTTTTTTTTTTTTTCTTTTTTGATATAATGTGAAGTAATTCATGTCCGTTACTCTTAAAGCTGCTGTAGGGAGTTTTTAGAAAACGTTGACTTAGCCTGAAAATTTGAACAAGCACAACTCACAGGTCACTCCCCCTTGCTCTCTGCTGCGCTACAGCCCTCCTTCCACAGCTCCTCCCCCATCACAACGGAGCCTGCCGTGAACGCGCAGGCTAGTAAGCATGCAGGGCACCGATGAAACGGACGAAACATCAACATGATTTACATTGACTATGGCCTGCCTATACTTTGACTACAAACTTGGTCCTCAAAACATTACGTATTTTGCAATACATGTAATGTAACTATATGACGTTGGACTATTTCTAATAAATAGCTAGTAAGATAATATAACGGTAACTAACGTTTTAGTATGCAAGTAATTTTTCTATCGATATGTAATGCTTAAATAAGGTTTGCTACTACATTATTTCAGCAACATGACAAGCCAGTGAATTAGTAGGTTTCAATAGTTGCTTTCCACAGTGCGTGACATTTTATCTGTATGTTATGCGGCTAGAGTTTTGACACTAACGTTAGGCATTTCTCAAAACCAAGTTCACTAAGTTCGGACTCGCGTCCTTGGTAGTTATGACTTGGCAAGTTCGACTCCGGAGAACGAACTCCCGTGGACGGGAGAACACAAGTCCGGTGATTCTGCAAATGGAACAGCAGCGTATTTGATAACGTCACTCAGCTCGCGCTGGCTTCTCCGGTTATCTCTGTATGTATATTTTAGCCAAGAATAAAACAAAAATTTGTTATTAAACACCACTCTGCCTCTTTTCGTTTTATTTAAAGAAACAAACAAAAACATATTAATAGCCTCAGGCAACGAGTGAATAATTATCTGCAATGTCTGTTTATATTTAACAAAACGAAATATTAAACAACCCTGTCTCTTTTCGTTTACATTTCAAAAATATACTATTTGTGCATACTCTGTTTATCTTCACTGTAATGAAAAGAAATAGGCTTTAACATAAAACACAACCTTCTCTTTTTGTTAAATATCAGTTTTAATGTTCAATAATAGCCATTATAAAAGGTATAAAAATATACAATAAGAAACAAAGCAAACAATTCAGTCAAGCGTACAAAATCAGCGCTTTACTAGGATACAAAAGTTAAATAGCCATATATAAATTTATGAAACGTCACGTTGCCCTCAGCCAAAACGGAGCCTGCGGCAAACGTCAGTAGGATTAGCCGAGGTAAGGCTGCTCTCGGCTGGGTACATGAGCGCTGAGAGTCCGGTGATCGCCTGGATCTCAAAACTCCGACAACGTCAGATCAAATTTTCAGAAAGGCGCTATCTTTATAAATAAACCACAAATTTGGGCTTTAAACCAGCACATTCTTGCCTGAAAAAATCTTAAAACTGCATATGTCGAGCCCGATGAGTTTTGGCGTGCGTATGGTACGCAGTTTTTCGCGTGCATATGATACGCACTTTATGGCGTATTATACGTACGAAACTGGATTGTTTGTCCTCCATAAGCAAAGCTGCGACACTCCGGTAATCTTGAACGCCTGTACGCGCTGTGCACTATGGCTGTGCATGACAGGAGTGTGATCAGCGCGCATGCGAGCTTGATTGACACTGCTAAGACACTCCTCCTGGCTCTGATTGGTTGTTTCTTACCGGGAGCGGAGAAGGAGGTCTCTGCGGAACAAAAAGGGGCGGTTCCCAACTTTGGGGTGTTGTCACACGGGAATAGGTGTTTTTCAACCTCTTTACCTGATTTGCTCAAATCGAGTGGGATATTTCCGGAAAAACAATAAGAGATATGTATTGTATATGAATGTAAGTGTATTGTTTAAGTTGTTTAACAGTTGTTTAACATTTCTTTTATGTGAATATACTTGCTAGCTCGTTGTAAAAAGCTCCAAGCAATCTTCCACTCACTTCTAGCGATAACTATTATTAGCTAACATTCGCTATTCTATTTGATGTATGTTAGTCACTTGATTTGTTTTAGTTTTGCCATTAGGTTGTGGCTACAGTGTCTGTGGTCAATAAAATGATTATAAAGTTTAAAGTCTTCAGAATCATCATTTCAGGTTAACAATTTTGTTTTTTTAAAGTTTACACAAGGTCAGTAAGTCAGTAGTCTTATTAATGCATAAAGCTAATTTATACAATATACGCTGAGGCAGTCATGAGTTTCTGTGGTTGATAGCCTATAAAAAACAAACACTTAAAATTAAAGTTAATTATATCACAAGCACTGTCTAGCCAACGTATTCTCTCTGCTTGTCTGTTGATATAGTGCAGTGGTTATGTCATTTTAGTATTATATATATAATATATATAATACTATATAGCTTTTATGACGAAGGTTTACACTATGCACGTGAAATTTGGCATGCGAGAGATTAAATAAAATAGGCTGTTGATCGCGTGCCTGCTCTTCTGCGTTATTCATATTGAAGAGGCCAATTATTATCAATTATTAAACAAGACTTGTAGCACAAGAAGGATCTAGCCTAAGAAACTATTTGAGGTGAAAAAATACCGTAGTAATTTATAGTAAATACTATAGTGTTTTTGAACCATACTTGAATTAATTTGTTGTGGTAATTCTATAGGCTATTGCTGTGGTAATATAACGTAATATAAACAAATTACGTTACTGTACTAAGTCTTCTTTAAACTATATTATACTACAATACACACAGTTAACTGTAGTAAAAACTAAAGTACTGTCTACAGCCTATGCTGTAGCATTCATTAACAAAGTGTTACAAATACTATAATATACAGTATACTACAATTTACTGGTTCAAAAACACTATTTACTTTCAATTACTATAGTATTTTTACACCCCATGTCCAACCAAATGACGCCGATTGGATAAGTTCAGACAAATGACTATTTGTCTATGTAAAATATATAGCCAATGTGACAAAATTACATCCCGTGTCATTATAATTCGTAGGCTAGTTTATGCAAAATAATAATAATAAAATAAATAAATAACTAGCACTAAAAAAACGGAGTAGGTTAATAAATATTTGCATAAATTATATATTTCGCCCTCTCGAGCTATAAGCTACAGGTCCTGTAAAATAGTTCATACTCTTCAAAATAAATGAATGTATTATAGTAAAATGTTTCCATATATCTAGGCAGGCACTCGGGAAAAACGCATAGTTTCCCTGTTACGGAAGTCAAGCATGCAGCAATATTTTATTTATTTTTCATCATCTCTAAACATTAAAAAAAGTAGTTGTAATCATAAGAAAACAAGAAAAAAAATAATAATAATGAATGGCCTTTCGTACTTAAAAAAAAAACGCATATCCCGGCTTCCGTACTTTTTTGGTTGGATCGTTATAAACACCTCTCTCAGTTAGAAAACACCCCAAAATTGGGAGACGCCCCTCTTTTGTTCCGCAGAGACCTATACTTGGGTATTTCTGCAAATGGCAATAGGACCACTGGGAGGAGCCAGAGGAGCTTGATTTTTACACAGATTATCTGTCTCATATTCTACTGTCAGGACATAATGACAGGTTTAACAAATATGTAAAAAATATATTTTTACAAAAGTTACCTACTGCAGCTTTAACGTTGTCACATTTTCCTCATTAAATGAAACAATCACGATCTGATCTGACTAGGCTACTTAGTG
The DNA here is from genome assembly GCF_018812025.1 of Megalobrama amblycephala. Classification (NCBI taxonomy): domain Eukaryota; kingdom Metazoa; phylum Chordata; class Actinopteri; order Cypriniformes; family Xenocyprididae; genus Megalobrama; species Megalobrama amblycephala. The sequence continues at coordinate 43,634,373 of NC_063050.1, forward strand.
AACTTCATATAAACTTTAAATCAGCTTTTGGTATAAAATTTGATTCTCGTTGGCTCAAAACAAATTCTTTCTTGCAAAGTGGTACATTGGACCCCGTGATGGCCGCAGGTCGGCGTGCATATCAGCCGCCCAAGCTCTGATCAGTGAATCAATCGTTCTTTTGAGTCGGATCTTTTAAATGACTCGGTTGAACAGGTGCACAAATCCATTTGGTCCGAACGGTTTTCGAATCAACAATTTGCTGAATCATTAAGCCGGGAATAGAAATTCTTTCCACCGAGTGATACCGCAATTAAACGATGCACTGAATTAAGCGGTGAACAGTAAATTATGTTACGAATGTTTTTAACGTGCGTGCGAAAAAGAGTTGTTTTTTTATTAAAGAGATGTTTTTATGTTTTTAATGTAAATATATATGCATTATAATGTAAACTAATTAAAATATAATGTAAACTATATTATGCTGTATATTATGCTATTATGAATAACTGTTTTATATGAGCTGGGTCATGCTGATACAAACTGATCTGGGACGCATGAAAAAACGTAATGAACAGCAGCTATGTGTTTACATATAGTTTTATTGGAAATATACTGTAATATATTGCACATTTTTGCGTCCAGTCTTGTCTTAAAAGAATCACTGAATCGTTTGGAATTTGTTCCTATTTGCAGCAGCGTGTTGGGCTTTCCATCCGTAGTCATCTGAGGCGGAAGTGGTGAAAAGTACACTTCGTTGCTAAGTAACTATAAACAGCCCAGTAGGAGATAATAACCGCCACTCAACTGTCCCGTTTAGAAGACATAAAAATTATAAACAGCCGTCGCTTTTCATAAATCCTTGGCAGCAGCTAATTTAGTTTTTAATTGACTTGCATGTCACACTCTGGGACCAAACACATTTTGTAAGTATTGCTGGCGGCTTTCTGTAGCAGGAAAGCCGGTGCGCCGTTTATAGTTTGCTAACAGATATATGCTACTATAACGCCTTTGTTAAAACACCCGAAGATATGCTTATACATACATACATATGATGAAATTAGGTACAATATTTTTGTTAATGTCGCTATATAATTTGGCACGATATTTAAAAGCAAAACAACACTTCCCGCACGTTACTTAGCAACAATTTAATCATTTTATTGTTGGCAACAGTTGTATTATGTAACTAACATGATGTTGTCTTGACTCTATTTAAAAGAGTTTACTGTCCAGGCAAAACTCAGAGGAGACGGATTTGAAACTTTTTGGGAAGAACACAAAACAGAAGGAAAGTCTGGCCATGCACTCTTTTCAGAAAGGCACTTCCAGGGGCCAGGCAGGGCCAGAGCAAGATCATGGCAAACAGAAGCTATTTGGGACGGCTAAGTCTTTACCTGTGTCTAATGTACCTGGATCTCTGGCACCTGTTGATGTGGAGCAGCTGAGGGCTAGACTTATCTCAGCAGTGCCCAGACATCCACAGCCGAACGCTGATGCTCTGGTATTCCCACACAGAACCAAGGCTCAGGAGAGACAGTTGACCACACAAAGACCAGCACAAGTTGAGATGTTGGTAAGAGCAGTACCATCAAATGAGGATAGTGTTTAAATCGTTTATTTGTCATTCATTCTTTTTATTCCTTTTGGCTGCCAAAATTGGGTTAATAATGTGACAAATCTAAAATGAATGTTAAAATGAAGTTCATACATATACACCTGCTATGATGGGCATGTTTTTTAATATTTGAATCAAAATTAATTTTTATATTGTTTTGGGGGGTGTAAAGTAAAAAATGTGAGGGTGATACAGCCCTGATATCATAAAATCATAAAATTCTTATTAAAGGGATAGATCACCCCAAAAAAAAAATTCTGTCATCATTTACTCAACCTCAAGTTGAATTTCTTTCTTCTGCTGAACACAGATGATGATATTTTGAAGAATGTTGGTAACCAAACAGTTGATGGTCCCCACTGACTTCCATAGTATTTTATTTTATTTTTTTCTCCATATGGGCTCCATCAACAGTTTGGTTACCCATGTTCTTCAAAATATCTTATATTATGTTCAGCGGAATAAAGAAATTCATACAGGTTTGGAACAACTTGAGAATGATTAAATGACAGAATTTTCATATTTGAGTGAACTATCCCTTTAAGTAGTTTAGTATAACCTTTTATTATTATTAATATTATTATTATTTAGGAAAAAAAAAAAATTATATCTTTATACAACTATTTGAAAAACTTTTGTTTGCTAAATTATGTGCCATTTGGTCCATCCAACATGCAGAAACATGCAGAGAAAGAGAGAGAGAGAGAGAGAGAGAGAGAGAGAGAACATAGAGAAGATCCCTGCAGACCCTGAATAATTATCTTGAAATATTAAATAATGACATTTTTATGACAATATAAGACTAGTTCAGGTTGTAAAATGTGGTGTGACTCCCCAAAATCATAATTATATGCATACTCATTCCTGTTAACAATTTAACTACATTATCTGTATTTTACCCTAGCCGATTCTGAAGAGACGCAGTGAATATATGAAACCTGAGAACATCCAAAGGTTCAACTTGAGCCCTAAGAAGCCTTTTTCCTCTGATGAGTTCCAGTCCATTGATGCTGCCCTGGAGAGAGAACCTTCTCCACTACAGCTGCCCAGAATTCCTGACCATGTCAAAGATAGACAGGTCTGGCCACTCTTCTTATAAACATCTCAGGCAGATGTCTCTTGTAACATTAGTAAAAACTGATATGCATTTTTTGTGATGATTTCAGGCGCAGTTGACTCAGGGCTCGCTCAGGATTCCATCCCCTCCTAAAAGAACAAAGAGCTCCTCTAGAGGTTGTCCTGTTACAGTTTCACCTCTGAGCTACACCCCCTCTCCACCATTCTCTAGTTCACTGCTTTTCAACTCAGTAGAGGAAGTTATTCGTGCCAAAATTCGCTCCCCACCCGACATTGTCCAAACCATCCGGAATAACCCTCACTTGGGATTCCTTTATGTGACGTCTGCAGCTCCTAAATCATCCATTAAATTTGACACATACAACCTCAAGTAAGAAATGCACTATTATTCAAAGGTTTGGGGTCAGTAAGATTTATTTACAGAAATTAATACTTTTAAATTGATCAGAAATTACAGAAAAGATTTTTTTACAAGATTTCTATTTTAAATAAATGCTGTTCTTTTGAACTTTGTATTCATCAAGGAATCCTGGAAAAATGTACCATGGTTTTTACAAAGATATTTAGCAGCAAATGTTTTTAACATTGATAACAATAGCATCAAATCAGCATATTAGAATGATTTCTGAAGGATCATGTGACACTGAAGACTGGAGTAATGATGCTGAAAATTCAGCTTTGCCATCACAGGAATAAATTACATTTTAAAATGTATTCAAATGTATTTAGCTTAAATTCATAATTTAAGTTCAGTTCAAACCATTTCACATATTTCTTCAAATAAAGGTTAATATTAAGTAACTTTTAATTTGTATTAAAAATAATGTGTGACATCACATGAAGTATGAAAAAGTAAAATACACAGAAACTGTTAATGGTGTGTTAAACCAGATCTCTGTCCATAAATACTCCAAATTTTCTTTCAACAGAATTGCAATGTTTGACAATGTCAACAAGTCAGACTACTATACGGTCAGTACCCATGCAGTGATGCACTACTGTGGGTCTGAGGTGGACTATTTGCCCTTAGAACGCTGGGAGCAGGAATACCAATTTCACAGGAAGCTTCTGCGCATCCCTGTGTTTTTCCTCTTCCGCAAGTGGAAGGCTTTCCGTGTGTGGCGTGCCAATGTGCGCAATAAAAAAATCAGCAAATGCATACGCTCATTGCAAGAGCATCTCTTCATTCTCAATGAGGTTTGCCAAAGTTTATTGTATGTGAATTTATATAGATATGGCTTTAATAAAAGTTGATATTTGAAAAAAAATATATATATATCATGATCTATCAAAGAGAGAGACTGTATATAGTTACAATGAGGTTCCTTGCAGAATGCACCACCTTCTTTATGAAAAAATTGTATTTCTGTATTTCAGACTCTGCGACCAGCACTGATTGACATCAGGGAAATGTGTTACCACATCAGTGACATGCCTCTGTGTCGGCTAGAGAAAGACCGCACTTACAGACTTGAGGAGTTTCAGAGCGCACAATACAAACAGCTGGAGGAGGTGAGAGAGATTTGAGTTTGTGTGGTTTTGCAACAGTGTCATGATAGAAGAAAAATTTCTGGCTCCCCAATGAACCTTTCAATGGACAGTTCTTAAAAGAACCATTTTTTTCTTAGTGTGAAGAACATTTTAAAAATCTAAAGAACCCTTTTCCACTACAAAGAATCTTTTGTGCAGTGGAAAGGTTTCAAGGATTTTCCTAGAACCATAGATTCCAATAAAGTACCTTTATTTTTAAAGAGTGTATTCTGCGTAAGCTGTGCAGAGGGAAGAGTTTGTCATTGTCATTTATGACTGGTTCGTTTTGTGTATCTGTGTTCTAGGTGTCCTGCCGTCTTGAAAAGTTCAGAAAGCTTGTAATGGAAGTGGCAAGAAGTGCCTGTCGAAATGCTTTGAAGGAGTTTGGACACACACCTGACTATGGCGACTTGGAGACTGGTGACACCTTTATCCATATACAAAAGCAATCATGTGTCAAATAGCTGGTATATTGTTAATTTGAGTGTTTTTATTCTTACATCCATGCATCAGATGGTGATGAAGAGTTAGCATCACCTGCTTTTGGATTGTTCTTTGAGGACACACCTGAGAAGATGAGTTACACACAACAAGCAAACAAGAGATACTACTGCGAACGTCTTACTTGGTTAGTTAACTTTACTAACAATACTAGCTCGCAACACAGCAGATATGCCAGACTGATTAATAATTGGCAGGTATTTAGTCATTTGTTGATTGTTGACAATGTAACAGTGCTCCCGATTAAGTATTCTGTAGCGTGAATTTTAACATGATAAAATGTGTTTAACGAAGCTATTGGCAGCTGAAAGCATGATCACCTAAGCCCAAGATATTTAATAATCTATAAAATAATCTAGCTGTAAATAACTCATATCAGTCTACTTTTTAAATACACTATGTGGCTGGAGTGAATAGTTTACTCAAATATGAAAATGCTGTCATTATTTATTCACCCTCATCTCATTCCAAAATCATTTGCTTTTATTTTTGATGTGTAACATTAAAGGATTAATTCACTTTCAATCGAAAATTACCCCAAGCTTTGCTCACCCTCAAGCCATCCTAAGTGTATGTGACTTACTTCTTTCTGATGAACACAATCTGAGTTATATTAATAAATATCCTGACCCATCCTGAAGAAAGTGCTTCCATCCACATCCATCCAACATAAACGCACTTCACACGGCTCCGGGGGGTTAATGAAGTCCTTCCTGAAGCGAAGCGATGCATTCGTGTAAAAAAAAAAAAATCCATATTTAACAAGTTATGAAGTAAAATATCTAGCTTCCACCAGACTGCCTTCTGTATTCAGCTTACGAAAAAAGCGTAAAACTCGTGCAGTTCAAAAAGCTTACGCTACGTCCTACGCCTTCCCTATTCAACTTTTGGAAAAAGCTTAACTGACGCGATGCCAGTTTACACTTTCTTCGTAAGTTGAATTTACTTTAAAGTAAGTTTAAGTTGAATTGTAAGTTGAATTGAATTTAATAGACGAAAGCGGTCTGGCGAAAGCTAGATATTTTACTTCATAACTTGTTAAATATGGATATTTTTTTTACACAAACGCATCGCTTCGCTTCAGAAGGACTTTATTAACCCCCCGGAGCCGTGTGAAGTATGTTTGGATGGATGGATGGATGTGGATGGAGGCACTTTCTTCAGCTCATACTCATTGGTATCGCTCATTGCAATTATAAAGCTCGGATGCGTCAGCATATTTATTAACATATCTCCGATTGTGTTCATCAGAATAAAGAAAGTCATATACACCTAATATGGCTTGAGGGTGAATAAAGCTTAGGGTAATTTTCATTTGAAAGTGAACTAATCCTTTAAAAGGATGTACAGGTGTGCAGGTGGAGGTGAATTCTGGCACAGTACAAAAAGCTAACTGTCAAATATTTTTCTTGGTCTCCATAGTTTCATCAGAATGACTGATTATCTGATTGTGAACACCACACACATGCTTGTGGTCAACTCGGTCAGTAAGCTACTGAGTGTGTTTCAGGAGCATATCACACACACCCCTTCACTCGCCCTCATCCAGAGCTGGGCAGGCAGCGAGACCAGCTATGATCCTGACAAAAAGGTTTGTATGCTTGTGTGTTTATGTGATGCAGGGTAATATTATGTTTTTTTCGTGAAAAAGTATGATATGTTTGTTGTCTGTATCTCTGTGATTCTTAAAGCGCCCCTATTATGCCTTTTTTTAAGGTTCCTAATATTGTTTTGGGAGTCTCCTACAACAGGTTTACATGCATGCAAGGTCAAAAAACACTTTCCTTTTCTCATAATATACATTTAATTTCACCTCAGTTCTCAAACGGTTCATTAGAAGCAGTTAAAAAAAATCAGTTGCTCGAAACCCCTCCTTTCTGTGAGCCTACACTGCCCTGGGCAGCGTTTCCCAAAAGCATCGTAAGCCTAAGTTGATCGTAGCTCCATTGGTTTCAATGGAGCTACGATCAACTTAAGCTTACGATGCTTTTGGGAAACGCTGCCCTGATTGGTCAGATGGCCCAATCCTTTGTGATTGGTTTACTGTGCGCAACGTGTGCCCATTGCCACAACTGAATGACAGCTATCAATTCACAAGACATTATATACAATGTATGGACAGAAAATATTGATTTTACCGTATCAATTTGAGCCCGAGTCCGACGATGAAACGTCTGAAGTAGTCGATCAACCAGAAACTGATTTGTAATCACGACTGGAGTAGGACGTTTCTCTATGGTAAGCGTAACCTTAATTTGCATTATTTATAAGACGTGATAGGACGATTCTCTATGGAAAGTGTCACTTTAGTTTGCTCTATGTATAAGACATGATAGCAGCGTCACTGTTATACTTTATGTAGGTACACCTGTGGGAACTGTATCAGAATGCCAAGAGAAGCTGAAAACCTCTAACATAAGATAAACATTTAGGCCAGATGTGTACAGAGTTTTTCACCATAACTATTAATAGAGAAAAATGGCTATATCATTGTTTGACATTACAATGGGTGTTTAAAGTTTACAGAGAGCACGGACTAGCATCTTAACATCCTATTACAATACACATAGAGCTCCACTCTACTGTAATAATAAAAACACAGAGGAAAAACAGTTTGTTTTACAGTTATGTAAGGGAACCTGGCCCACAACTATGTTGTAAACTTCCACGGTAGCCGAGCAAAAATGTGAATAGCTGATAATGCATTACACTTTGTAAAGTCGTGCTCCATTCTTGATCATTACTCCAAGTAATAAGATAGGCAAGCTGCATTAATCAACAGATTTTTAGACAATATTGGACCCACATCTGAATAGCAGAACTACTGAAACGTGAGTTAGCCGGTTAGCAGGAGACATACAGACTAGGGTGTACGTTACACAACATAACATACAAAACTACGAATTTTGAATGATCGCTAGAAAATATAAACATCAATTATTAATCATTCTTGCAGGTTGAGATTCAGAGGAGCAAGCTGGTCCAAATAAACTTCATTGATCCATATTTTAAGACCAAGTGTTTTGTGAATCCTGCGTTGAACCAAAGACTGCATGGTTGAACTCCCCAAGGTTTGAGAAGCAGTCGTCAATAAAATGACGGGAACACAACAAAAGATTGTACTGCTGTAGTATTGTTGAAAAAATGAATTTCCCTGGCGTCTGTGCATGCAATAAGTGGGCGGGCGTTATGCTAATGTTTTGTTGTGACATCACAACAAAACGGCTTGGGATTCGTTTTACAAACGACTCATTTAATTGACTAAGAGTCAACTCTTACTTTTGAGAGACAATAACTTTATATACGGTGCACTTTCAGATTTAAAACTTCGCAGGATGTTTTCATTCACTTATGTTTCACACTACATGAATGGTAATTTTCTAAAATTCATAATTGGGGCACTTTAAATTATTGTCACTTTTATATCATATCAAAAAATTAAAACTAATAGATCAAACAGATTAAAACTTGATTTAAAATTCTTGATTTCAAACTATTTCAATATTTATTTATTTTTTACACAAAATAAATATCACTATTTTCAATCAAGCTTTAATTATTATTATTATTAATTATTTAATAATATAAAAAAAGTAAACGAATATAAATACTATGTGTGTGTGTGTGTGTGTGTGTGTGTGTTACAGGTCACAGCAGAGCAGAATGGCAGTGTTTCCCACCAGCCAATGTTTATAACTGAACTGATGCTGGACACACAATCCTTATCATACCAGCCCTCCATGGATGACTTCCTGGTCTGTGTTTCTGTGCACACTATGAGTTTCTGTGTGTTTCAAACATTTTCTTCAGCATGCCCAGTTTGTGTACACTGCATATCGTTACGCGTTCCATGTTTTTGTGTATACATCAGGAGTGTGTAGCAGAGATTACTGGGCGGTTTGAGAACACAGTTTTGTCTTTGGATACTCTGGTGCAAGACAGCTACTTTGATGCTTTTACTCAACCCATTATCAACAAAAAGGTTGAACGAGACCAACATTTACCTCTTCATTGTATAGCACACGCTCTTTTATCTGACCTTGGCTGATGTGTGTCTGCACATGTGTATGCGTGGTGTTTCAGGTTGAGGAGAAGACATGTGGGGATGGCCCTAGTCTTGCGGAAATCCTGGAAGATGACACTTATCTGCAGGACATCATACTCAATATTAAGGTTTTTATTTGATTCTAACATGGTTATGATCTAAATGCAGTAAAAAAAAAAAACCCAAAAAAACAAAAACAAAACTTTTTGTATTTAAACATTTCTATACAAGTTATAGAAATCATTTATTGGTTTTAATTTAATATCGGGAAGTGTCACCATTTAGTGGTTCTCTATAGAATATCACCCAAAAATGCCATTACTGTAAACATTACTGTTCTCAGGTAATGTAACTTTCAGCCATGAAAACTCTCAAGATAGCATGTTGATGGATGCTAATGACAGTGATTGCAAGCAGACTGCATGCAAAAGACCTATCAGTCTGTGCCGTCTAGGGTTTCATGACCGAACTATGTAATAGCCGTTATTCTCAAATGAGAATTATACTGTATTAGAGTTAAAGGAATAGTTCACTGAAAAATGAAAATTCTGTCATCATTTACTCACCCTCATGTTGTTCCAAACACACAAGACTTCCGTTGGAACACAAATGAAGATATTTTGATACTATTCCCTCATAATTTTTGTACATATATTGAAGGTTTATGCAACCAAAATGTTCATGTTTCTAAAAGTACAAAAAGAAAACAAACAATGGAAATCTGCTCACTGTTTAACTTTTCCCTTTATTTGCAAAAACAAACAAAAAACTCCAACATTGCGATCAATAAATATCTTCATCAGGCCTTTATTGATCGAAACATTGCTGTTTTATTTTGGAAATAAAAGGGAATAATTCAGCAGTGTGCATAATTACACATTTCTCTTGTTTATTTTCATGTTTTTCATTTTAATCCTTCACCTGCTGAAGATAATTTGGATGTGTATACTTTTCACTTCTTTTTCTAAAAGTACAAAATGACATTGTAAAAGTAATCTATATGAATCGAGCAGTTTAATCCAAGTCTTTTGAAGAGACACAATCACTTTATATGATAAACAGATTTAATTTAGGTTTTTATTCACATATAAACATTGATGAATACACATACATAGAGCGCGTCAAATATGGTAAACAGAAGCTCCATCATGCTTGCTTAATGCTTAATGCATGAGGAAAAACCAAGAAAAACCAATTGAGCTTTTGTGAGCTTTTCGTGAGCTAGTAATGTGTGTGTATAAAGGAATGTGTTCATAACTGTCTTTAATTGTGTAAATGTTCATGTTTCTTCCCCTGTCAGCAATCGATTCAGATGGCATTTGATACCGCTAATGTGTATGCTCGTACATTTGAGCCGTTCAGACTGTTTTACAAAGAGAATGAAGACCTGGACCTGGAGGCTCTCAAAGAGCAAGACCATGGTACATCATCATCATCATCATCATAATCAATAATCAATAATCAATAATCAATTCCTGATTGTCAAAATCACGATTGTCACACTCTTCTTATGTTGTGTATGTGTGTCTAATGCAGAGGTTGCATTTTTTGGGAACAGTCTGAATAAATATCATCGAGAGCATAAAGAGGCTTTAGCCATCAAACAGAAAAGACCCCTGGGAATTCTGCTGGTGGATACTACACAACTGAAGCACAAACTTATACCATCCCCTCTGCGCTGCATAGAGGTCAGAAACACACATATAGAAATAGAACACACAAATAGAAAATGCAGAAATAGAAATGGATTTCTCCTGTAATATTTGCATTCCCACTGTTTCTCCTAGTTGTATACAACATTTACCCCAACACAGTTGGCAACAAGACGCATAAATGCAAAGATAGCCCTCCTCATTTTGAATCTCTTTCTCCAGGTCATTAATGACATCCTACCTCGGCTAGCAAAGAAAAAGATGGATGCCATCATTGCAGAAGCTCAGGATGCCCAGTTCAAACTGGACTTTGTTCCAACAGGAACCAACGAATACGTCAACTCCCTCACCTTCCTAGAGGAAATTCAGAAGAGGGTAAGAATCAAAAGTGAACCATGTTCTGTGTTTTGTGGTGATTTAAAGGCACAATATGTAAGAGTTTTGGATTAAGTATCCAAAAACCACTAGAACAATGTTATATATTTTGTTAACTTGTGTACTTACATTATCCAAAATGTTTTCAAGAATGTTTAAATCCAGAGAAATAAGCAATTTTAACCAGGACACAGACTGTGTCCATGCGTCTCCTATCAATGACATCATACCCACGCTACCCTCGATTTCCGTTTTTATTTTGTAAAAAATTGGAAACACAAAAGACTTTTTAAAATATCATGTGTTATATTAGACAGGTGAGCAACTGTTTGGATACATTAATCGACAGAAAATGAATCATTGTTATATAGCTCAACAAAGTAATTAAGTCTTGTTGTTTAAATCTCGTTTTCTTGATTTACTGCAACTATCATGTTTTACCATGCCTAATATCAATCTAGCTTACTGCAGTGTGCAACAAGTGTCTCATAGCAGCCTCCGAGTGAACACACATAGTAGCATTATAACAACTTTCAAAACACAAATGTATCTTTAATGATAAAACAGCGCTGTGTTACTTCACATACGCATGACTGGAAGAAGCAGAAGTGGTCGTCTGCAGCATAAGAAAAGCTCCACTGCTCTCAAGCTGTGTGTCGCGCTTGTCTCTCATTAGCAGTCTCTCCAGCGGCCTCGTTCCACTCCAGCAGCTTTCAGCCACACCCTGCTTCATACTATAGTAATGTTAATAACTCTTTAATACATTAGTTCATTCATAAATATGATTTCTGCCCAAGTCCCGTAGGATTCTTAGACGTGAAGACAACACCTCCCATGATTCAGCAAAATCAAGGCATCATCAAGCTTTGTCTTTGTTTGGACCTCTAGCGGCGAAAAATTACATATTGTTTCTTTAAACAATCATTCTTCCAATCTATTGAGTATCAGATATTAGACGGCTGTTTGCTCAGATGTTTTAATCTTATATTTCTGTTAGATTGAGGTGCTGGAAAAGGAGACCATGACTGTCTGTGAGATGTACAAGTTGATCGAGTGTTACTCTGTCCCCACCCCTCCTGAGGATATTGCAGTGTATGCCACATTGCCGCCATGTGTAACTGCCTTAAAAAACACCATCGAAAAGGCGGTGGGAGAGCGGGACTCTTATGTGGAAAAATTTTGCCAGCACATCCAGCAAGATATCAACCACCTTAACAAGAATGTGCAGGCAGTGAAAGAGCAAGCAGAGGTGAAAGAAAGGAAAGAAATTGTAATATTAAAACAGAATAATGTGCTGAAGTCATTTGTAATAAATAAATGTTTACAGATACACTAGTGTTTAAAAGTTTGGGGTCAGTAAGATTTTTTTTTTTTTTTTTGAAAGAAAGAAATTAATACTTTTATGCAAAAAAGATAAACTTGATCAATAGTGACAGTAAAGACTTTCAGATTGTTACAAAATGTTTCTATTTTAAATAAATTCTGTTCTTTTGAACTTTCTATGCATCAAAAAATCCTGAAAAAAATGTTAAACTGTTTTTTGTTAAAACAATTTAAAAATATAAAGCAGCACAGCACAACATTGATAATCATGTTTCTTGAACACCAAATCAGCATATTAGAATGATTTTTGAAGTATAATGTGACACTGAAGACTGGAGTAATGATGCTGAATTCGGTTTTGCAATCACAGGAATAAATTACATATTAAAACATAATAAACTAGAAAACAGTTATTTTAAATTATAATATTATATTTCACAATATAACCATTTTTACTGTATTTTTGATTGAATAAATACAGCCTGGTTGAGCATAAACATGAAAAAAGAAAAAAAAATCCTACTGACCCTTTGAACAGTAGTGTACACCCAGAACTTTAACGTGGTATTGAACTTATCATGTGAAATACTGAAACCCTGCTGAATCTCTCACAGCCTGTTTTTGTGTATATTGTATGGTTTTTGTCTCTCCAGAATCATCAGCTCCTTGAAATTGATGCAGATCGCTCTAACATACGCCGACTGCTGGGAGATATTCAGATTTCTATTGATGAGTTGCAGACTCAAGCCTTCAAATATAAAACCTACCAGAAGAACTTTAAGGTCAGTGTGTCTCTCTGTCCACCAGAGGGTGCATATTCTGTATTTATTCTCTATACTGATTGTTTTGACTTTGTCTGATCATCATGGGTTATATATTTTTTAATCTGTGCTTGTTTGTGCAGGTGGAGGTGACTAAATATGAGGCTCTAGAGGGACTGACTGCTGAAGTGAAGCTGAAGCAGCTACTCTGGGACTCTCTGGAAGAGTGGGAAAATCTAGAGAACAGCTGGTTGCAGGTCATTTTAAGGGGGTCATTTTATACTTTTGAAGTATTTGATTTTTTCCCTTTCACTGAAATCCACTTAAGGGTTGTCAAGACACCAAAATTAGAATTAAACTACAAAAAACCCAAAGGTTGAAGGCCAGTTCCGCAGTAATGTGGAGCATGGATACAGCAACTAAAGAGTTACTGAGATACACAGTCATACTTGTGATAATTACGGCCTTAAACAAGGCACTTTATACTAGATGGCTTCAGATGAAGTGTCCCTGCAAATGGTGTGCTGGAAGCCATTTTGAATGAAAGTGTCCTCTAAATGTCAATTATCTCTTTGACACAGAATAAGTTTGATGAGCTGGACCCAGAATTGCTGAGCAGGCAGGTGAACAAGTTTGCCAAATATGTCAGCCAGCTGGAAAAAGGACTGGCACCAAACAATGTGGTGCCCTGCCTCAAAGAGATTGTGGAGAGCATGCGAGAAAAGGTGAGTCAGGTTGTCACTAAATGCCAGTGTGTCATTTCTCTTCAACTGTCTCTTTGTACTGTCAAATGAGATTACCATTTAAAATAACTTTTCTATTTCAATATATTTTAAAATGTAATTTATTCCTGTGATGGCAAAGCTAAATTTTCAGCAGCCATTACTCCAGTCTTCAGTGTCACATGATCCTTCATAAATCATTTTTATACGCTGATTTGTTGTTGTAGTGTTTCATATTATTATCAATGTTGAAAACGGTTGTTCTGCTCAATATGTTTGTGTAAACTGTGATACTTTTTTCAGTATTCTTTGATGAACATAGTTCTAAAGAACAGCATTTATTTGAAAAAGAAAGCGTAACATTATATATGTCTTTACTGTCACTTTTGATTAATTTAATGCACCCTTTCTGAATAGAAGCATCCTTTTGAATAGGAGAAAAAATAGTGAAAACTTTTAAATGGTAGTGTATGCATCTGTCTATTTAACATTCTGTGTTTGCGCAGTTGCCAGTGATCACAGACCTGCGTAACCCATGTCTGAAAGCTCGTCATTGGGAAATTCTGGAGGAAATTGTGGAAGCCAAACTACTGGAAGAGCCACTGACTCTCGCCTTCCTGGAAGAACTCAACATCTTTAACTTTGGACCACAAATACAGGAGGTGAGAGAAACACTGAGGCTCTCAAAACCTACTGATCTACTGATCTTTCCTGGACAACATTTTTGGGCATCATAGACACATTCCATATTTCCATAACATACTGTCACTAGGTTTTGAGGTGCAACCTGACAAGAAGGCAGGGTAAATCACTGTATAGTTGCTAAAGATTCTTCTTTTAACCTCATGAATCTTCTCAAACTCTCAGGTGTCCGCACAAGCCTCAGGAGAAGCATCTCTCGAGAACATTCTGAGAAAGGTGATGCTTATGTTTATAATTCTCTTTTAACAACATTTATACATCTTTATATTGAGCTTGACACACACATACTATTGATAGATTGAGGAATCCTGGAAGACGACAGAGTTTGTGGTACTGTCTCATCGGGACTCCAAGGATGTGTTTATCCTCGGAGGAACTGATGATATTCAGGTAAGAATGGACCATTGTTCGCAGAGTTTTCTGATTGTTAAACCAAAAGAATCATTTGCAATTTGTATTTTTTCTTATTCTTTAATTCTTATTATTCTTCTATTCTTATTATTCTTTCTGTGTGAATGTAAATTTTGTAGGTGCTTCTCGATGACAGTATAGTCAATGTGGCCACAGTTGCTTCATCCCGTTACGCAGGCTCCATCAAGGCCAGAGTAGACAAGTGGCAGAGACAGCTCTCTCTTTTCAGCCAGACCTTGGTAAACAGAGTGGTGATCATTTATTTTTTTTTTTTTTGCAGAGTTTTGTTAAATCAAACATTCTTTATCTGACTCTCTTCTACTGTGTTTCTAGGATGAGTGGTTGGCATGTCAGAGAAGCTGGCTTTATCTTGAGAGTATTTTCAGTGCTCCTGACATCCAGAGGCAGTTGCCTGCTGAGTCTAAGATGTTCCTGCAAGTGGACAAGTCCTGGAAAGAGATTATGAGGAAGGTCAACCGCATACCCAATGCCCTTCGTGCTGCCACACAAACAGGTCTGACAGAATATAGCTCAGGAAACACACATACAGCATAGGCAATTAAATATCTACTCAAGCATTAGATGAACACATTTTTGTCCAGTGTCAAAAAGTTTGTATCTGTAAAATGGTGCACTGTCTAAATGAAAGCTGTAGATAAAATGCAACATGAAAAATGGCTTTCACCAGTGTTGCCCTCTACTCTGTCTCTCCAGGGCTTTTGGATATTTTCCAGAATAATAACGCACTCCTGGAGCGGATACAGAAATGCCTGGAGGCTTACTTGGAGTCCAAGAGAGTTATCTTTCCAAGGTGTCTATGCATACTCACGCATGCACAGCAGTTTCTCATCAGAATGCTGATTTCTCTTGATGCTGTGCAATGACTTTATTCACTTCTCCGGGTGGCTCAGGTTCTACTTCCTGTCTAATGATGAACTGTTGGAGATTTTGGCTCAGACGCGGAACCCTCAGGCTGTGCAGCCTCATCTCAGGAAGTGTTTTGATGCTATATCACAGCTGGAGTTCGGCCTGCTTACCTCTACAACACATGGAGAGGGCGAGACTGGCGAAAAAATACAGTACACTAATGACATCTTAGCCATGGTGTCACCTGAGGGAGAAAAGGTCAAGTTTTTTTTTTTTTTTTTCATTTTCTTTTTGTTTTGTTTTTTGTTTTCAGTGATTTATAAAATGAAACAGGATAATAAAAAAAAATTTATGTGTGTGTCTGTGCTGTAGGTGGTACTGGGGAAAGGGCTAAAGGCTCGTGGAAATGTAGAGGACTGGTTGGGAAAGGTGGAGGAGGCCATGTTCTCTTCTCTTAGGAGACTCAGTAAGGCTGCAATTGCTGACTACCAGAGCAAAGCCAGAGTGGAGTGGGTTGTGGCTGGGCATCCCTCACAGGTTTGTGCTTGTCTAGGTGAGATTTATTTATGTGTGTCTCTGAGTGTATGAACGATTCTCACTTGTGCTTTTCTGCAGGTGGTGTTGACCATCTCCCAGCTCATGTGGTGCAGAGACATGGACAACTGTCTAGAGGGAGATCATGACCACTATCAGGCGTTACAAGAATTTGAGCTCACCAACTTTGAGGTGACAACATATAGCTTTCATTGACTAAATTATTTATCTTTATATGTGTAAGTTCCTTTGAAGTTCCTTTGCAAGTCATTTACAGTTTAGGTCAATATATTTGTTGTTCATTCATGTGGTTTTTGCATGTGTGTGTGTGTCTGTCTGTATTTATCTTTGGGTGTGTATATAAACAGAGACTGAATGCTCTTGCTGCTCTGGTCCGTGGGAATTTGCCTAGTCTTCATCGAAACATCATCACAGCTCTCATCACCATAGATGTGCACGCCAGAGACATTGTCACAGAGCTTGTCAAAGAGAAGGTTGTGTATTTGTTTTTGTCATGTCACAGGAATGGAGAAAATGTGGCCTGTTTGCAATATATCAGTAGTTCTCAACTGCCTAGCTTCTACTAAGTGACAGAATCAACAACAGCATTTTCTGCTCTGTTTTAGAAGTCGATAAGTTAATTTATTTTATCATTTTATTAATTTTAACCCTGTTGTCCGTGACCTTCAGAATAGACCTGTAGTTGTATCAGAATAGACCTGCGACCAAGCAGTTGAGAACTGCTGGCATACATTATATAAATGGCAATTATTACCTATTATGTCTGATAGTTCAAGAGGTTATGGCATATGTGTTTATGTGTATATGTGTTTGTAGGTGGACTCGAGCGATAATTTCGAGTGGCAGAGGCAGTTGCGGTATTATTGGGATGTAGACTTGGACGACTGTGTGGCTCGGATGGCTCTCTCTCAATATGTCTATGGATATGAATATTTGGGAGCGTGTCCTCGTCTGGTGATCACTCCACTGACGGTACAAATATTCACTTTTTTTTATTAAGGGGAACAATTATTTTCATCTCTCGCCTCATTTATGATGGTGAATTTTATACATATGATGTATATGAGTTTTGAGTTTTGTCCAATTATATCAAATAATGTAAATACATTAGCATTTTGAACAATGATAGCTTTAATTTATTAAATCAAATCAACATGAAAGAGTAGCTGTAAAAATGCACATATTATACAGTAGATGCACAATGTAAATGTAAATACTGCACATTATCAAAAAAACAAAAAACAAATGCACATTATCGGAAAACAAATAAAGCTCTGTTGGAATTCATTTTTAGGCTAAGTCATCATCAATTTTGATGCAGGGGCCTTTTTTGCCCTTACATTTTAAATATTGAGCATTTAATCAGTTTTGGTGGCATTTCTACTCTTATGTCATTTCTGCCCAATATCAGTTTGTATGTTTTCAGATGTCATACATGAAATATAGTTTAACTACTTATACTAAAGTGCTAACAAATAAATTGATCATTTTAGGCATGCATGGACAGTTCAGATCTATGTCATTGTGGTGTGTCTGATTTATCAGGAGAATGATTGTACTAAAAATGTGTGTGAACTGCATAACTATTTACTTTTTTCATACTAGGATCGATGTTACCTCTGCCTGATGGGGGCGCTGCAGCTAGATCTGGGAGGAGCTCCTGCAGGTCCAGCTGGCACAGGCAAAACTGAGACCACTAAAGACCTTGCGAAAGCTCTGGCAATCCAGTGTGTCGTCTTTAACTGCTCAGATGGACTCGACTATAAGGTGCTGATGTGTCTCTCTTACAGTCCAACTTCTATTTTTGTTTTTCCCTCATCAATTTGTTGACAAGACAACCAGTATGACCTAGAGATGCTTTCCTGTTACATTAGAGTGAATTCACTACATTTGTCACTAGGAGGCAGCAGAGCTCCAACTGAAGTTCTCTGTACAGTACATAAACACAACTCTTTCTGAGAGCTTTACCCAGCAGGCTGTCCTTATTTATGTCCAGTGTTTAGTGTTTGCTGGGGAAGTCATATATCATAAAGACGTGTAAGATTCTGACTAGGCCTTAAAAACAGTCATAGTCATTGTTCACTGTTTGTCTTTTTTATTCTGTCACTGGAGCATTATTTTACAGTATAGTTCTTTCTGTAGATCATTCCTTTCCCTGGTGTTTGCTGGTCTGGGGATTGTTAATGCTTTAGTTCAGTACATGGGTGGCATGTGAGAAGGACATCCTGTGGATCAGTATAGAATGCATTAGTGCCCGCTCACTTTTTCAGCAGCATTGATTCACAAAGTCTTTTTTTTAATCGTTTTTTCCCCCATAGCATTATAAACCATTAATCAAGCCAACAAGTATATACAAATACATATATACAAATATTTAAGGATTTTGACAGCATAGTAAAACAGATTAAATTACGTAATTTCCAGTGCATTATAGGACTGGATGTTCCTTGCAAACACTTTTGGCACAATTTGTTCACCGCTACTCTTTGATTAGTTGAATTTTCTGTACAGGATAATGGGTAATGTAGTTCCCTATGTGTCAGTCACTTCAAAGTGGTGTCGAAGACTGACACTAGGGGTCATACTTGGGAGCCCCACTCACCTCAGATACTTCAGAAAAGGCCATTTGAGAACTAGCGAGTGCCCACAGGAAAGTGATGAAGCCTGCTTGTCAGGCAACTGCCAAGAACCCAAAGAAGTGTCCGTGAGATGGGTGACCCAGGGATGGCAGGAGCTGCTCTTTCCCAGGAGGTGGTGAACCTCCAGGGCAGGTGGAGAATATTTGGTTCCCTTTTGTTTTGTTACCCAAATTTTCAAAGAAAGAACAGCCTCTGCACACCCTGGGTCACACAAGTTCCTGGACATGAGCTCCTCACCTCCTCGTGTAATTAAATATACATTGATTTGTATTAAAGCTATAAAAGTTATTCAGTCAAGAGCAAAGTGTTTTTTCTTTTTCTTTTGTTGTTTGACAAACAGCAGCAGGTTTACTGTATTAGGCTGTTGTCACTTTAAGACCTAATGCACGGATCCTATTGATAAACATCTGATTTCTTTCCCAACTGTTTACATTTACTTAAGACATAACCGACTTTGTTTACATGAATACTCGCTAAGAGAGGCATTTTGACATAACTGTGTGTGTATTTAACTGTTTGTGTGCAATAAGCCGTGAAAGAGAACTTTGACTTTTTGAAACTTTTTGAAGTAGCCTATTAAAATCATTCAGATATCGCAAGCCATTACAATCGCAATATGTGCATTTGCAAAATTTCGATATATTTTGCATTCCTACTTCACAGGCTTCCATTCAAGATGTGAAAGCCCATTCTGATATACGTTTGCCAACAGGATTAATTTTGACCTGAAGGATGCGTACTTTAATATCTCAAACTTGCCTTGACATACCACATTTGCCTTCGAGGGTCAGGCATATCAGTACAAGGTCCTCCCTTTCGGGCTGTCACTGTCACCTCGCGTCTTCTCAAAAGTTGCTGAAGCTGCCCTTGCCCTGCCAAGGGAAGTGGGCATCTGTATTCTCAACTATCTCGACCACTGGGTGATTGTAGCTCACTCT
This sequence comes from Megalobrama amblycephala, assembly GCF_018812025.1. Lineage (NCBI taxonomy): Eukaryota > Metazoa > Chordata > Actinopteri > Cypriniformes > Xenocyprididae > Megalobrama > Megalobrama amblycephala. Next base: position 43,654,068 of record NC_063050.1, read on the forward strand.
CGAAATTTATTGTGTGCACACATTGACCTGGTGCTCAGACACCTCAGGTGATTGGGGCTTCAGGTCAACCGAGAAAAGAGCAAGCTGTCTCCAGTGCACAGCATCACTTTTCTCAGGATGGAGTTATAGTTGATGATGGCGCATCTCATGAACGAGGGTGCCTAGTCTGTGCTGAATTGCCTAAAGTCATTTATACCCCTTTTCCACCAAGGCAGTTTGAGTGCTGGTTCAGAGCCAGAGCCTAGTTTCAAATCTGTTTTTTGTCTTTCGACACCCATACCCCTTTTCCACCAGCATAAACCGGGTGCTAGTTCAGAGCCAGTGCTGTTGCTGATTTGGGGTTGGTTCAACTGACAAGCCTGGTCTGTAAACAGCTGTGATTGTTTTTCTAAATAAAGAAAGAAGAGAAGAACAGAAAAAGTCAAGGAATTTCGGCTGGAGTGACCTTTTCCCATTGTTAAGTACTTTCCTGTCAGTCCCTGAAAGGCGTGAAGGACTACACGACTTACGTGGACTGTTGGGTAGGTTACAATGTTACACTTGTTACCCGGCAAGCAGTAATTTGCCGACATCTGCATTGCCAGAACCTCATATCTCGGTTCAGTTGTTGTGACGCTTTCCATAGGGACCCCAAGTGTCAAGGTGATGATACACGGGGCAACTTTTTGAGCAATGTTGCCGGGCAATGTAGCCGAGCAATGTTGCTTGGGCACTTTCCCATTGAGAATGAGCAACAAATTTATATCTGGATACGTTAGATCAGTTGTGTGCAATTTTTTGAGATCCTCCAATCAGAATGTTAGTAGCCGATCACGTGACCGGTTCGGAGATTTCAGAAAAAATTCAAACAAGATGGCGGCCTCTCACCGGCAGTGGAGCGGAGAAAAAGAGTGTGAACTTATATCTTTTTACGCTAGTAAGTTGTCATGCGTCAACCCAAAACAGGGAATTTACCTCATATATTGCTTAAAATACCAACAACTGTCCAAAGTGATGCATGTAAGCTGTAATTAAGCCATTGAATGTTTTCAGTTAAATACTAAAAAGACGGAGTTAGTTTAACGTCTGTAGTAGCGTAGGCTGTAGGGCGTATGGCACATGAATGTAACTTTTGATGCGATCGACGCAGGTTCGAATCCGCCTTTTGCTGAACTCGCTCTTCTCCCTTTTTCTATCACAAATCAGATTGGAAAGGCATTTATTTTTAATAAAAATGAAGAAAATATTTGAAAAGTTGAAATAAAGTGCCTATAAGTGTTTATAGTAAGGTATTTATTGGGTTGGCAATAGATTTGCTCCTTTCTGATTAGTTGCTGCTAACTGTCTGTTGCCCTAATTAGTTGCCCTGTGTCTCATCAGGTGCCGTTGACGGCAACATTGCCCAGCAATATTGCTCAAAAAGTTGCCCCGTATATCATCACCTTTAGTCTTCGACACCACCTTGAAATGACTGACAGATAGGGAACATATCGGTAACCTCCTTTCCTTGATGGAGGGAATGAAACATGGTGTCCCTCCTGCCACAGGCTACCCACTGGATGGCTGGGACACACTCTCAGCTCCTCAGCACGAACCTTGATGAGTGGGTGCATGTCAGCTCTTTTTATACCTGTATGTCCGGGGGAGTGGCGCATGCAAATTCCACTCGCCAATTCTCATTGGCCTTTTCTGAAGTAACAGTTTGGCTCCCAAGTACAACCCTTAGTATCTTTAACTCTTATACATTACCTTTAAGTTGTACATGTAAAAATATTCACTCTGTAGCAATGTTTTGGTACAAATAGTAGGAGTTTTCAACTATTTTTTATTAACTACTTTAGCTATGTCATATTGTATGCTATGTACTAGTTTCTGCAGTGTTGATACACTGATACCAGCTGCGCGTTCTCAATCTCTCGTCTCTCTGATGGCGAATTGACATACACCTGCCTCCTCTCACTCACTCGTCTCATTCACTCCGGTTGAATAGTGTTTGTATTATGCATAATTTTACTCATTCCCACAGGTTTAGCGGTCACGCCAAAAGCGCGTGCACCACTAATCTATGTAAGTGGGGCTTTCATAAAGCCGCCTCTCAAACACCAACCAAATACCAAATTGACTTTGTGGTTTATTGCACTTAAACAGTCGAATACATACAAAATTATGTCAAAATGCCCATCTTGCCAAGTATTCAGGTAAATACAGTGAGTTTTGGAACGTAAATAGTTGAGAGAAAACGCATGTTGTGTAACAGTACATTGGATCTGTGCATAAGCTCTTAAAGTGACAGCAGCCTAATAAACCTGCTGCTGCTTGTCATATTAATCAAAGAACAAAAGACAAAGAGAAAATCACTCAATGCTCTTGACTGAATAACTTTTGTTACTTTAATTGTATGCATTAATCTGTATTTAATTTTTACAATGAAAATTGTACAGCTGTAAATTTTACAGCTTGTTACAAGTGTTATATGGCATTTGTGTGGTAGATGATGGGGACGTTCTTCAGTGGATTGGCTCAGTCAGGTGCCTGGTGCTGCTTTGATGAGTTCAATCGCATTAACATCGAGGTACTGTCAGTTATCGCTCAACAACTCATCACTATCAGAAATGCCAAGGCAGCCAAGGTAAAGCACAGACGCACTCACATATGCATGTACAGTATCATATGCTCACGAACACGTACTGTACTTATACTGGAATTTTGTGCAACTGCATGTGTCTGGATTGTGTTTGTGTTCTGCAGCTACCTCGGTTCATGTTTGAGGGAAGAGAGATAAAATTGGTGATGACATGTGCTGCCTTCATCACTATGAACCCCGGTTACGCTGGCAGAACTGAACTCCCTGACAACCTGAAAGCCCTTTTCCGACCCATAGCCATGATGGTGCCCAACTATGCTCTTATCGCTGAGGTGTGTGATTAAACCACCTGATCTGATCCCAGTAATAATGATAAACCACACTAGGTGGAGGGGTCAGAGATGGCGCTGCTCCCCTGATGTGTGTACTCATTAAAAGCTTTTGTCTGTTCATGTGTGTGTGTTAAGACTAATTCACTCTGCACTGACAGACCAGCGGCAACAGACACATTCGTCGGGCTCAGTGTGTCATCAGTCTGCGTCTGTTGCCATTGTTCAGCGCTTGTTTTTGCAGATTAAACATTGTCTGTTCGTGGAATGTTCGAGAAGTGACGTGCTGTAATCTGGTGATTGTCGGCTTTGGTTGATGTCTGTCGGTGCAGTGAGAATTAGCCTTTACTGAGAGGAAACTGGTGTCCTATCACTGTGATTTTACCTGTTTGTAAATTTCCACAATTGATTGGTTAGAAAATTTACTTTTAACTTCAATACACAATTTATTTCCTCTGTAAAATGATGAAATGATTGAATAATTTGGAGCATTCAGAGCAAAGGTGCCTAAACCTTTTACTGCAAACTGCCACAAATCTAACTTGATCAAGTGCTTTGGGCTGAAAGTAAATGTTTTATTATATCTGACTTAAGATCACTTATATTCTCTACATTTCAATTGAAAAATAAAACAAAAAATGTTATAACAAAAAGATGAATTAGGACTGAAGAGATCAATAGCATTTTTCTCCCTTATTTTTGTGACTCTTGTGATATAGCTTGGTGGGCCATATCAAAAACGGCCACGGGCCAACATTAGCTCACAAACTAAAAAACTTAACATAAAAGCGCCCTATTATGCCACGTTTTACAAGATGTAAAATAAGTTTCTGATATCCCCAGAGTATGTGTGTAAAGTTTCAGCTCAAAATACCTCACAGATAATTTGGGGTGAGCAAAAACGTGCTGTTTCAGTGTGTGCCCTTTAAATGCAAATGAGCTGCTGGGCAGTCAGGAGTCAGTCAGGACGAACTATAATGTCAGAAACTGCGATTATATGCTGCATGGAGATAGAACAGGAATAGTTTAGTTTAATTACGGTTATAACTTATATTGTCTTCTTGTTTTTATCTGCTATATTAGTACAAGCCTGTTGTACCAGACCCCGTCCGAATGATGGCCAAAACTTTACCAATGATTTTTATGACGTTTATTTTACTTAACACAAAATATGAAGCGCCTGTTTTCACTCTAGAAAATCACTGTAAGAGCTTAAAACACAATGCAAGTGTGCATTAAAATATTATCCATAAACTCTCTCTCTCCCTTGCATTATCATCAACATACATAGCGAAGTACACAGAAACACTTACAACTAACAGTAAACAAATATATAGAGACTTTATGCCTTTTCGGGTGGTGCTTAATAAACTGGTAAACTTTATTTTTGTAAATCAACTCCGATGAACTGTAATAAAGTGCTCTCACCTTCATTACTGCCATATCCAGTATCACTCTGGAGACTGTAAGCTGGATCACTAATAGTACTGATTAATCTCTGTTTGTCCCTTTGTATTGACACCGGTGCAATGATTTGCGCAAACATAAACAAATTTCATTAGAGTTGAGGGAGCATTTTCTTCAAAAACAAAATTAATCCACGTTGTCTTCAGCGGCTCTGATTTCAGGAGTAAATGGAGAGAGAAATGTGGATTAATCTATACAGCTATAGAAAACCTAAAACGCTTGGGAGACGTTCTCGTCAGTGCAGCAATGGCGGACTGTGTAAACTCGCTGTGAACTCGCTCAGGGCGGTTCTATGTTAAAACGGCAGTGTCTGTCAACATTCGTGGGCGGGACCTGTGGCTTTTGTGACGTCACACTGCCAGGAACCTGCAAATGGCTTGTTTTGAGATACTGCTTATGGGGATTAAAAAAAAAGGAGTGGGTAGATTTTTATCACTATAGGTTGGTTGTGTACACATACTGCCAACACACATTTATGTCCAAACACCATGCAAAAGTGAATTTTGCATAAAAGGTCCCCTTTAATATATTATTTTTTATAATAGTAATAATAATAATAATAATAATAAATATTAGATTTTTTACTCTTTTAGTAAAGGAACCAACAATTTTTGGGAACTATGAGAAATCTCCACATAAACCACAGCCTTAGAGGATATCTGTTTACATAGAGTCCTATATAAAAGTCTCTCAATATTAGCATGTCTTATCTGACAACCCAAACAGTTCTACAGTATCTCTAACCTTAAAACCTCTCTCTCCCTGTAGGTGATCCTGTACTCTGAGGGCTTTGAGTCCAGTAAGACTCTTGCGAGGAAGATGACTCAGATGTACAAGCTCTGCAGTGAGCAGCTCTCTCAGCAGGATCACTATGACTTTGGCATGAGAGCTGTCAAATCTGTGCTGGTCATGGCAGGGTGAGGCACTCAGGGTTGATCTCTGCTCTTTTTCTACAGCACAAACACATTTTCACATTAGTCAGTGAGTCAATCTCACATACTGTACAGTACTGTTCAAAGGTTTGGGGTTGGTACAACTTTTTTAAGAAAAATGTCCAAGGCTGCATTTATTTAATCAAACACTCAGTTAAAAAAAAATGTATTTTTTTATTGTGTAATATTATTACAACGTAATTTAACTGTTTTCTATTTTCATATAATTTAAAATGTAATTTATTCCTGTGATGGCAAAGCCATTGCTCAAGTCTTCAATGTCACATGATCCTTCAGAAATTATTCTATGATGGTTTGGAAGTATTTTTTTTATCAATATTGAAAATAGTTGTGCTGCTTAATATTTTTGTGGAAACCATTTTTTGATGAATAGTAAGATTAAAAAACAACATTATTTGTTACGTCTTTTCTGTCACTTTTGATTAATTTAATGACCTTTCAATGATGAACGGTGCATAAATAATGTAAATCGGTCTTTGAAAGTGTTTGTTTAGTCAATTTTTAGGCTTTTATCTTCTCACACTTTTATTGTCTTTGCTTTATAAACAAGTCGGCCTTTGATTGAGAATTCATTTGCATGTGCTCAGTCACAGCTTGTGATCATGTGTTTGGGGTAAGGTCAATAAAATACAGCTATGCAAGAAACCTCTGAGCAGATCATGGCCAACAGCAAAGTCTTCAGTGTGTGTGTGTGTTGACATCATGTCACTGGCACATTTTATTAGCACTCAGGTTTTATATGCAGTATAAATTCATATAAATTCCATTGTGTTCTTCAGTGGTTCAAAAGGTCTGTCTTTAAATCAATGTGATTTAGGCTACTAAATTATTTATAAGAATATATGAACAAATGTAGGCGAGTGTGTTTAAAAAGTGAGAGTAAAGTAGAGCACCATATTCTGTGTAAATTACTGATATGGAATTAATACAGGCTGTTTAATAGCTTGAATGTCTGTCATGATTCCCACAGTACTAATTAGTGGTGCTTATCAAGGCATGAATGACATCGCTAATCATGTGGCTTGTTGAGTAGAGGTGTGAAGTGAAAGTCATTAAAACATTAAAATGTGTGAAAAAATTTCCTAAACCAGGAAGCAGCCACATAGCGACCATCTAGAAACCATCCTAGTAAAACCACCTACAACATCCTAATACTGTGGCAGGCAAGCACCACTTACCTCATATTTTCCACCCTAGCAACTACATAGCAATGTACTAAAAGCACTCACACAGAGCACCCACAGAGCATTGCTCCCATTTTCTTTAGAAAATGTAAAAATCTTGTTTAATTTGTGAATGCCATCTATAATAAGATCTATTGTGTGATGTCCTGTGTGTATGCAGTGTAGAGAATCCAATGTTTTTATGCTGCAAGTTGTGTATTCCTGCTCACATTTTCTGAACAACCGTTAATATATTATATATTATGTGTGTGTCTGTATGTGGTGTTCAGGTCATTAAAAAGAGAAAACCCTCACTTGAGCGAGGACGTTGTGCTGATTAGAGCTCTGCGAGATTCAAACCTGCCCAAGTTCCTCAAAGATGATGCAGTGCTTTTCAGGTGACCACTTGTTGTTTTTACAATATTACACACTAAGCATGTAAAAAAACATTAAAGGTGCCCTAGAACCAGTTTTTACAAGATGTAATATAAGTCTAAGGTGTCCCCTGAATGTGTCTGTGAAGTTTCAGCTCAAAATACACCATAGATTTTTTTAAATAAATTTTTTTAACTGCCTCTTTTGGGGCATCATTAACTATGCACCAATTCAGCATGCAGCCCCTTTAAATCGCGCGTTCCCTGCCCCCCGAGCTCTCGACTATAATACAGTGCATTTACAAAGTTAACACAGCTAATATAACCCTCAAATGGATCTTTACAAGATGTTCGTCATGCATGGTGCATGCATGCACCGGATCATGTGAGTACAGTATTTGTTTGGATGTTTACATTTGATTCTGAATGAGTTTGAGGCTGTGCTTTGTGGCTAAAGCTAACATTACACACTGTTGGAGAGATTTATAAAGAATGAAGATGTGTTTATGCATTATACAGACTGCAAGTGTTTAAAAATTAAAATTGTCTCCGTGAATACAGTAAGAAACGATGGTAACTTTAACCACATTTAACAGTATATTAGCAACATGCTAACAAAACATGTATAAAGACAATTTACAAATATCACAAAAAATATCATGTTATCATGGATCATGTCAGTTATTATTGCTCAATCTGTCATTTTTCGCTATTGTCCTTGCTTGCTTACCTAGTCTGATGATTCAGCTGTGCACAGATCCAGACGTTAATACTGGCTTGTATAATGCCTTGAACATGGGCTGGCATATGCAAATATTGGGGGCGTACATATTAATGATCCTGACTGTTACATAACAGTTGGTGTTATGTTGAGATTCACTTGTTTTTCGGAGGTCTTTTAAACAAATGAGATTTACATAAGAAGGAGGAAACAATGGAGTTTGAGATTCACTGTATGTCTTTTCCATGTACTGAACTCTTGTTATTCAACTATGCCAAGGTAAATTCAGTTTTTGATTCTAGGGCACCTTTAATATTGTGAAACAGTACTGTGAAAATGGTATTAATTCCTGTGATGGCAAAGCTGAATTTTCAGTAGCCATTACTTCAGACTTCAGACTAACATGATCTCTCAAAAATCATTCTAATGTACTGATTTGGGGCTCAAGTAGTGTTCATTTTTATAATCAATGTTGAAAAACACTGTGCTGCTTAATATTTTTGTGTGTATCATTTTCAGGATTCTTTGATGGATAGAAAGTTCAAAAGATCTGCATTTATCTGATGTAGAAATCTTTTGTAACATTATAAATGAGAGAGAGAGTTGTTGAGACATGTTTTATGAGGACATTTCATGAGTCACATGCCCCCTGTTTTTTTTTGAAAATGTAAAATGCAGAATGTTTGTACGTTATAAAAATCATAAAACGCACAAAAAACGTACATACAGTGTGTGTGTGAGAGAGAGAGAGTTATTGACCATAGCACCCACCATGAGGGGGAGCCACCATTATGTAGTAGAATAAAATAGCTTTTTCCATTTCATGTGAGTGTACATTATATTCCGCACAGTGTTTTTTTTTTTTTTTTTTTTTACTTATTAATTATTTAGTAATTTAGTAAAATTAAGTGAAGCTTAAAAGTCCAAGGAATTCTTGAGGCCACTATACATGTTTGCGTACACCTAACTCCCACTCTTTTTCTCCTTAGTGGCATCCTGTCAGACCTCTTCCCTGGCGTCACCATCCCAGAGCATGACTATGGTGTCCTGCATTCTACCATTTACTCATCTCTGTGCCAACGCTCCCTCCAGCCCCTCCCAAGCATCATAAGCAAGGTCATCCAGCTCTATGAGACCATGTTGGTCCGCCATGGGGTAATGCTCGTGGGGCCCACCGGAAGTGGCAAGACAACTGTCTACCGTGTGCTGGCAGACACCTTGGAAACCCTGTATCATGCTGGCCACCAAAATCCCTTCTATCGCCTTGTTAAGACCTATGTGCTCAACCCAAAGTCAGTGAGCATGGGTGAGCTTTACGGGGAGGTGAACCCACTGACACTGGAATGGCGGGATGGTCTGATGGCGCTTTGTGTTCGGGCAGCAGTTCAGGACTTCAGTGATGACCACAAATGGGTGATCAGTGATGGTCCGGTGGATGCACTGTGGATTGAGAATATGAACACAGTGCTGGATGATAATAAGATGCTCTGCTTGGCCAACAGTGAAAGGATTAAGCTCACACCTTCCATACACATGATGTTTGAGGTGAGATGCACAAATGTGCACATGCTCCCTGTCGGTTAAATTCCACATGCACTTTCTGCTTTTAATTAGAGGCTAGTCACGCACACTTACATGCCACGCTTTTTTCAATCAGGTTCAAGACCTGGCAGTGGCGTCTCCTGCCACGGTAAGCCGTTGTGGGATGGTGTACATTGACCCAGAGGAGCTTAAGTGGATGCCATACGTTCAGACGTGGCTCACAGGTTTAGCTGAGAAGGTGAAGCCTTTAAAACTCTCTCAGGAGTGTTCACATTGTTTTACAGTCACTGAATCATTAGAAAGAGTCTTAATTAATAGTTTTACAGGCAAACATTAAACAAGTTGGATTTGGAATGTCTTTTAGTTTGGTTTTTAGACCTGTAGACCTATTACCATCTGGGAAATGTGTTTTTTTTTTTTTTTTTTTAGATCACAGAGCCTGTACGTGGATATCTGATGGAACTGTTTCAAAAATATGTGGAGAAGGGCCTGCAGTTTGTATCAAAGCACTGTGTGCAGGCCATTGGACAGGTGGACATCAGTAAACTCACAACCCTCTGCTGCCTATTGGAAGCGTTACTGTTCAGCGATGGAGCCCCTAACCTCAAAATGGTATAATGCATCTTAGCTATCACCAAAATTAATCAAACACAGCATTCTAACATATTTTAGAAAGCTTCTACAGGATTTTTGATTGATAATGTGGTTAATGGCACAAAAGAAAAGCCAGTAGATCTACACTACTGTTCAAGGTAGTTCAAGGAAAGAAAGAAATTAATATTTTTATTTAGCTGGGATGCATTAAATTGATCAAGAGATAGTAAAAATATGTTATAATGGTACAAAAGATTTTTATTTCAAATAAATGCTGTTTTTAACCTTTAATTGATCAAATAACCCTGAAAAAAGTATTACAGTTTCCAAACAAACAAACAAAAAAACAGTGCAAACACTTTAACATACATAATAAGCACCAAATAACCATATTTGCATGATTTTTGAAGGATCATGTGACACTGAAGTCTGGAGTAATGATGCTGAAAATTCAGCTTTGTCATCATAGGAATAAATAGCATTTAAAAATATTAAAATAGAAAACAGTTACTTTAAATTGTTATAAAGTCTCACAGTATTAATGTTTTTACTGTATGTATGATCAAATTAATACACTCTTGGTGAGCATAAGAGACGTCTTTCAAAAACATTATTAAAAAAAATCTTACCGACCCCAAATTTTTGAAGCTGTGATCCATGGTACTTTTTAAAATATTACAGAGACCCCTACCTAAAATATAAAGGCTATATGTTCTCATGTACAAATATTTACCATTTATTTTGTGTGAGAAAACGTATTATAATATAAAGACAACATGTTATGTACTAAATTAAATGTCTTTTATACTTTTATTGTACTGAAGCCAAAGCAAATGATTAAAATTAATTTGGAAAATATTTACTTGCATGAATTTGATCTTTTTTACCCACTAGTAAAGTAATGTTAACTTAATAAACCTGAAGAGAAATTCTGATTTATTTGTAGCAGAGATATATTCTTTCCTACTCCATTACGCATTAAAATAAATTCACATTTCCACTTCAATCTGAATGTTTGATTCTCGCCTTTGCTAGAGAAAAGTGGAAATATCTAAATATTTAGAGAGGAGTAGGAACTTGAGTTGCAAGTTGAGGACCACAAATCAAAACCCTGGACCAGCACAGTTCAGAACATTCAGACCCAAAAACTGCTGCACACTCATAACACACTCATATCGATGTACAGTAGTGCTGCAGTATAAGCTAGGAGTAACAATTTCAAGTTGCTAGTAATTGCAGTATGGTGGAAACCTAACATTTTGCTTTGACCGGTTTCTTCTTAATTTATTCAAATGTATCAATTTATTATTAATTTATTGTATGTGTTTGCAGGAGTCCAGCAAGCTGAGCAGTATGTTGTGTCAGACGTTTGTGTTTTGCTACCTGTGGGCAGTGGGAGGGAATTTGATTGACAGCCACTGGGACACATTCGACACCTTCGTCAGGCAGCAGTTTGAGGACAACAGTGATGCAAAAGTAAATCAATAATCGTCCCCTTGGAATTATAAGGTTGTATCTGCATTCTGAGCAGTTTTGAGATATTGAGCTTCAGTTTTTGCATTCCATTCGACTTTGTAGACAGATCCTTTTTGTTTTCTAAATAAAAAGTCCCAAAATGTACACAACTTCAAGAAAAATCACATAATGTAAATAATTTGCCACAGAATAACTCAATTTTGAGAAAAAAATGCCAGAACTTTATAATTCCAAAGGGACAAAATGTAAAATGTAATGCATAGGTACATTTAATTATATCACTTTCATGAAATAATCTCAGATATTTATCAATGAGCATAACTGGGAATTTCTATTTTATTGCTTTAATTTATGACAATCATATATGTTTTCTAATAGCATTTTGTCCAGGAAAAGACACCATTATGTGCTACAAGATTTGGAGGAACATGTTTAGTTCTTTACAGGTCTGCAGCCATAATGTTTTAATAATTTTACTTAATTCAAAAGATAATTATCAATGGCCTTACAGTAGCTGTTCCTGTTAAATAACTTCAATAACATTGAAGACACTGCAAACCTCCTCTGGGCTTTGACCCTGAAAAGAGCACATTAACCTGACTGAGAGGTCATTGTAAATTATATATAGCACCTGACTAGTTCAATTCTTTTTATATAGACAGCTATGTCTCGTCTCATGTGTTTGTGACATTCATAAATGTGACCTCAGGAATATTTAATGAGAAATAGATTGAAGAAAAACAGTATGCCCTAGACATTTGTATAAGGATTAAGGGAAGGTGTGGTATTTATTTCAGAAGGTCGGAATGCAGTGGAGAGTGTCATTATTAGTATTCCACAGAGCAAGACAGAAAGATCCAGGGAGGAGGGGAGGAGGAGAGAGCAGAAGAAAAGGAAGTGGTGAATTTGAGATGAACAAGGGTGTTAGAACGTGACCTTATAATACAGGCTCACGAAAAACAATTCATTTCTTTTATGTTCTCAGACTCTTGCTATTACTGTTGAATATTCTTATTTGAACAAACCCCCTTATGATTATTCAGTTAAAGCATCCAAGACAAATTTACAGACCAGAATCTATCTATCTATCTATCTATCTATCTATCTATCTATCTATCTATCTATCTATCTATCTATCTGTCTGTCTGTCTGTCTGTCTGTCTTATGTTCTATCTTATGTTCTATCTTCTATGTTCTGTTCTATGTTCTATCTTCTACATTCTATCTTCTGTTTTATCTTCTATGTTCTATCTTCTACGTTCTATCATCTATCTTCTTTGTTTTATCTTCTATGTTCTGTTCTAAGTTCTATCTTCTGTTTTATCTTCTATGTTCTATTTTCTATCTTCTATCTTCTTTGTTTTATCTTCTATGTTCTATCTTCTTTGTTTTATCTTCTATCTTCTATATCTTCTATCTACTATGCGAAGATTGTCAGGAAAAAAATGTGAGTGGTTCTTGCATCCTCAAAATTGTTTCTCACACACAACTATTGAGAAAACCTGAAATATAGCCATATGGACTACTTTTATTGTGTTTTACGTTGTTATTTTAGGAACTTGACATACCTGTCCTCATTTCATGAAAAAGAACAGCCAGGATATTCTGTTAAACATCTCCTTTTGTGTTCTAAGGACATTCTAAATGGAATACATATTTGAGTAAACTCTCTCTCTCAATAACAGTTGCCCAGTGTAGGTGATTTATGGAGCGTGTATATGAACTTGGATACTAAATGTCTGGAGCCATGGGAGAGGATCATTCCTTCCTTTAGCTATAACAGTGAGCTGCCCTTCTTTGAGATGCTGGTACCCACCACAGACACGGTGAGGTATGGATACCTGATGGAAAAACTGCTGTCTGTCAATCACTCTGTCCTCTTTACTGGCATCACTGGAGTGGGAAAGGTAAGGCGGGCATGTGTTTAATGTGATGTAAGTTTGTGTGAAGCAGTAAAGTTTTATATTTTCCGTTTATATGTTCCGTCTCTAAAAAATTGTTTACTAGGCTTATCATGTGTTTTAGTCTGTTGTGGCACGGGCATTGTTGAACAGTGTCCAGGAAAAGGCAGGTTATGTCTCCGTCTACATCAACTTCTCAGCCCAAACTTCATCAGCCAGAACCCAAGAAATCATTGAGTCAAAACTGGAGAAGAAGAGAAAGAATATACTTGGTGAGGGGTATTTATATACGATTATGGTGGGTGTGTAAACTGCCATACTCAAAATCATCATCTCTGTGTGTTTATGTATCTCAGGTGCTCCTGCTAATAAAAAGATTGTGGTGTTTGTGGATGATCTGAACATGCCAAAGTTGGACAGTTATGGCTCTCAGCCCCCTATAGAGCTGCTCAGACAGTTTCAGGACTTCCACGGCTTCTATGACAGAGAAAAGTTCTTCTGGAAGGAGATACACGTAAGCAACACAGATACTTGCACATAAAAAATAGAATCATGTGTCATGTTTCCTTGAGAAATATTAACAGATTTGTCCTTGTTTGACTTTACTGACCAGGGTTGGGAATTGAAAACCATTTATTATTCATAACTGTTTTTTTTAAAGGAAAAATAAATAAAAATAAACAGAGTGGTTTTTATGAAGTTCTGTTCGATTCTTGAAGGTCAGCATTCTTCATGAGAAAGCCGAACAGAACACTAAAAAGCTCCCACAGTGTTATCACGTGACAAACATACAGCACAACCACTCCAGTCTAATTTGTGAACTAATGACTCTTATGAGCCACTTTTTGAATTAATCTGGCTCACAAATCTATCATAGTCTCGTGACTCACTTGGAGTTTTTGTCATGTAAAAATAAATTGTTTTTATGTGTATTCAAGTCTCTGTTATGTGTATTTAATGAGACTTAAATCTGTCTAATTACTAATTGGTGGAGATATTGGAGTTATTTATATATATATAGAATTGTTGCCTTCATTAAGATTCCCATCCCTAATCCTGGGCAACAAACCAGTAGCTTGCATTGAAACCTTAGGGACCACAATCCAATTTTATCAAGCGTTTTAATCGTTAAACATTTTCTCACTCTCTGCCTCTCTTTCTCTCTGTCGGGTTGGAAAATATTGTATGTTGTAATGTTTATCATATAATGAGCGGGACTAATGCTTGATGTTTGAAGTAGCTGCTCTGATTTTATTGTTGTCTCACCTCGGGAAAGATGCTTAATTATGTATTTTTCACACACCAGCATCAAGTAAACCCTTTGCTTGTTAAACACACACACACTCATACACATGTACAAACAAAGATAAAAGTGCATAATATAAACAAGGACATTTATGCGATTTGGCAAGGTTACAGAGAAATATGGTGATCTGAGACGTTGCAGTCGACCTCAATACTCATCAATCTCAAATATGAGTTACGATAAAATAAAAGACAGAAATATGACAAGAGAACCTGTTGCGGTTTAAAAGGATGATTTGTGGTACTCAAGTGAGCCTTGCCCTTGGAGAAACTGATATGGGTTAGTGTAGCTCTTTGGTTGTTGAATATGACACTGCTTTGACTTTGACACAGCAACATTTCCTGAATGATTTTTCTGTCATTTGAAGAGTAATTGGTCATTAAGTTTCAAGCTGTCATGAACGCTCTCATTTTAATTTGGGTTGTAATCAATATTACATTAATTTCTTCTAGGAAAGATTTGATGAGATTAGTGGAAGTGTCAAAAAAGTTAAATGATGTCCCTTGGATATTTTTTCATATGCACTTATTCACCTTCTCCTATCTCCTTCTCCTCCCTAAAGGATATGACTATAGCCGCAGCCTGTGCGCCTCCTGGTGGAGGTCGTAACCCTGTGACCCCTCGTTTCATCCGCCACTTCAGCATGCTGTGCCTCCCAACGCCCTCTGAGCACAGCCTCAAACAGATTTTTAAGGTCAGACATATGGTAGCACTCATTTTGAATGAACATTTTACTTTTAAAGTCAACATGAAATCAAAATTGACCTATTTACTTTGTTCTTGGTGTTATTGTGCTTAAGTCACTGGTGCACATTATTCCAAATAAACGAATCAAAAATGAATAACTTGCTCTGCATCTGAAACAATTTTCCTTTTTATTTGACATTATGATTTCCCCTCCAACCACCTGGCTCCATTCTGTATGTAACATCCAGTCTTGTCCCTCTGGATAAAATCAAGTCATGCTCTACTTTTTTTACTCATTGAATAATCTGTTTCATTCGGAAAAATGTCATATATATGCATGATAGTCAGTGGATAGCCAACACTGTTTCATGTTGACTTTAAAGCTTGTTGCATGCTGTGCCTGATGACTGTGGAGACATCAAAATCTGAATCTGTCAGTTGACTTAGAAAAGGCAATGATCTTGAGCCAACTTAAGCAAAACCTGGTGAGCTGCCTACCTATACTTCACTAGTATTTACAGCTCTTTGAAAAGGAAGGTGATGCAATGAGATCCAAGCAATCCAGCAATGATTATGTCAGAGATCAAATTTGAATACGGAATAATACATTTATTAAGTAAAAGTGTAAAATTATAGAGATAAACAAATTAATCAAGTAAATAATAGTTTATAATAAAATCCAGAGTATAGTATCTAACAGATGAAGTTTGCGAAGATCAGAGTGTAGAGAAAGAAAAAAGAAAAGCAGTAAGATATTTGCAGAATTAACCCTCAGGGGTCTGAGGATTTTTGGGACCCTGGAGAAGTTTTGACATGCCCTGACATTTGTGCTTTTTTCAGTTGTTCATAAACATATTAATGGAAAAAGTGTCATTACACTGTATTCAGCACAAACTAGGCTACAATAATATGTGAGGAACATGTATGTCAGGGGTACTCAAGTTCAGAGGCCAAGAGGGCCGCATTTTAACCAAATGAAACGCGAAGGGCCACAAATTATAACTTGGATCGTAAGACTTTTATTTAGGCCTACTTAAGACAATATTTGTAGTTTTACTGTTTATTTACTAAAAGTTCAGTTTTTAAGGTCTGGCTGTTCACTGGCTGATGAGGGTTTGTCCATAAGATGAAAACATTGCACTTTTTTATAGTCTTTTTATACTCCATTGCACCTTTTTAACACTTTTTACAGCACCTATTTATACTCAGAGAATAAATGTTTTATTATTTGTATTATTATTACCTACCTTTTAATTTGGTCAGAATCAAAAAAATATTTTTTTTCTTTTTTTTAATGTTCAATCACAATTTTATGAATTATCTAACTATAACCAACGTTGTAAACATGATAAATAAGATATTTTCCGTGAGCTCAATGATGTGATGACAGATCTGTAATGGGAGAACTCTCTGCTTGCTTTCTGTTTATAACACATTAACATTAAGAATAAAAGGTTTGTTTTTCATGCTGCTCGGCAACTTACACACTGCAAAGTTTGAGGAATGTCAACTGCATTTCATCATGGAAAAATAAGGTTACTTTGTTTTTTACTTGCGCGCACAGTCTCGAGCCTTTGATGGCGTTCACGAATACAAGTGCTCGACCGTCTATGTGCTTGACACATGCGCACTAGAGAGATTCATGCTTGTCTAGTCTTTTTCGCTCAAATAGTTACAATAAAATGTCTTTGTACTTGCTAAAAATTAGAGTTGCTGGTCTTTTAATCCCCTCAAACGAGCGCTCTTCAACACGGTCGGCTATTGTGTTTGTTGTTACTCTTGTTCTGTCTTCGTTTCTTTTCAGACTGAAACAACAGCCCGTTTCAGTGCTGACACCTTGTGGACAAACTAAATTAGAGCAAAAACTATTCAATGCGCGCTTGCAAAGTGCCTTCAGTTTATTGTTCTTTGCGGTTAGAAAAACTGTGCTGCGCGCGTACACTATAAGCGTTCTCTGCTGATGATTACAGCGTCACGCGCACTGTACGCCTACCCTTGTGTAGTACGTGTAAAAAAACGAAGTAATATTCACGCTAATTTTGAACGCAAATTATAATAAAAATACATTTATATGTAGCATGATGCGGGCCACAAATTTAATGCTGACGGGCCGGATGCGGCCCGCGGGCCGCCTGTTGAGTACCCCTGATGTATGTACATGTTTGTGTTTTTGAAGGAATAACGTTTATGCGTGGTTATTGAAAAAACAAAAAACTTAAGTCACTGAAATAAAGCCAAAAAATATATATTAAATCTTTGTTCACAAGACTTCTGGGTATTTGAGGTTGTAGACTAGAGTTTTTGCATCAAACTGAGGTAAAAATTATGCTGCCTGCTTGTTCATATAAAACAATAGAGAGATTTAAATTTTCTAAAACATCTTTGGTCGAGAAACACAGTATGCATGGAGGCGTGAATAATCATGGATAATGGGTGATTCTCACCTGAGAAGACAAAAGAATCGCATAAAGATCTCTAATGACCTGCTTAAATAATGAGCTCTTTCAGACAGGTAGGCTGTGAAAAAACCCTCCGTTGAGCATGTCTCAAATCTCATCATGTTGTAAATCAAATATACAGAAAAAACAGCAATACTGTGAAATATTATTACAATTTAAAATAATGGTATTCTATTATATTCTTTAAAATATAATGTATTTCTGTGATGCAAAGTGTCTGAACAGTTATGTTTCCTCTATGGCATTTCATATAGGCTTTTAGCTTAAAAGCATGCACATTTGGAGAAATATTGATGGATTCTCATATGTTTGTCAATTTTCTATACAGAGGAGTAATATTTATTCAGGATTTATTGTCATTACTATGAGTGCTGGATACTGTGTTTTCAATTCATACTTGCAGCCGGAGGGCGCTCTGCCCCTTTTGTCCACAAATGCCTGAGCACTAAAGAAGAATAGGCAATCCAGGAACTAACCGAACTAACAGAGGCCAGAGATCGCTAACTATGGCTATTCAAAACACTTTTCAAGACAATAAATACACGATTGAGACGATGAATGCATGTATTGACTGAATTTGCGTCTGAATAGCGCTCCCTCCATGGGCGTGGCCGCATTAGCGGATAATGAGCTGAATCACGGATTTCTGACATGGCTCTCTTTTCATACAGATTACATAAACACAGAATATTTGTTTTCGATTTGACTTACACGATTTAAAACCTGACATTTCAATGTTTTTTTAGACATAAGTCTAATTTTTTTGTGATTAGTATTCACTAAGTTACAGTTAATTTTCTGAGAACTATCAAATTGGAGTTCGTTCAGAGGGAGACGAGAGATCACGCATCATGTTAGTTTTCTTTATTTTACAAAAAGCACAACATTTTGTTGTTACTCTGAGTGTACACAAATAAAAGAAGATATTCCACAGATTAAAATGGTCTATAACTCTTAATTGTATGTGCAACATTGACAGAGTATTTTGAGTCTCTTTCACACCGGTTAGAAAAAAAACGCGGTGATCATGCCGGCATGACCGCCGACCCAAGGGAGTTAAAGGAGAGGTAGAAGAGATGAAGTAGAAGTAGAAAGAGTAGAAGGAATAGAGCAAAAAATTAAACTTACACCCAAAACTTATGTTTTGGTCTAATAAGAAAAAGTCAAACTGACGTAACCATTGTATTACTGAATATAGCAAACATACTCTCAAACAATAATACCTTGAGAAGATGAAAATAGAATGAAAAATAACCATAAATGAGTAGGATTATTATATGAAGTAGGATTACATGAATATATGAAATCAAAGATTATAAATAATAAACCATAAATAATTAAATGATTAACATGAAATATGAATAAAATGCATGAATATGAATACTGGCCATTTTGGATCCACCAGTTGGCAACATAATTAGTGTTCTAAGATGCCGATACCATGTGTTGGCCAAAATTTAAGGCAGCATTTCATATCCTTCTTAGATAAGTCAATACCAGAGTGCATTGTGACAAACTCAATGAAAAAATATTTCAATTCAATTGGACTATTTTGCCAAATATTCATTGTGTTATGCAGTTTTTGCTTACTAGAGTGTCGCATTAGCTTTAGCAACATGCTGATGTCAAAGTCTGTTGACATCTGTCGGACTGCCAGGACTAATGCTAAAATTCTTTCAGATAAGTTCTATCTCTAAACTCATTGCATTTAAAGCCCAGTCACTACAACAATCAAAGCACAGCTTTTGCATCCCGGGTTTGTAACTACCTTTCAACAATAAATTCAAGACAGTTCTGAGCCTTTTATTTTTAAGAACACATGTCAGGTTCTGTTCTGTTCCATGATTTTGCATGTCTGTCTAGCTGAATTCGTATTATGTGAACATCCCTTAAGAATCCTTCAAGCATCTGAATTGTGTTCAGTAGACATGACCCTTAACATGTGTAATTGGGCTTCCTCATTAAGACAACCCCCTGACTAGTTGAGTTTTAAAATATGCAGTTCTCCATATCTCTATTATCTTCCTATATAGAAAGTTGACAGCAGAGTAGCTCATTAGGCAACGTAGCTGTCCAAGGTTCTGAAGCCACAGTCTGTGAGCTGGAGTTGTCCATGGTTTTAAACTGACAGTCTGAGAGCATAAACTGGTCAATGCTAGAGCTGTCCATAGTGGTAAAGGTCTTTACAAACTTTATAGAAATATTACTGTCCTAAACTCTACACTTGCTGTGCACTCTGATTCTGTTCTTATTTATGCATGTTTATAGGCAATTTTAGGGGGTTTCCTGAATGAATTTCCCATAGCAGTGAAGCAGTCAGCTGACAACATTGTGGATGCTGCTGTTGAGATCTACCATCGAATGAGTATAGACCTGTTGCCTACGCCAGCAAAATCTCACTACGTTTTCAACCTTAGAGACCTCTCTAAATGTGTGCAAGGTAAGAGACACAGACAAGTGTACGAACACACACCTACATTTGCAAAGAACTTACAAGGGCTGCCATTTACATGTATCACACATAATTTAAAACCTTTAAAATCACAATGCATCCAAAACAATACAACTCATAGCCTTTTTACCAAAGACTTTATTTATAGAAAGACTGTGTACTCATGTTACAATGAATGGGAGAAAGTGCAACGCGCAGTATGGTGGAATAAGTCCCGCCTTCAAAGGAAAAGAGCCAATCAACAATTAGTAAAGTCATTGCATTACTGCATCTGCCGTTAGAAGCTCCAGTTGCTATCCACCTTTTTCTGAACGCGCAAGTCTCTTCCAACTCGTACTGGAATGATGCTTTACATTTACGGTCTTTCTAGTCAAATGTATCTGTATTTTCCGAGATGTTAAACCAATGAAAATGGTTTAAAAAGCACATGGCTCCACAGTGCCATCACTTTATTGTGTAGGAAAGACTGTCTTTTGTCAGCTCCTCACTCATTAAAGTTAAACAAGTGAATAGATGACACAAAGCTGTCCGAAGTTACTGAAAACATGAGCGCTCATATCCTACATGCAGCTCCTGATCGGGATGAAGTTCGTGGGATTTTGTTCCCAAAATGATTAGAGTGCACATATACCCTCTTTGGGGAGTATTTTAACTCTATTTTCATTTTCTCCAGTCTAGCATAAAATGCAAGGCATACGGCGCAGTATACAGACATTCTGTTCAGATTTGCTGGTGTTTAAAATATGTACTTTCCAAGAATTTCTTCAGTTTATTTATTTTATGTGGCAGACAACAGGACAGATTAACTCTGCATACTTTTTTATTTTTAGTAATGTTCAACAAGTTTCTGTTTAGTTTATTCAGATGCTTTTTTTACCCCATTTTGATAATGTGTTCCTGTGGAGACTGGAACAGGACAGCATCCAAATGGAAGTTGGAATAGTTTACTCAGGAAAAGGGTGGGTAGAAACAGACAGGGTTGCCAAGATGCGTACTTAGGACTGCGCTTGCGCATTTGCTGGTCTAGCCAGAAAATGCAATTTTTTGAGCAAAACTATGAGACAGTTGTTGTCAGATTTCATTTCAAATATGAAATTTAATTGTAACCTTGGTGAACAGCTCTGGAGAAGTTGATGTTTCCACATTCAAACAGATTGGAGCTGCATTTGCATGACTGATATAGCTGCCCGAGAGGCGTTTCAAAGATCGCCGCTGAGTGAAATGACTTGCCTGAAAGGGACTTTGTTTTTTACCCAGAGTATTTGGCATCTCTTGTGCTTAAATACACCAAGGGCTTGTAAAGAGCTTCTTTTGTTTTGGAGCTCCCGAATGACCAATAAAAATGCTCTCTCATAATTTGAAAGGAGACTTGTGGGCTGTAAAAATGTTTTTTTTATTATTATTATTGTTCAGGACCTGTCCAGGGGCTAAATTGGAGACTCACAATAGGAATACTGTCAATGTAAACTAAAACCAGTCAGCACAAACCCCATCTGATTATGTTTTTTATTAACAAAATGTCACAGACAAGTTCATCTCTTACTGTTCATTGATCTGTAGACACAGAATTGATTCTTTACCAGCAGCCATTCTTGTTATAAAATTAAAGATATAATGAAGAATCTGTATTAACGGTAAAGAAAATCATATTAATTCTCTGCCTATGCATGTGTGTGCTTCTGTATAGGTATGTTGCAGTGTGAGCCAACTACAGTGAGAGATCAAACCCAGATCTTCCGTTTGTTCTGTCACGAGTGTCAACGTGTCTTCCACGATCGACTCATCAACAATGAGGACAAGAGCTATTTCAATACCATGATCTCTGAGATGGCCAGTAAGCATCTGACCCTTGAATCATTTTCACTGTTAATCTCGGGGAGCTTAGTCCAGATAAATGTTAAAGCATATATTCTTAATGGAATATCTCAATACAGTATATGCTGAAATGTCTTTCAGTAGGTGAATAGAGGGAAAATTTGGCCTCAAAGTCAATAAACAGGTTTATTTATTTATTTATTATTATTATTATTATATTTTTATTTTTCAAAGCTGCGTCATGATGTATAAAAGCTGTTTTATTGCATATGCTGATATTGTAAAATGATAATTGTAATTCATACTTATAGTTCAACTCATAATTGCAGCCTTAAAATAATTTTTCAAACATTAGTTTATGAAATTTAACTTCCTAGATAGAGGCAAATAGGTCAGATTAAAGCAAGATTATAATCCTTCTCATTTTGCAGTGACTTATCAGAATTATCTATTTATTCTTGTTTTGCTCCCAATCTGTCACCCTTTTGCTACAGTAAACTTCAGTGCCCTGAACTGCTCCTTTTTTCCAACAGGTAAATATTTCAGCATAAACATAGAGCCAATGTACTTTGTGAATCAGCCCATCATTTTTGGAGATTTCATCAAGGTAAAAGTAATTTGGGGATTGTTCTGACTGTTTTGCATCTGTCAGTCTGTCACTGTTTTATATTTTCTTTGTAGATTGCTTCTCTGTGTTTACATTTTACTGTTTTAAAGCAGCATTTAGCTAGTTAGAGCAATCGTCATCTTTTTGAATAGGGTCCATTTTGATTTAATTATGTTTAGATAGTATTTTTTCTTAAATTATTGAATGCATTTTGTGCAGGTTGGAGCAGACAAGGCTGACCGTGTCTATGAGGATCTAACAGACATGGAAAAGATTCGCCAGGTGTTGCAGGACTACCTGGATGACTACAACATGACCTTTGCCAAGGAAACCAAGCTTGTGTTCTTCCAAGATGCCATTGAACACGTGTCTCGGTAAGCAAGCAGCTTGTCTTTTCATCTGGTGATCACAAAAGCAGGTGTTCAGATGACCTCTCCATTTAGCGAGGACATCAGGATTAGTTTACTAATGGAATGTTTTTTCATCCACCCAGTTGACCTTCTTTTTTTCCCCAACAGAATCGCCCGCATGATTCGGCAAGAACGTGGCAATGCCCTATTGGTTGGTGTGGGCGGCACAGGAAAGCAATCTCTAACACGTCTGGCTGCTCACATGTGTGGTTACCGCTGCTTTCAGATTGAGTTGAGCCGTGGTTATAATTATGAGAGCTTCCACGATGACCTGCGTAAACTTTACAAAATGGCAGGTGTGGAAGGCCAGGACATGGTCTTCCTCTTTACAGACACTCAGGTACAACCAAAGAGAGATCTGCCAATAAATGGTCGATTACAATTCAATATAATTTTGTCTAAATAAAAACTAAAATCAGTCATTTTAAATGTAACAAGTGAACTTGTTCCTCACAATATAATAATGTACAGTATGAATATTCATTTTGAGATTTGTTAAAGATTACATTTAAATAACTTTTAAATTATTAGTGTTTTTATTATATATTAACTTGAATGACTGCAAAATAATTCTGAATATAAAAATGGGAAATGATTAAAGGGTTAGTTCACCCAAAAATGAAAATTATGTCATTAATGACTCACCCTCATGTCGTTCCAAACCCGTAAGACCTCCGTTCATCTTCGGAACACAGTTTAAGATATTTTAGATTTAGTCCGGGAGCTTTCTGTCCCTCCATTGAAAGTGTATGTACGGTAGACTGTCCATGTCCAGAAAGGTAATAAAAACATCATCAAAGTAGTCCATGTGACATCAGTGGGTTATTTAGAAGTTTTTGAAGCATCGAAAATACATTTTGGTCCAAAAATAACAAAAACTACGACTTTATTCAGCATTGTATTCTCTTCCGGAATCCTTTCCATTGAATTGATTCCATTGAATCCTTTCATCTGTCGGCGTTGGTAATGCACTTTTACGTCGTTGTTTTTGGCGATTAGGACATCCG
Organism: Megalobrama amblycephala; assembly: GCF_018812025.1. Taxonomy (NCBI): domain Eukaryota; kingdom Metazoa; phylum Chordata; class Actinopteri; order Cypriniformes; family Xenocyprididae; genus Megalobrama; species Megalobrama amblycephala. The sequence goes on from NC_063050.1 coordinate 43,677,894, forward strand.
CGACATGCACACTTACGCACCATTTTAAAAAATATAGCAATACCAAAATACAAACAATGTAGAATAGCTTGAATACAGCGTGCGTCTCCCTCAGACTGTAAACGAAGCTCGGGCGCACCGGATAACACGTCAGCAGCGTCTTACGTCAGCAGCGTCACTGCGGAGTCGTGAACCCGGATTGACAACAGACCCGGAAGAGAATACAGTGCTGAATAAAGTCGTAGTTTTTGTTATTTTTGGACCAAAATGTTTGTCTGGCTATCACCAGACCAAGCTCAATTTAAAATTGAACATTGGTCTGGGGAGTCTGTATGTATTTTCTACTGCACAAGAGGCGTCATCAACGAGCATTATTCACGCAATTGGATAGTCCTTCAACCAATCAGATCAACGATCCGGGTGATGTACTTTTGTAGAACGATGCGAAAACTCCAGACAGGTTTAATTTGTATTGGTTTGTAGCATTGATCAGCTTTTTGCAGAAGCAGCAGTGGCATCGAGCGATTTTTGCAGGTTGTGCAAAAAACATGAAAGTGAGTGGTATTTACACCCAGTCGAGCGATTTGTTTGCTAAACTAAAAAAGTCATTTAGCATCGTTGAGAGGTTAAAAGGAATTGGATTGACGGTCGTGCGAGAGACGTCATCGTGTTATACCCACCCAGAGCCATAGAAAGAGCTCTGTACCCGCCAATAGCGAGCAAGGTGGATAAGCCAGTCTGTGATTGGTTCCCGCAAAAGTGTAACAGAAGCAGCAGAAATGAATGTACGGGTTTCCAGACTGAGTTGCCGGGGGAAATCAAATCGCCGGCAGATCAGGCTGAGTTTACCCAGTCTACCAAAATGTATTTTCGATGCTTCAAAAACTTCTAATTAACCCACTTACACATGGACTACTTTGATGATGTTTTTATTACCTTTCTGGACATGGACAGTCTACCGTACAAACACTTTCAATGGAGGGACAGAAAGCTCTCGGACTAAATCTAAAATATCTTAAACTGTGTTCCGAAGATGAACGGAGGTCTTACGGGTTTGGAACAACATGAGGGTGAGTCATTATTGAAATAATTTTCATTTTTGGGTGAACTAACCCTTTAAGTACATTCACATTAAATATCCAATATTGTGTTCATTATTGTCCAGTTTACTTTGAAAATTTATGTAAAATCATACATACATGCATACGTATTTTCAGTCCCAAACACTGACTGTACATAGAATATATTATGTAGAAGAAAAGATGAGATATAAATGTTGGCTCATTTTGAATTTGTGTCCCACAAAAGGATCTGCATCCATGACATTTCTGCTCCATTCTGTCCTTTCGGCAGAGGCAACAGCCATTGTCCTTATGTCTTCAATGTCATTTCGATGCCAGTTTACACATTTTTTTTTTTAATACGATTTTTTTTTTTGGTTTTAAGATTTGATTGATGTGAATTAAAATAAGGTTTTATAAATTGGAATGTTTGCCCCAGTGTAACCCAAAACCACACCTCTCCCAAAGCCTCCTGTATCCAATTCACAAGTTATGATTTTTTGATATCCTGATATGAATCTGAATGCACAGAGGTTTTCTCTGAGCTGTGGATTAGACAGTAGGTCATCTCTGTTATGACTCCAGGCCCTCTGCCAGTGCTGTAATACTGTCTCATGAAAGCAGAGAATGCTACTGCTTTGTGATTCAGCATACAGGCTTGGCAGCAGTAATGACCCCTAAATTATTTCATGGGCAGAGACAGGCTGGTGCTGTAGACATAAGATATATGTTGTGAGGTGTGCATGTGTGCCCATCTGTATGGCTGTTTGATTGCATAAGCCTTTTTAAATGTCATTTATTTGAGTGTTTGGATAGACTTAAGGGAGTATATACTCCTCAGTGTTTTTGATAGAGAGTCACTCACTGTCAAAACATTGTTTTTCAAATTTGCCCTTAGAGGGTGTGTGACATTTTCGTTTAAATTTTATACCATAAATACCCACGAGTGTGTGATTGGCTTGAGTGAGGAACAGAATGAAAATTAAGTCCTCTCTGCTTCAATATCTCATTTGAAAATTAACATATTCAAACTCAGTGTTTAAAGACATACCAGATTTGAAATCAATGATGCCAAATGGCATTAGTTCTTGATAGTGATGCTCCAGAACATTTAACCCTTAGTTGGCCGAATGATGTTGTTTGACCATGCGATTTGTTTTTCTCATCTGCTTCAGATTGTGGTGGAAGAGTTCCTTGAGGACATTAATAACATGCTGAACTCTGGGGAAGTACCAAACCTCTTTGAGAAGGATGAACTAAAACAGGTGCTGGCTGCCATTAGCCCCAAGGCCAAAGAGGCCGGCATTTCTGATGGAAACAGGGATGAGGTACATGATACAACCAATAACTATCCAATCTTGCAATATGACCTTAACCAAAACAATGTGCAGATCCTCACTATGTATTCTTAGCTGCTCTACTATTCTGTTTAGAGGTCAGTTGCCTAATTTGTTTGTGTCTTTGTGTCTTTAGGTCTTCCAATTCTTTATCTCTCGTGTGCGTGAGAAGCTGCATATAGTGCTGTGTATGAGCCCTGTGGGCGACTCGTTCCGCTCACGTTGCCGCATGTTCCCCTCACTAGTTAACTGCTGCACCATCGACTGGTTTGTACAGGTGAGAATCCACCTCCTCTCTTTTAACACTCCCTCTTCCTTTCAGACAGAATCTTACTTCTGCTTCTTCAAACCAAAATCACTGAGAATTGAATTCATTAAACAACTTCACCACTAAAACGCTGCACCTGCGAAACCTTGCTCTATGCTGTACAACCACACTTAACCAGACATATGTGCTGGAATAGTGATTCACTGTGCATATTTAAGTTAAGTAATTGTTATTCTTTTTGACGCACACATTTCCTCTCTTTGAAATACTTTTGGGTGAAAATCACTATGGGTGCAGATAGTGCCTTATTCACAAAAATTAGTGCTATACTGTTGGTTGGTAAATTAACATTATATGGTAAGCAGAGTTTTAAACGGGTCACAGATACGTCATGCAAATAGCGTTCGGCACTGATTTTTGCTGTTTGTATGTTTGCATAAACTTGTTTAATGTTTATTGAACATGGGGATATTAACAATATAGAGGAGGATCAGAATGCTTCAGAGTATATATTATAATGTGCACTACATTAACCCTACTTTTACTGAACGTATATGTGGTTAATATTGATTGTATTCTATTGCTAACTTGCACTCCAAAGTACTGTACATATTGTATTAACCCAATGTTGGTTTGTGTTATTGCAGTGTTATGTCATATGGTCCCCTTTTTTTTTGTTTTGTTTTGTTTCTGTTTTTGTGCATTAGGTATGTTGTTATAGACATGTGATGTATGTTGTTTGGGGTCGGAAAGATTTGTATCGCTTCTTATGCTCACCAGGACTCAATTTATTTGTTCAAAAATATAGTAAAAACAATAATATTGTGAAATATTATTACAATTTAAAATAACTCTCTTTCTATTTTAAGACATTTTAAATTGTAATATATTCCTTTAATGGCAAAGCTGAATTTTCAGCATTACTCCAGGCTTCAGAGTCACATGATCCTTCATAAATCATTCTAAATTGCTAACTTGGTGTGTAGGAACATTACTTATTATTATCAATGTTGAAAATGATTGTTCTGCTTAATATTTTTGTTGAAACCATGATGAATGGTTATGTATCTCCTCAACTACTGTTCAGACATTTTTAAAATGATTGTTCTTAAAAAAATCATAGAAACCTATTTTCAGATATTTGTCACACTGTTAGTTATGAAATGAGACCAAACTGAATAATTAATTAACTCAAATGAACTCAAAATATGTGTTGCAAGAAATTCTACGAATATGCCTTCAAATGGTCTGACAAGTCTTGGTGCACAATGGGGTTGTGAAGATTAAATGCAAGCAATTTCATGGACAATACTTTTCCACGAAAGTTGGAGTCCGTAGATACCAAACATGCTACCCATGTGATTTCAGTTAACTATAAATTTGCAACTCTGGAACATTAATACCAAAATAGTTCAAAAGAGAGAATTAATACATAGAATAAAGCCTATAAAAGGAAAGTCATGAGATGGGAAAATTGGCTACATGTTTATACATTTCTCAAGTGGTTATATATAGAATATATAGGATTAAGAGGGTTTATTTGTCCTTCTCAGAAAGAATGAAGTCAGAGTCACTAGTCTCTGCAAAATTCTTTCTGATCATAAAAGTTCTCATCAATTTTTCTGTGTCCTGTAACAGGACACAAAGTTCTGCCTCTGTGTTAGCTACGTTTGGGATGCTAGTTGCAGTTTTAGGGGGATGGGTTCACAGAAGTTTCTGGATAATTCATTAAATGTAATGAATAATTGTGTGTCTGATTGGTCCAGACACTACAGTGAACTATCCCTTTAATCTCTTTTTGCCTTTATTCTTTTTTTTCCATTCTATTATCTTATGAGGAACATTTTGACTGACCTCTGTGGGCTGTTAGGTAGAATGAGGTGTTCTGCTAATTACTATAAAGTGTGTGTAGTGCATTTGCATGTAGATTGTTGATTTTATTTGTTGTGTTGTCAGTTCTAGTGTTGTGTTTGTGGCTGTGATGTATGGCTCTGTGCTGGCCAACTGCAGCTGCTCATTAGCGTTAAGCAGTGAGCCCATACGGCTGTTCACCCTGCCTTTATTTGCTTATTTGTTTACATCACCTCGTGTTTGTTTACTTGTGTATACACACACATGCTCACACAAGCTCCACATATTTCAAGGTGACCGGTTTGGTTCTTGCTGAATGAAATGAAAGAATAGTTTATTATATTGTCTTAAGTGCAATCTGCATGCTATTTTTGTTCTATATTTGGTGTGTGGAAGCCAATATATCATATAAAATGTCAGGAAAACTAAATGAACATTTAAAGGAATAGCGCATCTAGAAAATTAAAAGTATGTCCATATTTACAGACCCTAATGTGAATTATCAAGCGTAGTGTTAGTTCTGGCAGGTCACTTCAGTCAAGCCTGCATCAGCTGACTCTCAGGTGACTCACGTCTACCTATAGGGATACGACGCCTATCACAGCATCCATATATTTAAGCTCTTTCAGCATTATCAGAAGCTATCGCGTTTCTCAGCAGCTAATTACCTTCCTCCATCCCCAGCTCCTCCTCCTCATCCGGTCAGGATTTGGCATCTGATTCCCCTTTGAATCAGACTAATTTCTTGTATTATGTTGGACATTAAAGGTGCTCTAAGTAGAATTTGAACAATGCTGTTGGACATTGTTGATATTTGAAATCAACCCAAACAAACCCCTCTCTTCATTGCTCGGCCTCCAAAACTCACACTCCAATCCTAACCAGCCTGCTCCGAGTCAGTCTCGAACCCCGGCCCGATCGCTGCTGGCATGCGAGGCGAGTGCAGTAACAATGATTCTAAACACTGCATTCTCTAGCGGTCGTCAGTGTGCAGTAGTTTAACAGCAAAACTCTCACTAGCTGGCCACTGTTATACACACAATGCAAATGGATGTCTGTTTATCACAGCTGACGCGCAACAAAATGCTTCTCGAAAAATAAAGCACAGATAATGAACAAATGACAAGGAAGCACAAAAAATGAACGCACAGTACACAAGAGTAAATACAAAGTGTTTGTTGTTAGTTGCAAACAGCACAGTAGCTCTAGACCATCAAAACCCAGTGTGCTCACGTGAGTAGCGGGATCAAAGCAGCCTCCGCATCTGTTTTCAGGCCTTCCCACTTAGCTCTCTCCAGCACTGGAAATCTTTTCTAATATAAACGTGGGTCCTAGATAACATAATGCTGATTGGTTACACGTTTATTGTTGGTATCGGCCCGACTAACTTCCAAACAATGTATTTGAAATACTACTGAGTCCACCTTCAAAATATTGACATTAATGATATCTGCTGAACACACAAGACAAGACTACCACACATACATAAACATGATGCACACGCAGCGTGCGTAACATCTGCAATACATTTATGTTGGTTCTGTTCTGTGTACCCTGAGGGGGGTTATCGCTGCTCTCCCTGCTCTTATCCATGCTAGTTCTTGCTCAGAACGGGACCATACCACCAATCCAAATCCAAAGCTAATCTTTCCAGTCCAATGGCAATTGTAAACAACTGCTATGTGCAATTCGCTCTGTGAAATGTTTAAAAAAATTATGTGGCAAATTTTCTATTTCTTTTCATGTTTATTTTTCAGTGGCCTCGTGAAGCTCTGCTTTCTGTGTCCCAGACCTTCTTCCAGAATGTGGAGTTTGGCAGTGAGGAGATGAAGCAGTGCTTTTCAGAGATGTGTGTGGAGATCCATGTTAGCGTGACTGACATGGCAGAACGTTTTTACTCTGAACTGCGCAGACACTACTACACCACACCCACCTCCTATTTAGAGCTCATTAACCTGTACCTAAGCATGCTGGGAGAAAAGAGACAACAGCTGCAGGCGGTGAGGAGGCGGAGCTATGGATGAGTGATGCAAGATACATAACTCTTTGATGTTGTTACATTATTACTTAAGATTATGAACTCATAACACTCTTTTCCAATTAATTTCAAGACAAAAGGTTGTTACCTTTTTAAATATTGAATTAATGGATTTTGCAACTTGATAATTTATTAGAGTGAAGGACTCATCTGAGCTAGACAAAGAAAGAAATGTTTAGAATGTAACATGGATTTGTTTGCATAGGCTCGAGATCGTGTGAAAAATGGTCTTACTAAATTGCTGGAGACAAATGAAGTAGTTGAGAAGATGAAGCAAGACCTCTCTGCACTGGAACCTGTGCTTGAACAGAAATCGATCGATGTCAATGCTCTGATGGAGAAGCTCGCTGTGGACCAAGAAAACGCTGACCAGGTGTGTGTATTAATAATAATACAACCTGTATATATACCTGTATATAATTCTATTTTTTCCACTTTTAAATGTTATGTCCAATTTGAAAGTCCCAAAACAAATTATTACTTTTTTATTTTCCATAAAATGTACTCAATAATGATCTTAAGGGTATAACAGTTAACATTTGCTTTTATTGACCTCTTTACCCGTAGGTGCGTAGGGTTGTGAAAGAGGATGAAGCTTTAGCTAAGGTAAAGGCAGAAGAGACTCAGGCCATCGCGGACGATGCACAACGTGATCTGGATGAGGCTCTGCCTGCACTCGACAGTGCCAACAAGGCCCTGAATGCCCTGGATAAAGCTGACATATCAGAGATCCGTGTCTTCACCAAACCACCAGACCTCGTCATGACTGTGATGGAGGCGGTGTGCATCCTGCTCAGCAACAAGTGAGTTTTATCTTTATATTATATTGTATTATATTTAGTTTTGCATGAAGGAGTCCTTAGACCCAGACACGAGTTAACAGTAGCTATGTTTCAATCCAAAGTTTATCTTTTGCACAAAATTGGAATATCGCATAAAACGTTTGCAAATAATGCACCAAAATTTTTGTCATAGTTTTCTTCAACAACATTTTTTATTTATTTAATTATCATCTCGAAAACTATAAGAGTCAAAATCTGCTAAGGGGTAATTCGCATTCAAAACATTCGGTAGTGTGGGTTTTCCAGGAAATGCACAATGGCCCGGGACAGTTGAAGGAACTGATGAAAAGTTTATCATGCTTTTGTACTTGTTTTGCCAATTTAAACAGAGCGATTTTACACTATTCAAGCACAAGAAGACTCAATTCGGAATGGATTTCTGTGCTCACATCCGAAATGCGCACACAGAAGGCCGCTGCTCTGACAGCATACAAGTGCTGAATTGAGTTCTCTTTCACTTCTTATCGCGCTTGAAAGGACAAATACGCACAAACATATATCAAACTGCCTGTTTGGAAAGTATTCATTTAAACAGCCGATTATGTCTTAAGTGAAAGTAGACAGTTAGGAGAAAATCTGATGTGTATCATTCGATCCTTGCATTTGTTCTTGAAGTGAATGCATAATGCTAATTCAAACAACAACAACAAAAAAAGAAGTCACTCACTGCTCTTGACAAAGTAACTTTTAATAAGGATTTATACAAGGAATTTTACATTTGATTACTTTATTCAGTTTCTGGTGGTAGTATTACTTACAGAAGTTAGACCTATCTGACGGACTTAAAGCACTGTTTATTTCATTTGTATCTTTGTTCTATTGTATTTATTTATTCTTATTTTTGTCTAATTTACCAACTGTTAGATTTTAGTCAACTAAATCTAGACTAAAACGAAAACAGTTCCGAAGACTAAAATATGACTAAAACTAAATTAAAATTTGCTGTCAAAATTAACACTGGTTCAAGAGAACAAAATCATAACTTCCTGGAAATTGCCGCAAAATATCTGTAATAAAAATGGAAGTTGCTGCAATCGGGGAAGCCATTGCTCTTTTTTCCCCCACATCTTAAATTGATGGAGCCACAGAGCAAGCAGATGAAACCAATAAATGCGGTCATGTTATCTTGTATTTCGAGGTGGATGCCTGGTGTTTATACTTGTTGTGTTTATACTCGTGCTCTTGCAAACTATTCTCACTCAAACTTTTCAACTTGTATCTTAAACTAAGGTTGAAAGTATTGTTGGAAACTTAGTGATGGTGGTGTTGAAGTCATGCGATCATGAAGTTAGAGAACAATTTTATTGAATTTTTGTTCAGGGAGCCAGCAACCTCCAGATTGGCCTTCAAAAATGTATTTCCTGCAGATTTATAGAACATTTTTCTTTTGATATAGTCTAGGTCTTGTGTATAGGATTTTAAACATATTTATTTATAGTACTAGCATTTCTGCAGGGGTAAAAATTAAATTATAAAAAAAATACTACATTCACATTTAACCCCATGTTTCTCCAATGGCACTGTGCAGAATCACATTTAATCCGAGATAATGTGGTAGTGATAAGACACCTGTCCTGCCAGGCTTGCAGAGAAAAGAAAAAGCCATTGCCATTGAGCATGTGATAGATAACAGACAAGAAACTTAAATTAAGCAGGAATCCGGATGATTATTTGGACATTTACCTTTACAGTAGTCCACTATTTCTGGTATTTCATTTCATTAGGTGTAATGGCACAGCAGGTTCATGAAGTTTTGGTATTAAATCTTTTTAGGTATCTAATCTAGCTGCAGAAAAACATGTCCTCACACATTATAAACCCCCTCTGGCTCTGCGACCCTCTACAGTGTGGCTCTACAGTATGTGCTGGCCATATTAACATCTGATTCTGCATCTGTGCTCTTTTCACTCAATCATCAATCTCATCCATCTCCATCTCCTTACTTTCAGCATCATCATCATCTGCAGCTGAGCCACTCATTGTTAACTTTATAAGACAGCAATTTAATGGGTGTTTAAAATGTTATAACACAGACTGAACAATCTGTGTTTCTGTCCCTCCACATCCCTCTCTCTCCTCAGTTCTTTCATCCTTCTAATTGTTCAATTTGCTCATGATATTAAACCTCTGCTGTATCAAAGTGCCTGATTAGTGGAGTTTAAACTTGACATGAAATCAAAATTGACCCCATTTACTTTCTTAATACATGCTCCTGGTATTTTTCAACCCCTCTCTTTCAACCACCTATCATATAGACCACTTTCCATGATCCAGTTCATTTACAATAGATAAAATCAAGCCATACTTGACTCGAGTCGCATTAAATATCCTGTTTCACTGGGAAACATTTAACATTATGGGACTAAAATGTGTTGAGAACAGCATTTCGTAATGACTTGTAGTATTACTTACAAAACAATGTGCTCTTAATATGCTGTTTAATGTGAGACTGTTAATTGCTCTATATTAACATTTTATATGTACATTATGAGTTTAAAATATTAACTCCGGTACATAATTAGACACCCTTACTCTCTCTATATTGCCTGTTTTTTTTTTTTTTTTTTTTTTTTTCAGGTGTTAAATATTTATGAATTAATTTCATGTGATTTGCTTTGGTGTGGCTGGAAATCACATGCAATAACTCATCTGTTATTCTAATCGCCTTTGTTTTATATTTCCAGCTGCTTACTCATCCAGCTGGTGTTAAATCTAATAACGTAATTTAGGGTTGGTGGAACGGATGTGGGGGTGTTGTAATATGTTGAACATTCAGATATACCGGTCATAATCATTTGTCAAAAGAAAAAGAAAAAAAAAACACTTGAAAACACATCTTGAGTCTTGTAGGATTTGAACACTTTACTCTACATACACTTGACCTTTTTCATGAAACAGGACATTCATCATTTTATTCAGTTATTACAAATAAGGCATTTGTCTGAATCACAGTATTTAAATATTTTTTGGTAATATAGATACCATTTCCTAGCTACCTAATTTTACATTTCATAGTGACAAACTGGCTATCCATGCTTTGAGTCAAAGAAACCTATTTATTTAGTTGCTACAGTAGCTGTAGTCTAAATGTCCCATCATTCCCTTGTTTCCCTCCAACTAGGACAGACTGGGCCAGTGCAAAGCAGCTCCTGGGTGACGGCAACTTTCTGAAAAAGCTGATGGACTACGACAAGGACAATATCAAACCTCAGATTCTTCAGAAACTACAGAAATACATTAATAATCCAGACTTTGTGCCTGATAAGGTGGAAAAAGTGTCCAAGGCCTGCAAGTCCATGTGTATGTGGGTGAGAGCCATGGATCTGTACTCGAGGGTTCTGAAGGAGGTTGGGCCCAAACGTGAAAAACTGGCTGCTGCTCAGGTGAGTCTAGTTTGTGTGTGTGTGTGAGTGACATAATAAAGATACAGGGTTAATTAATATTGCATTATGAGTATCATTTACATTATTCCATTATTGTCACTGTGTATTGTTTGCTGTTATTATTAATCTGATTTGTTTTTATCAGGCCGAGTTGGACGTAACAATGTCCACCTTGAAAGAAAAGCAAGATAAACTACAAGAGGTGGAGAACCAAATCAAAGTTTTGCAGGAGCAGTTTGAGTCCAGTGTGGCTGAAAAAGAGACGCTAGGTGAGAAAAAGAAAGAGAGAGATTAAGAGACAGATAGTGTATAAGCTTTCACGACTTTATAATTATTGAATTTAGTGAAATGTGTCACTGAGGGCACTAAATGATAATACTGCAATCATAGAAAGCAAGAAATTGTGTTGGGGCCCAAATAAAGGGATTTAGAAAAAAAAAGGATAATAGAATCAAGTAGAAGATTGAAGAAAGAAAGCCTATTTGGCAGTTAGATTTATATTTATAACAAATATGGGCATCATTATATCATTATCATTATGCTTCAGGGATGACATATTTTTGTTGGCCAAAACCCAAAAACTAGCTACCATTTCAGCACTTCTGGTTCCATCAATGTTTTTTTTTTTAATGGGTTTTTGGTTAAATGCCTGAAATACAGTCTGTAGTTAACACAAAGCTTAAAGGGTTGGTTCATCCAAAAATGAAAATAATGTCATTAATTATTCACCCTCATGTCATTCTACAACTGTAAAATCTTCATTCATCTTCGGAACACAAGTGAAGATATTTTGATTAAATCCGATGGCTCAGTGAGGCCTGCATTCACAGCAATGACACTTCCTCTCTCAAGATCAATAAAGGTGCTAAAAACATATATAAATCAGTTCATGTGAGTACAGTGGTTCTACCTTAATATTATAAAGCAACGAGAATATTTTTTGTGCGCCAAAAAAACAAAATAACGACTTTTCAACAATATAGTGATGGGCTGATTTCAAAACATTGTTTTGGAGCTTTGCGAATCGAATCAGTGACTCAGAGCGCCAAAGTCATGTGATTTCAGCAGTTTAGCCATTTGATAGGAGTTCCGAGTCACTGATTCGATTTGTAATGCTCCAAAGCAGTGTTTTGAAATCGGCCATCACTATATTGTTGAAAAGTCATTATTTTGTTTTTTGGCACACAAAAAGCATTCTCGATGCTTTATAGTATTAAGGTAGAACTACTGAACTTGCATGAACTGTTTTAAATATGTTTTTAGTACCTTTAAGGATCTTGAGAGAGGAAGTGTCATTGCTGTGAATGCACGCCTCACTGAGCCATCGGATTTAATCAAAAATATCTTAATTTGTGTTCCGAAGATGAATGAAGGCCTTACGGGTGTAGAACGACATGAGGGTGAGTAATAAATGACATTATTTTCATTTTTGGGTAAACTAACCCTTTAAGATATTTTCACATTTTATTCTGTCACATAAAATACATCAGTAATAACTCCTTGTAATTTTTTTTTATAGCTTTTACTTGTCTTGAAAAAGACAGTTGATAACAAGTGGCTAAATGGGACTACAGAGTCGGTTGTCAAAGACATAAAGCATTATCACAACAAACAGGAAAACTCATGTAGGCCTACTCACTAGTCCGCTTTCACAGCCTTGTGTTTATAACTAATCTTACTCGAACTTTCAAGAGTTTTTTTTAAGTAAAAATTAAAAGAGATGTTGGAAGTGATGGTAAAGTCATGTGACTATGGTGTAGTTCATTTATAGCGTATATTTAGCTTTTTACTTTTGCTGATTGTATTTAGGCTTCAAAATTCACAAGTTTTTATTTTCTGCAATAATCCAAAAGCTAATCCTATTGGGTTTTTGTCGAGGGAAATAGGGTGATTTTAACTTCTGAGTTGGCCTACAAAAATACATCATCACTGCAGTTCTCTTTATATTCTGTGAATCCAGTAATAGTGGAAATTTGTGCATGTGTAATAAGTATTTTTTATTTTTTTTTTGTACAAAACCTACATATTTTCATGTCGACTAGTCAGGCTGTCAACATTACTAGTTGACTAGTCTTATGGAAGCCTTGACCAGTTCAGATGGATTTCTTAAGGGACCGTTAACATAACAAGCATTCTTGTTTTCAAAAACACATGGTACAGCAGATTGCAGGGGTCTCCAGACACATTTTTAAAATGTATATAGTGAATTATGTTTTAAGGTGCCACACAGGATTTTTTTTTGTGTCTATATGAATCTGTGTCTGTGTTTATGTTTGTGTATGGGTTGTAGCTAAAACCAGGGCTCTGACTGAAGCACGTCTGGGTCGGTCGGGGAAGTTAACATCTGCTCTGGGAGACGAGCAGGTGCGATGGCAGGAATGCATTACTCTGTTTGAGCAGGAGATCCACAACGTCATTGGAAATGTATTCATCGCTGCAGCTTGTGTGGCTTATTATGGAGCCTTCACCTCCCATTACAGACAACTGGTAGTATATCACAACCTTTTCTCACTCCATAACATATTATAATTATGTAATGCCACTTAGTATATAAGATTATCTAGCATGTCGTATCTTCTTTCTCCTTACCTGTCAGTCGCCCACCTTACCAAACTATGACACATCGAAACAGGATTTCCCGTTCAGCAAAATGAACACTAACACTTATTTCTAGGAAATGTGAATGTGTTTTTTTCTGTGTCCTGTAGCTTATAGATCACTGGATCACACGCTGTCAAAACTTGGGGATTCCAATCAGTGACAACTTTAGTCTTATCAGCATTCTAGGAGATCCCTACGAGATCCGACAGTGGAATGCCGAAGGGTTGCCACGGGATAATGTCTCCACAGAGAATGGAATCCTTGTGATGCGGGGACGGCGCTGGCCACTCATGATTGACCCTCAAGATCAGGTGACCGCTAACATTTCCAAACCTTCCATCAGTGCTCTGTGTTCCAATGCCTTGTTAATTTTTAGCAAGGCAAGTAACAACAACAAATTCTAATTTAATAATAAAATGTATAATCCTTTTAAATGGTACTAAACAGTATAGTTTCCAGTCCACAGTACCTCACATAAGCATTAAAACTTCATGAAAGTTTTAAGAAGGATCATTGTATTCAAAAGCAGCTTATGAAAGGAAGATAAGTTATTTTTCTGGCAGGCAAAACAGCTGCCACACACTGTTTCAGGATGATCATTATAGTTTACCCCATGCGAACTTGATGGTGGCATCAACATTTATGATAGCCCAACCACAGACTTTCTCCTCTGCTGAGGCCAAGTCAATGCTACTGCGGTTTCTTGACCAGCATGGATAGGCTCAGGAGGAGCTATTTTCCTCAAGCATTCTGAATTCTTAATGAGGACACTGTCAAGAGACTGCTTGATACCATAAACTTCCACATGACACCATACGCTACAGTACATTCCATTACTATACGACAATGACTATGCATATCTTATGCGCATTTGACCATCCTACATCAAACACTACCACGTTTTTGAAATGTAATTGAAAATGCTTCTCACATTGGTAATTTGCATTATTTCACTATAGACATCCTATACAGTAGATGTGCAGTATACAGTGTATATACTTTATTTGTCTGTTTATATTTGTGCATGTACACATAATGTTCTTTTTCTGTCTTATTTAATATTCACGCTTATTTTGTTTCATATTAATTTATTCTTACAGCTGAAGTATGTAACTTCAGCAGCATTAGCATCATCAAATGGTTTTGCAAAAATTTTTTTCAGAACTCTCCTTCTGTCTGTTATCAAATAGATCCACCCTAAACTCACACTGTTTACATTTTTTTGGGAAATGAACCCATAAATGGCTTGTGTATAGTCATCTCTGCATATTAAGCTGGAATAGATTGGACAGATAAAGTATTTTAAAGGGTTAGTTCACCCAAAAATGAAATTTCTGTCATTAACTACTCACCCTCATGTCGTTCCACACCTGTAAGACCTTCATTCATCTTCAGAACACAAATTAAGATATTTTGATGAAATCCGAGAGTTTTTTTTATCCTCCATTGAAAGCAACAAAATTACCAACATTCAATGTCCAGAAAAGTAGTAAAAACATTGTTAAAATAGTCAACGTGACTAAAATAGTGTAGCGGAGGAGAGACAGGGAGAGATGAATTTGTTGAATAAAGTTCTTATTTTTGTTTTGTTTTTCGCAAAAAAAGTATTCTCATCGCTTCATAACATTAAAGTCCCCCTGTAGTCAGTTATTTTATCCCTTAAAACTCATCTTTGATCACCAAATTACATATTTAAAAAAAAAATTCAAGTGAAAAAAATGTCTTCATGCCTTAAAATAGCTTGAATGTAACTCTACACCCTTGCCTCATTTAACATACACGGATCAATGAATATGCAAATTATCCATTATGCAATATGCAAATTATAATATGCAAAATATGCAAATTATATTTTAATTATTAAAATATTTCAAAGGACAAAAACATGAACTTTATTGGCTTTAGCCTATATGGACAGTCTATGGCTGTCACTTTACTTTGGCGCGAGCCCCTATGCACTCTCACACTTGGCACAGCCCTTGCGACAGTTCTGTCATTAATTAATATGAATTAATATAATTAGCGTTCCTGTTCTTTATCTCAGAGTCAGACAGCTGCCTTCTAACAATCAGTGTCCTTACAAAGGCTTTATGCAACTCAGAATGTCATTGGAGAAAGGCATATAGTTCATCATAACATCGTTATAGACTCGCTATATTGCTAAATCGACACAATTTTTCATATCAACAGAAAATTTACCGGGATAACCTGCCTTCTCTCAAGACTTTCCTGCTTCAGAGCAGTCATAGTTAATGATATGCTAAAGCCTGCCGGCACGTTGTTGTGACTGGTTACAAGGTAGTCTGTGACGTCAAAAACACCACCGATTTCAAACCGCGGGTTTTTGGTTTACTGCAGATTTAAACATGAAATACTCAGCAATGGTGCTGACTTATGAATTTGCACATGGTTTGTCTAAAGCATATTAAGAACACTACATAGACATATAAACAACATTAAAAACTTGATTTTCACCACAGGGGGTCTTTAAGGTTGAACCGTTGTAGTCACGTTGCTTTCAATGGAGGATAAAAAAACCTCTAGGATTTCATCAAAATATCTTAATTTGTGTTCCGAAGATGAACGAAGGCCTTACGGGTTTGGAACGACATGAGGGTGAGTAATTAATGACAGAAATTTCATTTTTGGGTAAATTAACCCTTTAAGGTTGAACCACTGCAGTCTCATTGACTATTTTAATGATGTATTTAATACTTTTCTGGACCTTAAATGACGGTAATTTTGTTGCTTTCAATGGGAGATTAAAAAGCTCTTGGATTTCATCAAAAATATCTTAATTTGTTTTTCAAAGATGAACACTTACAGGTTTGGAACAACATGAGGGTGAGTACTTCATGACAGAAATTTCATTTTTGGGTGAACTAAGCCTTTAACATTGGAAAATTTACACACAACTGTTCAAAAGTTTGGGGTCGATTAGATTTTCATGATGATTCGAAAGAAGTCGGCATTTATTTGATCAAAATACAGTAAAACAGTAATATTGTGAAATGTAATTCATTTAAAATAATGGTTTTCTATTTTCATCTATTTTAAAATGCAATTTTTATCTAATTTAAAATGCATTTGTCTCATGCATTATGAGATAAATAAAAGACATTGATAATAGGATCAGTGTAGCAAGGTAATTTGAGTTTTATCTTTAGCTGCATTCATATTCACACTCTATTCCATGAAAGTCTTAGTTTTAGGAACAAATGGAAGTAATATGGAGCTAAACTTACACTGACTTGTTGAAAGATGCTTGCTGAATAATTCTTGACACCTCAATTGATCAATTCCCATTGGGTTCCCATTTTGTATTTCATACCCTCTGTGACATTAGGACGTAAATGAACACGTCAGGTAAAGGACATCTTTAATAGCTGAGTGTTGTTTAGTTGGTTGGAGATGTTGTCAAACTGGTATGAAGAACAGCCTTCAAGATCCAAATAGGAAAACAACCAGCCTCCCTGCATTACCATACAAATATCTTTCTCCCATTCCAGCCTTTCCATTTTCATTACTATCCTCCAGTTTCAGCACATTTGGCTGTCGTTCTCCTTTTTTTCTCTGCTCTTTCTTGTCATATGTGTTTTGCTCTCTCTCCATCTGGCTGTCTCTCTTGGGAGTATCTGTCTTCTAGAGAGACTGAAACAGACATTCAAACATCAGTCTGTCTTGCATTTACATATACACAAATACCATGCCACAAACACTCTACACTCAACTCAGCTCTGCTTAGTGGCACTGATGGAATGATGCTTAGATTCCACATGCACATCTCCCACACACACTTCTATATACAGTAGTACATTACTTTCTTCATTTCAGCAGAATCTACTTCAGCACAGACTTTTTACGAAGGATCAACTGTCACATCCTTTCCATCTGATAAAGATGTTTCTCTTTAGCTATCTCACTTTCTCTCTGTGTCTTTCTTTCATAAATACACACAAATATACCCATGCACACACATACACACACACACACACGTCTTTTTCGTCATATCGTTTTTAAGAGCATCTTTGAGGGCATGTCTTCATCTTTATATTATGGTCAGTCATGTGATGCTATCCATTCAATTATTTAAATTAATAGATTATTTATTATTTTAATGATCTATTAATTTATTTAAAATTATTAAAATACATTAACAATGCAATTAATACATACAATGCATACACCTATTCTTGAATGAGCATGTTGTTATTTTCTGATTTTGATATTGATATTTAATATTTTGTGGCATACAACTGTACTAATGTCATAATGAAGAAAAAAAAGTCTCATTAAAAGAAAATTTGTCTTTATTGTCAGTATATTAGTATGATCTGGCATAAATTCATAAAGTTTTTTGGTAGTTTTACAAGCTGAACTAATCTTGAAAAGAAAGCTTTTCCATTTTCCAATTTTCCATTTTGTATCTAGGCAAACCGCTGGATACGATCTAAAGAGGCAAAGAACGGTCTAAAGGTGATCAAGCTAACCGACGCAGGCTTCCTCAGAACACTTGAGAACGCCATCCGGCTGGGCATGCCTGTACTTCTGGAGGAGGTAACCACTGTCTCTTCTTTCACCTTTGACACTTTTTAGACATATTTAAATACAAATTCACTACTAAAAAATTTTAATAAACATTTTAATGATGAATTATGAATTACTGTTGTGAGGAACTGATAACACTGTCAAACTGATCTGGGATGCGTTTCCCAAAAGCATCATTAGCCAGCTAACCTCACAAGTTCCGTCGTTACTAACATAGTTCAACGATTTGGTGTTTCCCGTAACCATTGTTCAAAAGAACATTCGCAAACTGCATCGCAAACTTGTGTGGTTGGAAGGACAGCTCTCAAGCTGTGGTTAGAAGCGTAGTTCCTTGTTTTTATGATGTGGATTTAATAAATCGTTATCTTGAACAAAATAAGCAAGCTGACATTACAATGTATATCTATTATTTTGAATACATACAAATGTCATTTACGTATTTTAGTTTGTAAAGAGATTTTAAAGGTGCTAAAGAGGATCTTTTCGTTGGCTGAGAAACCAAAGACTGTTAGTGAGTTTTTGAAATGAGCGCATGCGTAAGAACAACCCCCCTCCTTCACAGCTCATTTCGAGGGAACGCCTCCCAAAACTCGTGCACGAGTATTGGAACACGAGTGTTTGTTTACCACCGGCATTCGCTGTGTGATTCATTATGTCGGACTCACCGCAGGTAACTCATAATCTGCAGTTGTTACTCCTGTCTCCTGACAAAAACACTGCATGCGGCGCCTGTGGAGTGTGGAAAGTTACTGGAGCGCGCAGCCGCGCACGTCTCTCACAATGAACGTCGTGGCAGTGATTGACAAGCCAGAGGGCCAATCCGCGCACGTCTTTCACAAGGAACGTCACGGCAGTGATTGACAAGCCTGATGTTTTTAAGGCCCTACCTCGTGCACAGATGATGTATATTAATATTATTCACTTCAGTGCACCTAATAAATTGTCTTTTATCAGTTAGTAAAGACAGTTTCAAGTAATATTGCAAAAATATATAAAACAAAACATCCTCTTGTGCACCTTTAAGTACTGTTTTTGAAGAGTGTGCATGTATGGACGTGCTCTACTTTGTAAGAACAAGCCTATGATTGAATCTGGAAATAAAGCAAAATAACTGAGAAAAACAAGTAGTCCTCAGATGCCATGTACGGATTTATAGCAAAAAATCTAGCATTAATTTGATCTCAAACTGATTCATTTAAAGAAGTTATTACTCCATCACCTGCGTGACATCATTAACCAACGTGGCTGAACGACAATACGGTTTCTGGAAACAGTCGTGACTAGCTAGTTGATTTGCTCAACGATGCATCGTACTATGGTAGTGAAACAGCGAGTTATGTCACAGACAATAACTCCATTACTACTTACCATCAGTGGGTCACTCACTTTACCAAGTGGTGCTCCGAAAATAGTTTGGAGCTGAATGTGGATAAGACCAAGGAGTTATTAATTTACACTCACCCACATATACCGGATCCGGCCCCCATCATCATACATGACAAAAAAGTGGAACATGTGAATCATTTTAAATATCTCAGACTCACATTAGATAATAAACTCAACTTTGAACAACATGTCAGAGATATATATAAACGTTCCCAACAGAGACTCCATATTCTTCGCAAGCTTCATGCCCTTTCTGTTAACCCACATCTTCTGTTATTGTTGTACACTAGCATCATTCAACCCATCCTCCTCTACTGTTCCCCTTGTTACTTCAACATGCTTTCCATCACTAATAGAAATAAGCTCATTAAGGTCACATGCACAGCATCCAAAATTATCAGTTTACCCATTACGGATCTCTCTCTTCTTAACAGCAAAGCTGTTACACGCATGGCTCGGACAGTCAGTAGAGACTCGGACCACCCTCTCCACATTTACTTTTCTCTGCTGCCCTCAGGCCACAGATACAGAACTATAAGGTGGAGGCGGGCACGCTTCAGTAAAAGCTTTGTCCCTTCTGCCATTGCTGCTTTAAACAATTTGTAACCTGAACAGATCCTGCATGCGTTGTCTTTTTGTATATTGTTATTATTGTCCTTATTTTTGTGTATTGACAGAGTATGTGAAAGCAAATTTCCCTTGGGGACAATAAAGGGTCTATCTATGTCGTTGTACAGGAAACGCACCCCTGATTGGCTTTGAATGGTTTAATTCAGTCTTAAATGAGTGATTCTGTAGTGTGTTTATTAGTTCTGACTCTTGCCAAATGTTATTTTTCTGGTGAATCTAGTTTCAGTCATGTTTGTTTTCACTTCTGACAACTGAGACGTATAGTTTTCCCCTATTTTTAGGTCAATTTGTACCAGAAAGAGATCTAACATGAAAATAAAAATGAATGCTGAATGTTATTAATTGCAAAATGAATAAATATCACGCATTTCACTCATATCTTTGTGTGTGTTTACAGCTAAAAGAAACTCTAGACCCTGCTCTGGAGCCCATTCTTCTGAAGCAGACGTTTGTGTCAGGTGGCAGAACATTGATCCGACTGGGAGATTCTGACATTGACTATGATAAAAACTTCCGTTTCTACATGACTACCAAAATGGCCAATCCCCACTATCTTCCTGAGGTGTGTGTGTGAGGAAATGCATACAATTATATTTACAAGAAACAATTTTTTTTTTTTTTTTTAAATTTAAAATGTAAATATTTGTTGTATGGTGGACCCCTCAGTCACATGGATTTTTTAGTTACTGGAAGAGACAATGATAATTCATTCTTCCATGCAAATGCCTAACCCCTACAGTTTTTTTTCCATGTAATTATTGTCTGTTATTTAGCAGCTCATTGTTTATTTTATCCTCTCAGACTATTGTGCAAATTAGGGTTTAGAAAAGGGATTCAGGGGTTGAGGTTGACACCTGTTTAAGGTCAACTGGATTTGGCACTGTAGCAAAGTGGACACGGCTGGCACCAGCCCTTCACATATCTGTTCTGCCACCACCTTGTGCACCAATCCCTCTCTGGCTCCATGCCATATCAACTCTTGCTGCAAAATTCTGGGGTGGATGCGGATCAGCGCCCACCTGCCAAGAGACAATGCCCTAGCAATCATAACAGACAGGGCCACGGGCAATAGCGCTTGCAGCAGGCAGAGAGCACACAGCCAGATATGGTTGCCTGTCAAATGGGGCTGTGCCGTTGTAAGCTCCAGCATTAGAGACAGGACAGACCTGTCATTTCAGCTTAAATAAGGGAGATGAGCTATGCTGACAGATCAGTCTGAACTAAAGAAACATTCTCACAGACAGACAGCAAATACAAAGCACACAGAGCCAATCAAAGTGTGCCTCTAGAGGATTTTTAGAGACTGAAGGGACAACAGCAGCATCTCTTGGGGGATACATTTAGCAGATAATGTCAATCATTATTTACATGCCCCTAAAGAATACATTTTTTAGTTTGTGCTATTTATTCATAATTCAATTATTCATGACCATTTCCACCTTTCTCTCAGCCATCACGATTGCCTCATTAACATCTAAATAATGTCAAGTTGGAGAAAATTAGAACAAGTTGTTTATGTTGCTTGCTTTCAATTAATGTTGATACTGTACAAGTTAGGATATGACCCCTTTAAGTTACACATCCATAATCGTTTTTGTGACTAATTTTCTCTGTCAGGTGTGCATCAAAGTGACTATCATTAACTTTACTGTTACCAAGTCTGGACTGGAAGATCAAATCCTCAGGTAATTCCCTGCTTTTATTATTCAGATTCAATATGAACACCTGAGACACATGGGCCCGGTTTCACAGACAGGGATTAGATTAAGTCAGGATTAGGCCTTAGTTCAATTAGGACATTTAAATAGCTTTTATAAACATGCCTTACTGATGTGCATCATGAGACATGAACACTGCACTGACATATTTTTAGATATTTTAGTGCAAGTTGCTTTCAGTTAAAACAGCTCAAACATGCATTTTAGTCTGGAACTAGAGTTTTCTAAAAGCTAGAAGTGATAGAATAATGTAGTAGCATAAGAGGCTAACTAGCTCACTGTATTAAGAGAGTTAAATTCACTTTGGCCTCTTTTCACTTTTTACTAACATCCATCTTACTGTAAGTGTTCCAGTCAAAACTGGTCAACCAAGACACATTACCATTTACAACTGCATTGGATGCATTTGGATTTCATGACATAAGATGTTGTCTAACAATAAATATCATTTGATGTTGATTAACTGATTATTCTCCTGCCAATGCTCACTGTGTAAAATATTGGTTGACTTTTTGTTGTGATCATTTATTTCTGTCTATGCCCAGTGATGTAGTCCGTCTGGAGCGTCCTGACTTGGAAGAACAGAGAAGCCAGCTGATAGTTCGCATCAATACAGACCGGAACCAGCTGAAAGCCATTGAGGACCGAATCCTCAAACTGCTTTTCACTTCTGAGGGCAACATCCTTGACAATGTGGAGCTTATACAAACTTTACAAGAGTCAAAGGTTAGTGGTTTGGGGTCAGAAGTTTAAAGAGTGGGAATGACATTTGAGCAGAGTAGTAGATAAGCAGGTAATAATAATTATGTATAAAAGCAGTTCAGAAGTTTGAGGTTGGATTTTTTTGTATGATTTTGAATGAAGTGTCTTATGCTTACCAAGGCTAGATTTATCGGATTAAAAATAAAGTAAAAACTGTAATATGTTTTAAATATTATGTTCTGAGAAAAGCTCTCACATAATTTGTTTGCAGAAACTACTAATTCATGTAATGCAATGACATTTATTTTTAGTGTCTAAACTCTTTCGATTGCCGCTCTTTATTTAATAATTGTCATTAAAAGTGTTTTTTTTTTTTTTTACTATGCTAATGAATGCTTCATATAAAAAAAAAAAAAATCATTGCAAATGTCACAGTCAACTAAAAAGAATGTAGCCTCGTTTGATAGTGATTACATGTTTATTTGAGAATGAGTGCTGACACATACTCTATAGCTTTTCTTCTGTGGATTTGTTTTAGCACAATTAATTTTTAGCAAATTCCCTCGACATAGTATGTTTGTACCAAATTTGAACAAACAGGAAGATCAGTGGCACAGATTGCATGTCACTGCCTGCCTTCTACCACCCACAGAGAGTAATGAAAGCCTGAATGGGAGGAACGAATAGATAGATAGATAGATAGATGAATGAAATGTTGGGCCGGCAATGAACAAAATATCTGTCTTAAAGATAAAAATCCTGTCTCCCTCTGACACCTTTGCTACAGTCTCATGTATTTATGCGGCACTTATACTGCTGTCAGTGTGGATGGCTTTACAGCTCCGTTTGCATTTTAAGAGCTCTTTATAAACACATCAAACTGTCAAGTCATTAAATTTGTCTCTGTTTGGAATGTAACACTTGACGTAAAGCAGATCTGCTCACAATTTATCCTCTTTTCTCTTGCACAGGTGACATCTCAGGCCATTAAGTCTCGGCTGGTGGAGGCGGAGACGACAGAGGAGATGATCAATGCAGCCAGAGAGAAGTATCGCCCTGTTGCCACACGTGGCTCCATCATGTACTTTGTCATTGCCAGCCTGTCTGAGATTGACCCCATGTACCAATTCTCCCTAAAGTACTTTAAACAGGTAATTTCAATCTAGAGCAGTCAATCTATAATATTTTTTCAGGATGTTATATATCAAAATAAAACCCAGCTACATTATTTTTTATATTTTACTACCGTTTAAAGGTTTGGGGTCAGTAAGATTTTTAAATTCTCTCTTTAATTCTCTTATGCTCACCAAGGCTGCATTTATTTGATCAGAAATACAGTAAAAACCAAACTAGTAATATTGTGAAATATTTTTTATTATATTATATTTTTTATTTTAATATCATTATTTTAAAATGTAATTTATTACATTTTATGTCAAAATGTATTTTTTAGCAGCCATTACTTAAGTCTTCTGTGTCACATGATCCTTCAGAAATCATTCTAATTTGCTGATTTCTTATACTGTTGAAAATGTCTCAGGTTATGAATGTAACCATGGTTCTCTGAGAAGGGGAACGTGACACTGTGTGTATTAGATTGAAGATATGGGGAACAGAATCGGTGTGACCGGTGTCTGAAGCACGTGTATACACACAACAATTTAATTTGCTGACGACAGTCCATGACATCACTACCGGAGACGTCATCAACTTTTTTGTTTGAAAGAGATGTGCAGGCAAACCCAAGGCATGGCAATGAGACGCAGTGTCTCGTTCCCCTTCTCAGGAAACCATGGTTACGTTCGTAACCTAAGACATTCCCTTTCGAAGTGGAACTCAACACTGCATCTTGGTTTGATTCTATGGTGAACAAATACACACTCCGCCATGCTGAGGGAATGCCAGCCTCATTAGCTGTGAATATAGCATGTGCCTATAGCATTATTGACTCTACAGACTTGTTTAGCCAGAGTCAGAAGTATCAGTCATACAGGGCGCATCCTAAGACTCATAGACCGTCAAGTGGTAATATTCCCCTCGACCATTACCCAAGCACATATACCCGTGACAAGGAAAGCCCTGGCATTTTTCAACCTTCTTCCCTTCCTTGTGGGCCCAGCCTTAGCCACCTGTGGTCCAGGAGTAGAGCTCTAAGGTTTAGCTATATCAGCTTCTTTAGCTTGAGCATTTGGACGTTCATTTTATATGCTACCCTGGCCTAACACTAGGACAGTAGGGGAGGGTCCTATTCTACAATCAACCCAGAAGGACTGTCTGGACCTCTTAAGGGTCCCAAGACTCCCAAACCTGACAAATGTGCCTGATAACAAGAAGAGCTGCTAAAAGGCAATTTAACCTCTACTTGTTAGGTTCTACAGGACCGGTTGAGGCTCCAACAGGGAGGCTTAGATTAGAAACTGACATGAAAGTAGTAGAGCCATGTGTATACACGTGCTATAGTCACCTTTCACTCTGATGACGTTCCCCATAGCGTAGATCCAAGGCGTAGTGTTGAGATCCTTATATATATATATATATATATATATATCAAAATGATTATATATATACACGCGTCAAACGCCTGAAACGCTCAATTCGCGCTGCAGGATGTCTGTTCGAGTCTTTGCATTGACTTAACATGTAAATCACTGGACGTCAGTTAGCATTCACAATTACCTTGGTGTTACGGCACACATCATCAAATCTTCCTGAAGCACTTTTGAATTTATTTCCTTAGCATATTTGGTCATATTGTTGATTGTTATGGCTATTATTTGAAAAGTGAAAATAATAATAAAAGAGTTTTTGAACTTTAATGTCACTAATGCTGATTATTCATTGATTCATTTGAATTGAAATATTTAATACTTTCACAGCAAAAATTATGTATGCGATTAATTTAGATTAATCAAAGAGTATGTAATTAATTAGATTCAAATAATATATATATATATATATATATATATATATATATATATATTATCCAAAAGTGACTTACAGTGCATTTAAGGCATACATTTTGACATTTCACGCATTCCCTGGAAATTTCTTCACAGTTGTTCAACAACACTATTGAGTCAGCAGAGAAACACAGAGATTTGAGCGTGAGACTACAAATCCTGTTGGATCAGACTCTGCTAAGTGCCTACACAAACGTGTCCCGTGGTCTTTTTGAGCAGCACAAGGCCATCTACAGCTTCATGCTGTGTGTGGAGATCATGATGCAGAGGGGAGAGATCTCCCAGCAGGAGTGGCAGTTCTTCCTGCGAGGGGCTGGAGGCATGGAGAAGGTCAGAAGATGTGGAAAGGGCATATATGTGATGACAAAGAGAAAGAAAGAACACCTATGTGTGTGTGTGTGTCTGTGTGTCTTTGTGTGAGTCTGTGTGTGTGTGTGTGTGTGTGTGTGTGTGTGTGTGTGTGTGTGTGTGTGTGTGTGTGTGAGTGCTTATGTATGTGTGTTCTTATTCTAATTCTGTAGTCGGCAATTATCCTTTTACAAGCCATGAATGGGATTTAATTGTGTTAATTGTTAAATTGGAGAGCCTATTTTTTTTTCTATTTCTATTTTTTCCCTTTCCTCAGGGCCTGTGCTATATGTCCCCATCAAAAAGGCATTTCTCTCACACCCCACGCTGTTTTATTGTTTTAGTGTGTTGATGCAGTATGTTTTTGCATACATTCAAGTAAACAGAGTCCACTTGAGGAGAGATGTGCTGTTACAGTGATCAGACAATCTGCCTTTCAGGCAATCAAACAGGCAAAGAAAAAAAAATTCAACATTCCTATTTGGGAGTGGGCTCTTTTGAATTCGGCCAATAAGCAACCACCCAGAATACCCAATTTAACATCTAGAAACCACAAAGAAGACACTAGTAACCACAGAGAAAGCTAAAAACCACTTAACACTTTAGCAACCTCATTACAACATCCTGGCAACCACCACTACTCTAGCATTGTGGCAGCAACACTTACACAGGCAAACTCGAACCACACCTCCTTTTACTCCTGACATTTACATGTGTTTTGTATCTGGAAATTGTTTGGTTTGCATTTACACGTTCACTGAAGTGTGTCCACCACGCAAAATACAAATCACTGTTTACATATTACATATTAATCTTTTTGTGTTCTCTTTATTTATGAACCTGTCAGTATAGGATGTTAATAGTGTTTCGAAATTTAGAAAAAGTGAAAAAAGTTATTTGGGGAGAAAAATAAGAGAAACGAGATTCCAAGTGTAATCATCCATATACTGTTTCTAGTTCATTTTCTTTGGCTGATTTTATATTTCAGTCTACTCCAATGTTTGTCAATGTTCTCATGCTCAAATCAGTAATGACTTGTTGCTTGATCAGAATCTCAAACCTTAATTCATGCTGTTTGATGGTTTTTGACACGTATCAGTATGATGAAATATTACTCACAGCTTTATGCACAAACACACAGACACTTTCTGTTCGTAACACTCCCCTTTCTCAATGCAGGAATTGCCAGAGAAGCCAGAAGTGCCCTGGTTGTCTGATTTTTCCTGGGAGACTTGTTGTAATTTAGAAGACCGTCTGCCCTGCTTTAAAGGCATTAAAGAAGAGATGATATCCACACCTATCTCTGTCAAACTGGGTATATTTTTTAATTTTCATTAAAACATCACAGGCTCATCATCAATCACAAAATAGAAATCATACAGTAATTCTTTTCTTAACACTATTTTTCCCTCTCTGTAGGGCAACTGGAGGAAACGGTAAACCCGAAGCAATGGGACGGGTATGTTACTGACCTTCCTTCTTTCTCAGAAGACATACCCTCTGAGAAACAGCCACAGGTCAGAGGTCACTGGAACCAGCGGCTTGGGGCTTTCCAGAAACTCATCCTCATCAAGAGTTTTATGGAGGAGAAGGTAAAAAAAAAATATATTAAAATAAATTTGGAATTTGAAAATGTAATTAATGTACTGTAATGTACAAACAGTTGCATTAATTTTTTAGTAACAGAGCAGAAAGTTTAGTTACTATGGGATTTTCTAGCAATTCTGAGATTATTCAAGGTTAAAATTTTGAATAAAAAATCTCACAATTCGGACATACTTTCTCAGAATTTTTTTCACAACACACAGTACTGACTTTATTTCTTGCAATTCTGAGTTTGACTTTTGTCAGAATTTTTCTTAGATTTGTTCTTCTGAATAAAAGTATTCATTTTTCAGAAATAAAAATACATAGTATCATACATAATACCACAAGGGATTTATTTCCTTTGATAATAAATCTGTGATTTGTTTGCAAAAAAGGATAGGAAGGATGAAAGGAAAGGATGTCCCCAAAAGGATAATATGAATGTAACCACAAATGTCCCCACAAGGATAGTAAAACCCTATATGTATGTGCGTGTGTACGTGTGTGTGTGTGTGTGTGTGTGTGTGTGTGTGTGTGTGTGTGTGTGTGTGTGTGGTTTTCAAATGGTTTTTAACCCTCTGTAATTTTTTCATGTCACGCCTCTGCTCAGATCATTTTACCGGTTGCAAGAATATGATAGAATTAAATTCTAGACACTGTGTACCTGGTAAACCCTATGATATCGGGACCAAATGTTGACATTTGACATGTTTTGGTCCCCATGAAGAAAACAGATTATAAATCATACTAAATAATGTTTTTCAAAGTTTTCCTTGAAGGGTAGGTTTAGGGTTAGGAGCTAGAAAATGTAATTAGCGCAGTATAAAAAACATTACACCAATGGAATGTCCTCATAATAGGCCAAATTCACAAGAATTGGAAATTACGTCACACTGTGTAAAGTTAGTTCCGCTATGGGTCTGCGGCTATTACATTAATATGCACTAATATTGCTTCTTATTTTTTCTGTTTTGTCTATTTTCCAAGTTGCTGTTATATAATCTACAAAGAAATTAATTTCTTATTATATAGGATTATATAATATATATATATATATATATATATATATATATATATATATATATATATATATATACAGGTGCATCTCAATAAATTAGAATGTCGTGGAAAAGTTCTTTTATTAAAGTAATTCAACTCAAATTGTGGAACTAAATTGTGAAATAAATTCAGTGCACACAGACTGAAGTACTTTAAATCTTTGGTTCTTTTAAGTGTGATGATTTTGGCTCACATTTAGCAAAATTCCACCAATTCACTATCTTAAAAAATGTTAATACTTCATAAGATCAATAAAAAAAAGGAAATTTTAAACAGAAATGTCAGGCTTCTGAAAAGTATGTTCATTTCTATGCACTCAATACTTGGCTGGGCCTCCTTTTGCATGAATTACTGCGTCAATGCGGCGTGGCATGGAGGCAATCAGCCTGTGGCACTGATCAGCCCAGGTTGCTTTGATAGCGGCCTTCAGGTCATCTGCATTGTTGGATCTGGTGTCTCTCATCTTCCTCTTGACAATACCCCATAGATTCTCTATGGGGTTCAGGTCAGGCGAGTTTGCTGGCCAAACAAGCACAGTAACACCATTGTCACTGAACCAGCTTTTGGTACCTTTGGCAGTGTGGGAAGGTGCCAAATCCTGCTGCAAAATGAAATCAGCATCTCCATAAAGCTTGTCAGCAGAAGGAAGCATAAAGTGCTCTAAAATTTCCTGGTAGATGGCTGCGTTGACTGTTGACTTCAGAAAACACGGTGGACCAACACCAGCAGATGACATGGCAGCCCAAATCATCACTGACTGTGGAAACTTCACACTTGACTTCAAGCAACATGGTTTCTCTGCCTCTCCACCCTTCTTCCAGACTCTGGGACCTTGATTTCCAAATGAAATGCAAAATTTACTTTCACCTGAAAAGAGGACTTTGGACCACTGAGCAACAGTCCAGTTCTTTTTCTCCTTAGCCCAGGTAAGACGCTTCTGACGTTGTCTTTGGTTCAGAAGTGGCTTGGTATGTGGAATGTGACAGTTGTAGCCCATTTCCTGAAGACGTCTGTGTGTGGTGGCTCTTGATGCACTGACTCCAGCTGACTCCATCCTTTTGAAGCTCTCCTAAGTTCTTAAATCGGCTTCGCCTGACAATCTTCTCAAGCCTGCGGTCATTCCTTTCACTTGTACACCTTTTCCTACCACACTTTTTCCTTCCAGTCAACTTTCCATGAATATGCTTTGGCACAGCACTCTGCGAACAGCCAGCTCTTTCAGCAATGACCCTCTGTGGCTTACCCTCATTGTAGAGGGTCTTGATGATCATCTTCTGGACAACTGTCAAGTCAGCAGATTTCCCCATGACTTTTGTTGGGATTACTGACCTAAACCCAGTATATATATACTGAGAATGGTAATTTAATAGAACTTGAAATGAAATATTCTAATAATTTGAGATACTGATATTTTGATTTTGATGAGCAGCAAGCTGTAATCATCAAAATGAAAACAAAGTCTGGAAATATTTTACTTTATGTCTAATAAACCTAGAATATATTTAAGTTTTACTTTTTGAATTAAATTACAGAAGAAAAAAAATAACTTTTTCATGATATTCTAATTTATTAAGATGCACCTGTATGTATGTATGTATGTATGTATGTATATATATATATATACATACAGCATGAATTAATACAACAACATTTTATCCCGCATTCAAGCATATAACTAATTCTGACAGATTAAAATAATGAAACTAAGGCATAATTTATTTCCAAGCCCACATTATATACAACATACATTAATCACAGTCTTAATATAGTAAGCAGAGCAACTATTAAATGTGCAACAGCAACAATACTACTACTAATAGGTTTGTTAATACTGTGCATATTTACAGTTTTTAAGATGATGATGACATGAGCATATGAGAGCAAATGAGATGAGAAATATCATTGAAAGATGACAGAATTGTTGCCATTTATAATAGATATATCCAGAAACATGCAGTATATGCATCCAGGGTGTGAGCAGTCCTGTTTCTCATTAATCAGAGCATCAGGTCTGTGTGACAAGGGAGCTGTCAGATGATGATTTCTGCAGCACATTGTGAAAAACACTCTTTTTACATGGACTGTGATAATGTATAGCCATACCAAACCAGAGAATGATACAACCAATTTAAGTGCTGTCATTTTGAATTAGTTTTTAAATTTAGCTCCTAATTAGAGCTTTGTGGCCTCACCAATAAATCACCAAGACAGTTTAAACATTTTCATGATATTTAATTCAGAGTTTAAAAAAATATATTGAAGAAATTTTTACTGAAGAATAGTTTGCAGTTTCATCAGCAGAAGCCAGCTAAGTCTTACAAGGAGGTCGTAGGCTGCTCTGCGTACATTCACATTTCCACAGCAATTATACTCTAACAGAACTAACTACGTCATTACTTCAGGTTAACTGATTCTGATTGGCTAAGAAAAATAGACAAAATTAGTAATTTTCCACACATGGACTGATAGTCAGAAGCGTATCTCCATCCATCACGCTTCTGATGGTCATTGAAATGTATTTCAAGTCTCTAACTCTGTGTGTTCCAGGTTGTTTTTGCAGTGACTGAGTTTGTTATTATCGGTTTGGGACAACAATTTGTGGAGAATCCCCCAGTGGATCTTGCAACCCTATACACAGACATGTCCCCTTCCATTCCCCTGGTCTTCATTCTAAGCACGGGTTCAGATCCAATGAGAGCATTTCAGCGGTTTGCCAATGAGAGAGGATACCAGGATCGGTACTTATACATGCACTATTGACATTTACTGTATACACCCTGTTTGCTCAATCACTTCCTAGTAAAGTGACATATGTAAGTACATACTTGCATGAATTAATTAATACTCAGGGTGTTGTATATATGTGTTGATTATATCCACCCATACAGAATGTGTGATGCATGTTCCAGGTGGCTTACAAACAGATCTCCTAAAAAAAACAAAAAACAAAAACACTTCAGTATGTGATATTTATGAAGATAATTTCTTTGCTGTTCTGGTTTTCCTTAAAGAAAGGCTTACACTCACACTATTACACATTTACACGCTTGCACTATTCACATTGCGCTCAAAACTGAGGTACCACAGATATCAGTGTTTGGACCTTTATTCTTCTTCACCTATACTACTTCTTCAAAACCAATGCTTCTTTTAGCACTGCTGTACCAATGACATTCAGCAGTACACATCATTTCCTCCTTGTGTGTGTGTGTGCCTTGTCGACATATCAGCTTTAATTGTGATGAGTTCCTCTTCCTCTCAGCCATGACATCCCTCACCAAATTCCTCTCTGTCTCATTCAGAGGTCACATAGTCATTGCCTCCTGGTATGTATCATCACATCTCATTGTGTCATCCTGGGTGACATGCTCTTATGATAGCAGCAATCTTTCTTGACCACAGGTTTACTTAGCTTCTTGTCCAGGTTCTGTCAATTTTATAGCTAGATGTCTGTAATTCCTTTCTTGTTTGCCAACCAGCATCTACTATACATCTGCTATATTTCTAGAGTGGGTCCAAAATCTTATCTCTCAAATGGTTTTTAACCCTCTGTAATTTTTTCATGTCACGCCTCTGCTCAGATCATTTTACCAGTTGCCAGAATATGATAGAATTAAATTCTAGACACTGTTTCTAGCCCACAGTGCTGCCAATTTCCTGTCCTCCCATTATTTCAGTCTTGCAATAAATCTTAAACCTGAGCCTGGATGTTACTTCTGCTTGCCAACTAAGAGAGCAATAGATTCATTAGTCATATTCCAACAAAGCCATAAGAAACACATTTTCAAAAGGTTCACCTTCTGTCAAGGACTTGTACTAGTTTTGGACAGCCATACTTTAAATAACAGCATGTTATACTTTGTAGCTTATTCTGGCCAAGAACTACCCATTTAAGTAGGAAGAGACCCTTAAGGCCCTGATATACTCACAAGTTCTTTTTCATTCTTCACTAAGGGGTAAAAACAAGTTCAAAATACCTTTTCAGCAATACACTATTAGTGAACATCCTTGTTGTGAACAATGCAACTCCAATTGAACTTTGTTTTGGCCTGATTTTGTTCAAAATTCAGTTTGTTGTTTCCGCTTGAAGTATGTCGGGGTCTTCAGACTGGCATGTAAAGCCGCCAAGTACCGTTTTATTTATTTTTGTGTTAATGTGACATTTACTGTAGGCATAGGTGTATTTGAAATAGTTGTAGTGACAATAATCGACCAGACAAAATTTGACAAATCCAGCAACTATGATAAACATGACAAATCACAACTTTTGCAGTTATTGTGGTTTTCTTGAATTGCAGGGTGAAATCTATCTCGCTGGGTCAGGGTCAGGGTCCTATAGCAGAGAAGTTGATTATGGAAGCTATGAAGATTGGTAACTGGATCTTCCTGCAAAACTGCCACCTTGCTGTGTCTTGGATGCTGGCAATGGAGGAACTCATCAAAACCTTCAATGAACCTGGTTAGTTTGTATGTGTGCAGGGATTCCTGCAATCCCTAGGGGTCATTTATTGTGTAATATCAAAATTTGTGTAAAAAAAAAACAAAAAATCAACCAAAGCTTAAGTTTAAAAGCTGAATGTATGTAAGACGAAATGTTTTGATAGACGTATTGTATGCTTACCAAGGCTGCGTTTATTTGATCAAAATACAGCAAAAAAAGTATTACAAGTGAGAAAGTATTACAAATTAAATTAATATTTATATATATTTTTTATTTGAATATATTTTGCAATTTATTCCTGTGATGGCAAAGCTCTATTTCTAGCCATTACTTCAGTCTTCAGTGCCACATGATCCTTTAGAAATCATTCTAAATCCTAATTTGGTGCTCAAGAATCATTTATTACTATTATTACTATTATTATTATTATTATTATTATTATTATTATTATCAGTGTTTAACACAGTTCTGCTCCTTAATATTTTTGAATATTTATAATACTTTATTTATAAACCCGATTCCAAAAAAGTTGGGACTCTGTACAAATTGTGAATAAAAAAGGAATGCAATAACTTACAAATCTCATATACTTATATTATATTCACAATAGAATATAGATAACATATCAAATGTTGAAAGTGAGACATTTTGAAATGTCATGCCAAATATTGGCTCATTTTGGATTTCATGAGAGCTACACTTTTTTTCCAAAAAAGTTGGGACAGGTAGCAATAAGAGGCCGGAAAAGTTAATTGTACATATAAGGAACAGCTGGAGGACCAATTTGCAACTTATTAAGTCAATTGGCAACATGATTGGGTATAAAAAGAGCCTCTCAGAGTGGCAGTGTCTCTCAGAAGTCAAGATGGGCAGAGGATCACCAATTCCCCCAATGCTGTGGCGAAAAATAGTGGAGCAATATCAGAAAGGAGTTTCTCAGAGAAAAATTGCAAAGAGTTTGAAGTTATCATCATCTACAGTGCATAATATCATCCAAAGATTCAGAGAATCTGGAACAATCTCTGTGCATAAGGGTCAAGACCAGAAAACCATACTGGATGCCCGTGATCTTCGGGTCCTTAGACGGCACTGCATCACATACAGGAATGGTACTGTAATGGAAATCACAACATGGGCTCAGGAATACTTCCAGAAAACATTGTCGGTGAACACAATCCACCGTCCCATTTGCCATTGCCGGCTAAAACTCTATAGGTCAAAAAAGAAGCCATATCTAAACATGATCCAGAAGCGCAGGCATTTTCTCTGGGCCAAGGCTCATTTAAAATGGACTGTGGCAAAGTGAAAAACTGTTCTGTGGTCAGACGAATCAAAATTTGAAGTTCTTTTTGGAAAACTGGGACGCCATGTCATCCGGACGCCATGTCATATCAGCGCTCAGTTCAGAAGCCTGCATCTCTGATGGTATGGGGTTGCATGAGTGCGTGTGGCATGGGCATCTTACACATCTGGAAAGGCACCATCAATGCTGAAAGGTATATCCAAGTTCTAGAACAACATATGCTCCCATCCAGACGTTGTCTCTTTCAGGGAAGACCTTGCATTTTCCAACATGACAATGCCAGAACACATACTGAATCAATTACAACATCATGGCTGCGTAGAATAAGGATCCGGGTACTGAAATGGTCAGACTGCAGTCCCGATCTTTCACCCATAGAAAACATTTGGCGCATAATAAAAAGGAAGATGCGACAAAGAAGTCCTAAGACAGTTGAGCAACTAGAAGCCTGTATTAGACAAGAATGGGACAACATTCCTATTCCTAAACTTGAGCAACTTGTCTCCTCAGTCCCCAGACATTTGCAGACTGTTATAAAAAGAAGAGGGGATGCCACACAGTGGTAAACATGGCCTTGTCCCAACTTTTTTGAGATGTGTTGATGCCATGAAATTTAAAATCAACTTATTTTTCCCTTAAAATGATACATTTTCTTAGTTTAAACATTTGATATGTCATCTATGTTGTATTCTGAATAAAATATTGAAATTTGAAACTTCCACATCATTTCATTCTGTTTTTATTCACAATCTGTACAGTGTCCCAACTTTTTTGAAATCGGTTTTATATGTAATATACTCACTTGACATGTGGTCGGTATAATTTCTCTAGAACCACTGAAGCTGAAACTGTTAGATTAGTATGATCTTCCAAATAAACTTCAAATGAATGACTCGATTTATTCAGCAACTATTTTTTTATTTTTATATATTTGTGTCTGTGTCCATGTTTGTATTGTTCAGTGAATATATTATTGTTCTGTTTTAAGACATACTCACCTGTTTTGAACCTGCTTCTTCTACCTTATATTACAGATTGTGTGTTGCACATGTGTATCCATTATAAAGCTATTTTTTGGCCTGTTCTTAATATTGTCCTGTTCTTGTATGACCTTTGCAGATACTGTTATTCATGAGGACTTCAGACTGTTCCTTAGTTCCATGCCTACCAATGTGTTTCCTGTCACTGTATTACAAAACTCTGTCAAGGTAACACAAGGACACAAACTTGCTTAAGTACATATGTACATAAAAGCTTTATAAACAAATGATAGTTATAAAGTTCTATGAGTGCTCATGCATGAGTACTAATTTTTCAGGAAAGTATGCAGATTCCTTTATCTCATTTTTTATCTTTCGGAGATGAAAACATGCATCAATGTAGAGCGAAGTTTTATGTGTCAATGACATCCATATGCTGATGACATGCACATATTTTTACCTTTACACGTCATTCATCCTTCCAGCTCTTGGATATGTCTGCATGTATATCAAATTAAAATTTTAGTCACACTAACGCAGTCACACACTCCTGCAAGAAGAAGATAACACTTCACAAGGAGGAGCGCTTTCATATTTTATTCACTCTCTACCTAATACATTAACATCCCTGTGCTCACGTCCCTATCAATTAAACCCCAGCTTTACCTAAATCACTGGAACCAATAGTAGTGTATAAGACCTTAAACAATGTTTCATTATAATGAAAGTGAAGTGACATGGATGTCTTTAAGTGGTCAGAATGTTTAGAGTTTGTAACTTAGTTTTATTAATTTTAGCAGTTCTATTTTGTCTTTGGCTTTAATTTTTGTTTTGTTGCTAATATGTCTGTGTTGCCAGAAAACTAATGAGCCTTTGTTAATGTGATGGTAGGTTACTAACGAGCCCCCAAAGGGTCTCCGTGCCAATGTGAGACGTGCCTTTGCTGAGATTGGCAGTACATTCTTTGAGGAACACATCCTTGGCAGGAAATGGAGGAAGATCATTTTTGGAGTGTGTTTTTTCCACGCCATCATTCAGGTCAGGGCCCAAAATTCAGTCTCTATTCAATTTGAAGCCTTTAGAGATTATAAGGTTTAAAAGCATGAATGCAGTTTTTATGATTCAATAAAAACGATTAGATGGAAACTTTGCTCTTGTGCAGCTTATATGGTAAATTTGTTTTGGAGTAACTTTAAATTGTTCCTCTTTGTGAGGTTAAGTTTACATTTTTTATGTGTCTATGATTTTTATGTACAGCTTAAAACCACATACCTAGGTGGTAGAAAATAAACAGTATGAGCTGTGTGCGAATATATTGAAATATATATATATATATACTACAAATTTAAAGTATTTTATTCTCATTAAGGCTACATTTGTTTGATCAAACATACAGTAATAACAGTAATGTTGTGAAGTATTATTACAATTATATATCATTATATTTATTCTTGTGATGGCAAAGCTGAATTTTCAGCATCCATTACTCCCGTCTTCAGTGTCACATGGTCCTTCATAAATCATTCTAATATAATTCTATTAAGTAGCATGTATTATTATTATTATCAATGCTGAAAATGGTTGTGCTGCTTAATATTTTTGTGTAAACTGAAACATTCTTTCAATATTGTTTGCTGAATAGAAAATTCAAAAGAACAGCATTTATTTGATGCAGAAATCATTTGTTAAATTTTACATGAATCTAGTTAAAATGTGTTTGGAAAAAAGCAATGGTTTGTAGAATAGATGTTCAGGAGGGCTTTACTTATTCACATCTTAAATCCTTCTTTTATGTGTTTATATGTGATTTCCTTTGTGTGTGTGTGTATGCATTCATGTGTGTCTAGGAGAGGAAGAAATTTGGTCCTCTGGGCTGGAACATCCGTTATGAATTCAATGACAGCGACAGAGAGTGTGCTCTTCTCAACCTAAACCTCTACTGCCAGACAGGACACATACCCTGGGATGCTCTTATATACATCACAGGTATACTGTATGTGTGTTTATTGCAGAAGTATTTATAGCATCAGTCATTAGCCCCTTTCACACAGCAATCCCGGTATTTAGAACGACTTTTCTGGTAAATACACAAATGTGCTTTTCACACAAGCAATAGCGTTCTGTCTTTTGACTGATAATATACCATACACACATCAGAACCAAAATACTGGTAAACTTTTTGATGTCAGTCATCAAAAATGACATTTAAAAGCACTTTAGTTTCATTTTAGTTACTTTTTTTTCTTTCTTTTTTTACCTCTGAGTGACAGGTGTAAGGGGATGATTACTCAGAATGCAGTTTTGCTCTTAATAACGAGACGCATTAAAAGTTACTATAGTATTGCAGTTACTATAGTACGAAATAACTGCAGAGCCACAGCGCTAATGAGTGAAAAACTAGGCAGGGTCTCGAGTGCGAGACTCGGCACAATGGTCAGACATCCATCTAGCGCATGTTTACATAGAAAAACAGTTAAAAGCACTGGAACTTACAGTAAACAGCTCCGACAAAGCTTTATAATTGGCCCAAAGTAAACTTCTTATGTCAGCGCGTTCTGACCTTGTACGTGCTCATACCGGCAATCTTCATTCTTTGTTCATCATACCGGTATTTTACTGGTAATGTTTCAACTTCTCATACTGGTAAACTGCCAGAACGGATTTACCTGTATTTTTTTAAAAGGTCCTGTTCACACGTGATCTTTTACTGTAATTTACCGGTAATTTACCAGTAGTCAAGTCAAGTCACCTTTATTTATATGGTGCTTTTTACAATGCAGATTGTGTCAAAGCAGCTTTACATTGATAACTGGTACATAATTTGTGCTGCACAGCAGCTCTTCAAGAATAGTGTCAATGCAGGCAGATCAAAGCACTGTTGAATAAATGTCAAGAATATTGTTGAATATCAAATGTCAAGTCAAATGTCAAGTGTCCCCAACTAAGCAAGCCAAAGGCGACAGCGGCAAGGAACCCAAACTCCAACAGGTGACATCAGGTGGCAAACAAGTGGCAAATAGTTGTTAAAATGGAGAAAAAAACCTTGGGAGAAACCAGGCTTAGTCGGGGGGCCATTTCTTCTCTGGCAAACAGTGCTTTGTTACAAATCAGGTTGCTATCATAAGTCTGATAGGATTGCAACAATCAAAGTATTTATTTCAGTTCCATCCAGTTGAGGATCGTATTCATCACGCCGGTATGAATGGTTTGTCGAGGAACTGTGCTACTGGCTGTTGTGTCGATGAGGCCTTCACAATGGATGATCTAGTCGACTCGATCTCTGCTGATACTTCAGGGCTGCGTTGTGGTCGTGTCCAATTGAGGATCGTATTCATCACGACGGTATGGTCGGTTTGTTGAGGAACTGTGGCACTGGCTGTCGTGTTGATGATGTCTTCACAATGGATAATCTAGTCGACTCGATCTCTGCTGATACTTCAGGGCTGCGTTGTGGTCGTGTCAAGGCGCAGGTCCTTGGTCTCAGCTGGATACGGCCCAGATCCGGTTGACTACGGTAAACCTCGGGATTAAGAAACAAAGGCTAGTATTAGCGTAGATGCCATTCTTTTTCTGATGTAACGAGTACATCTGGTGTTATAGGAAGTAAAGTAAAGACTGTATGTGTCAAAGGGGCTATTGATTCACACTTTCACATGTTCCTCTTAGCTTGCTAGTATTGTTGTGTGTATGGGTTTGTTTAAGTAAATTAAATAAATAAATATTAATATTTGTGCAATATTATTGTAATTTCTCAGAAAATCTTTTGGATTCTTTCACTAAAATTTCCAAAATGTTTTATAATTGTTACGAATGCATTGCTCTTTTGTAGGCATAATTTTATAGACCATCAGCTGGTTACAATAAATGTTATTAAATTTGGTGCAGCTGGTGGCATGCGGGGACTATGAGAGAATGTTCCAGTAATTTTGTTATGAGAGGCTTTGGGAAAGACTCATTAAGGAAGCTTCACACAATGTCAAACTGTCTCATTAATTCTTGGCAAGGTGTCAGTCAGTCATGCAATGAATTGAAATGTGTTGGTGTATGTGTGTTTTATTGTCTCTGTAGGTGAGATTACGTATGGAGGCAGGGTGACGGATGCCTGGGATCAGCGATGCTTACGCACCATACTCAAGAGTTTCTTCTCTCCAGCCACATTAGAGGATGGCTATACTTTCTCTAAATCAGGTATACACAGACACAGGTTTACTTTGATAAATGGGGAAATTTCATAGACTTCTGTTGTTTTTATATAAAGTTAGTTCTAAATACTATAATCTTACCCTAACCCCAACAGAAAACATTTTGAATTTTTACAATTTAAAAAAAAAAAAAAAAAAAAAGCTTTGTTACAAATCTCTGGGTAAAAATTTGTCCTTAAAAAATGGATAAGTAGGTACACACACAGAGGCACTCTCTCTTATCTAATCTAAAATTCTTACTTTGCCCACAAATTAAGGCCTTAAAAAGGTCTAAATCAGAGACCAAAGTCTTAAATTCATGAAGTCATGACATTAAATGTTACATTGCAAAATTGAATATCTTGCCCAGTATTTTTGTCCTGTTTTTCCAATACAAATATCTATATAAAATAACTTTAAATATCTTTAAATCAAGATACATTTACTTGAGATGCAATTGTAAAATGAAGTATTGAAAAATGTAACAAGATTATCAGAGTTTATGCTTAAAATAATTGGCAGATATTTGATCTGGTTTTAATCATAAACTCAATTTATTTTGATCAATTTCACAGAAACAAGACATTAAAATTTAGAAAATTTCAGAAAATTTTAGACATTAGACAAAAATGCAGAGGAAAAACGTGATTTTTTTGCAGTGTGATCAGAAGATACAGAAAAAAAATCCATATTCTAGTGATTCTGTAGTGAATCAAGCTACTTTTTTTGCAAAATTAATAAAAAAGTAATGGATATCTGTTATAAGTTGTATTGTCAAACTCTAAAGTGTTGCTAATACAACTCATTGTGTTTCTTCCTAGACATTTACATTTTGTCCTCTTAGAATTATATAAGGTTCTATCTGACATTTTTTGTCAAAACTGAGTTATTCACATATTCTTATTCCGTGACAACTTTATGTGATGTTGTTACATTATGTGAGGTCTATCCACAAAGGCATATGGAATGCAAAAACTTTGAAGCTCAGTACATCAAAACTGCTCAGAATGCAGATAAAACCTTATAATTCCAAGGTGAAGATTTAGAGAACATATTGACATATTGTTTTCCCATTGATTTATTCATAAAATTTTCTTTACTTGGTCTTAAAAAGGTCTTTAAAAAGTCTTAAATTTACCTTCATAAAACCTGCAGAAACCCTGTATTGGTAAATAATACAGGCATGCATTCAGCTTCAATCATCAAATACAAAATCTTGTATTTAGACTTGCAAATTACATAAATTAAAGATGGAGTGTGTATTTTTCCAATGCTGAAATACTTTTTGCTGTCCCAGTTTTAATGTGCAGAGACAACTATAATCGCAAGTATAGTGGTTGAGAGTGGAGGAGCACGAGGGGAGG
The DNA here is from genome assembly GCF_018812025.1 of Megalobrama amblycephala. Lineage (NCBI taxonomy): Eukaryota > Metazoa > Chordata > Actinopteri > Cypriniformes > Xenocyprididae > Megalobrama > Megalobrama amblycephala. The sequence goes on from NC_063050.1 coordinate 43,718,461, forward strand.
GGGAGTGTTATGTTTGCGAACCCTTTTTGTATATTTTGTTTAGTGCCACTACACTTTATTACAGGCTTCATGTTAGTGCCACTGGATCATTACACACTTCAACTTTAAATAACAAAGGCTCTCTTTGCTTTTGTGCAGGGATTTATTTTGCTCCTGATTCAGACAGCTTGACTGACTATAAGCTTTATATTGAGGATCTGCCTCTTATTGATGATCCAGAGGTCTTTGGCATGCATGAAAACGCTAATCTAGCCTTCCAGGTAACTCTCACCTTTTCTTGCTGCACAAAAAATTAGATAAAGAGCTCCTGCTACCTGACATATACTGTAACATACACATGGGTCTCCTTTCCATCTTTGAAAACAGAGGCAGGAGACAATGACACTAATCTGCACCATTCTGGAAGTCCAGCCCCGCTCCTCAGCAGCTGGTGGAGGGAAGAGCAATGATGAGGTGGTCCATGAGCTGGCTGACTCCATCTTAGCAAAGATCCCTGGTTAGTCTCAAACCCCTGTAACTCTCTGCACACAAGTCTATTGTCACTTCATTGGTTTTATAATGAGTTCTTTGGACCTGCCTGTGTGTGTGTGTTTCTGTGCATGATGTGTGTGCATCTGAGCAGAGAAATTAGATATGGATGCAGCAGTGGAGAGTCTGTTCTTGCAAGACTCGAATGGTAGAGTTAACTCCCTAACCACTGTGCTCGGACAGGAAGTAGACCGCTTTAACTTCCTGTTGCGTGTGCTGAAGGTAAGAGACCATTTTTGACTGTAAACTACAGCAGCTAATCAAACAAGAATGAATGAATTATTGATCACACACTCTTGATTGTTTGTATTTGTGTGTGCATGCATTTCCTGCAGAGTTCGCTATGTACTCTGCAGAAGGCAATAGCAGGTCTAGTGGTGATGTCAGAAGAAATGGAGAAGATTTATAACAGTTTCCTGAATAACCAAGTTCCTGTTCACTGGTCTAATGCCGCTTACCCATCTCTCAAACCTCTCGGCAGCTGGGTTAGAGATCTCACCCTGCGCACTGCATTTATAGAGGTATGTCTATGTCACCAGCGTTTCCCATTAATTACCTAGATGTGGCAGCCCAATCATTTACCCGGCCACAGTTTCATAAAGAACCAAAAATATTTGACACTTTTCATAATAACATAAAAGATGTCTAACACTGTGTTTTGCACCAATGCTTTGGCAATGCATCTGTCAGTCAACTAAAATTGCATTTGACTTAGTCCAATTATCAAATCACAAAAGGCTGCTATTATGTTAGTATGTTAGTATATAATCTGTTTTCTGCATCTCAGAGTGGCTCGGTTCACAGTAAATCCATCTCTGTGTGTGCTGTGAGTTTAAGTGTGCGCCTGCAATTTGGGAACGCAGGGTGTGCCAAGTTGACTTTATTTTTATATTTGCATATTTTACAAAAATTTTTGTGGAGAAATTCACAGAACTTTATTAGATTTGTAATGGGAAGCGTTTATAAACTAAACACAGAAGCTTAAAGGTCTCCCTGCATAAAAAGGTAAAAAGGTTTTAACTCTTGCGAAAGAAGAAAAAAATATATATATAATTATAATTATTCAAATTTATTTTTACTGTGCAGTTATATTACACTAATATTATATTATATATTATGTCTGAATTATTATTATTATTCAAATTGTTTACTTTAAAGTCCAGGTACAAGTCTATGCAATGCATTTTTTAACTCTGTTCATTTTACTGAAAGATGTCTGAGAGACAGACACCAGATTGATGTGTTTAACTGTAAAATTTACAGTAAATTTTACTTAAAATTTAAAGGGTGCAAGACCTGCATATATTAAACAAATTTGCTTTCCTACTTTCATACATCTTGATGCATCATGCATTTTGATACATGGCTCACAGGCTTGAAGCTACAGGCATTAAAAATGGTCTCAGGTTTAAGACTCCAAGCATGTGCGCAGACACACTTTTTTCCTCTGTATTCAGGAGGTTCACTTTCATTGTACATGGACAATTTCCTCAGGGTTGGGGATTCCAGTAAAGGCCAGTGATATGTGAGCTGTGTTCTGTTGTTATTATAGTTCATGAATGGAGCCAGAGGGGCTCACAGCCATTCCGAACCACACTTAAAGAATCTACATAAACAACTACAATTTTTTTTACTGTATATCCTCACTTCACTGTCTGACACACGCATATGGTGATAGCTCCCTTGCATGGGTTGATGGGCACACTCAAACTGTTATCTCTGACTGGATGTGCTGTTCCGTGTGGCTGGCCTGAGTGCTCTGTTATATAACACACAGACACACACGATAAGCTCATGTTAATATGGATGAATTGAAGAAGTATTCATGTTTCTGAACTCAGCAAACAGGCTCAGCATGTGTAACTGGACTGGTTTAAATTTCAGCAGGGAAGTGAGAAATTTCATGAATAGACTGAGGTACACTGCATAATATAAGCCCACCATCATAAATGAGAAAGAAAAATGAATTATCCATTGCTGTTATTCTCCTTAGATGAAAGAAAAAAAATATTTGAAACAGAAACCTTTTGTAACATTAGAAATGTCTTTTGATCTATTTAATGCATTCTTGCTAAATACACATTCATTTATTTAAAAAAAAATGGTTGTGTAGATTTTTTTTTTTTATTTGTGAAACATAAAAGGAGATATTTAACAGAATGCCCAAGCTGCTCTTTTCCACATAATGTATGTACATGGGGCTGTCAAAAAGGACAACAAGTAAACTAGTCTACATATAACTTATGTGCTATACTAAATGCCTTTCAGAATTATATGATGGAAAACAGGGGAAGAAGGAGGTGAAGAACAACATGCATGCGCATTGCGCACACATCTCATTGACATTCTTGTCCTGTTTCTTATGAAGCAGCAAGTTTAAATGTTTGGAGGGTGAATGAGATTTAAGAGCTAAGCCAGAAGGCCAGATTTTCACTGAATAAATAAAATTTCAGTTTTTTCCTCACACAAATCTTTTTTGGGAGAAAATGAAGTGAACTATTTCTCTACAAAGACTGTGACACACTAATAAAAGCATTTATTATTTATCAGCTTAGAACTATCCTAATATCCTCCCCAAGCAATATGATTTGAGGGTCTTTGTTAAGGTTATATATGTAGTTGTGTCTATTAATTATAACCTACTGTTTTTTTTTGGTTTTTTTTTTTTTTTTTAATGATCTGAAGAAGAAATGATCCAAGATCATCAGCTTTACCTTTGAGCTGACTTTGTTCACCTTTTTTTTTTTTTTTTTAAATGACCTTTGTTTTGTTTGTTTTTTTTTCGTATGAAATTCACAAGATTGTAAAGTACCCATTGATTGATGTGTGTGTGTGTGTGTGTGTGTGTGTGTGTGTGTGTGTGTGTGTGTGTGTGTGTGTGTGTGTGTGTGTGTGTGGGCAGAGTTGGATCACAAGAGGTCAGCCCAAGTCTTTTTGGATTTCTGGATTCTTTTTTCCACAAGGATTCCTCACAGGTAAGAAACAAGTTTGCATTAATAACTTCTCTGGAAAATAACAGAATTAGGCCCTGCCTGGAAAATACGTGAAATCCAAACTTATGTATACAAGATTTTTCAAATGTCATTTGAAACACCTTTGTTCAATAAGAATTTGGTTCATGTGTCTCATAGGTGCACTGCAGAATCATGCACGTAAATACAACCTGCCCATTGATGAGCTGAATTTTCGTTTCAACATGGTACCAGTGTACAGAGACCAGACCCTTGTCACTGAAGCTCTGAAAAGCCTTGAGCCAGGGAAGGAACTTGACATGGACAAGGAGGTCAGCCTGGTAACAAGCAGGGATACATGTGGATATATTTTAACATAGATTTTTGAATATGAATACAACAATACTTTAGATAGATACTGTAAACATGAACATCATGAGCCCATGATAAAGGGATATCATTTTTATTTTTCCCTGAGGTCCACTTTTTTAAGCTCCAATAACAGTCATAATTTAGTTTTAATGATTTTCCTCTTTGAATTACACTGCCATTCACAGGGTTTGGCTTATGCTCACCAAGGCTGCATTTATTTGATAAAAAAAAAATACAGTAATATTGTAAAATGTTATGATTTTAAATAACTATTTTCTATTTTAATATATTTTAAATGTAATTGTTCCTGTGATGGCAAAGCTGAATTTTCAGCAGCCATACTGCATTATTCAGTGATCCTTCCAAAATTATTCTGATATGGGGATTTGTTTGCCAAGTAACATTTCTTATCATCAGTGTTGATAACAGTTGTGCTGCTTAAAGCTGCAGTCTGCAACTTTTTTTGTGTTAAAAATTTACAAAAATTATATAATGAGAATATACAACATGAATCCATTTTCCAAACCGTGTTTTTGTCTTATCCTGGATCATTATGGTACACTTTATAATAAGTGTTTATATTCGGACTATTTCAGACCAGACTGGTAGGACTCGCCGCAGAGTATCACAGTAACTGCGTGACTCGCCATAGACATACATGGAGAAAAGTAGCTCCGGCTAGAATGTTCCTCCGCAAGATGCATGCAGTTCTGTTTATTAACCGCTAGAGGGCCAAAAATTACGGACAGCAGCTTTAATATATTTGTAGAAACAGTGAAGCATTTTTTCAGGATTTTTTGAAGAATAGAAAATTTAAAAGAATACTATTTCTTTAAAATAGAAATCTTGGTAACACTTAGGGAACACATATAAACTATAAACTATGACTTTTCCCTTAATAAACTCTTAATTTACTGCTTATTAATATTTAGTAAGGTAGTTGTTAAAGCTGCAGTCCATAACTTTTTTTGGTTAAAAATTATCCAAAATCAATTTTTGAGCAAGTACATAACCAGCCAGTGTTCAAAACTAGAGCCCGACCGATATGGGCCGATGCCGATGCCGATATTAACTCGAAAAGAGCCGATTTATAAGCCGATATTTTGATTTTGAAAATAAACTGGATATTAGACCCATTTCCTATAAACTACACTTACACAACATTCAATAGCAAAATATCTGCCTGTTCTATGTATGTGGGCTGTATAAACCATTTTCCAGAAGGGATTGTGTTAAAAAAAGCCTTAGATTACAGTCTTAATGACTAAACAATTGCACATCAAAAGTATATATTTTTTAATGATCAAAAAACAGTCAGGTTTTAAACATTTAACAGTTTTACTTACTTCCAGTTGAAGCTGGTTTTAACAGTCTGTGTGTGTACTGTAAATAAATTATAATACTAAAGTTAAAGTAAAAGAGCTATACATCAAAACATCGTCATGCGCTGGCGAACGTAAAGTTAGCCTACTGTTACCGGAAGATTACAGAATCAATTCGAAGTTGAATGGTTAACGTTAGTGTCATGAACACACCGCTGTCAATTTTGAGAAGAACCACCTTCAAACAAGTTAATAGCAAGCATTTAAGGGGCCTGCTAAAAAGGAAGCTATGTTAGCGTTAGAATAACGTAACAGTTGTTGTTTTTTCGAGGCACGCTGTACATAACTTCTAGTCATTGAAACTGATTTAAATGCAATTAGCTCATATCGGCCGATAATAAAATAATTAAACTTATCATTTTGATGGCGGATTGTAATCCAGAAAGGTCCAAATGACAGTCATCAGTGACAACTAGAGATTCACCCGTAGTCAAAAAGCAAAAGACTATGGACTGTGGAGTGGCTACAGAAATTGAAATCTACAGGTAACGCTAATACACACTAAATACACAGTCATGTAATGCTGATGTTGTTAACATTAACAATTTGAGAACAAAGTATAACAATAATAATAATTTGCATGGTTTGGCATGATCCGAGCTAAGCGATCGTTGGATTTAATCATCATTGGCAGCACGATTTTTTGTAGGCCTAACGTTAATACTTTTTTCCTCAGTTGGTCAGAACAAAAGTGGCAGACATGTTACTTACTTGTTCAGATGATATTTTCCAGTGAAAATTCTTATAATGGTCATACTTTCAAGACGTTGAATCTGTGATTCTGAAGTTCAGTATCCACACCGGTGCGGTGACTGACAGCAAACATTAGATTCATCCGCGCTGACGAACTGTGCCGAGGCACAACGCACGTACAGATAACTGTTCCGCATATGACTGCAATTGTAGGTTTCAAACAAACGATGCCGACAAAGAGGAAAAATCGTGGACTGCAGCTTTAAGTTTACATATTGGATTAAGAATGTAGAATAAGGTCATGCTGAATAAGGCATTAATATGTGCTTAATAAGTACTAATAAATAGCCAATATTCTATTAATATGCATGCTAATATGTACCTAGTTAAAATACACTAAAATAAAGTGTTACCGAAATCTTTTACAACATCATAAATGTCTTTACTTTCATTTTTGATCAATTTAACGAATCCTTGCGAAACAAAAGTATTAATGGTTTTTAAAAAAATCTTACTGACTCTATTAATGGGTAGGCCAAGTTGCTGAACTCAGCAAAGGGGTTGTCCTGTATTTTAAAGGACAGAGAAATTTGAGCTATAAACCCAGCCTTTCATCAGTTTTTCATAATGCATTTTTAATGGATTTTATTTCAAAATGAAAAAAAAGTTGTCATGGTTAAATCTCAATCTTACTTTGTGGTCTGCAGCTTCCCACCATGGAAGATGGTGTGTTGGTTCATGGGATGTTCATGGATGCTTGTCGCTGGGATGACATGAACATGGTTATTGAAGATGCGCTGTCAAGGGTGATGAACCCCATGTTGCCTGTGGTGCATTTCGAACCTCAGCAAAACTATGTTCCTGAGCCCACTCTCTACCACGCACCACTGTACAAGACCTCGGCTCGTGCTGGAACTCTGTCTACTACAGGTCATTTTACTACAGTCTTGTGAAGTTATACAGTTCTAAAAAATTATTTTTAAAAGTTCTTTAAAAGTTTATCCTGTTCCTGCCACAGAGTAAAATAGAAATAAGTTAATGGGTTAGTTCACCCAAAAATGTCATAAATTACTCACCCTTATAACGTTCCAAACCCGTAAGACCTTCGCTTCATAACATGAAGTTTGAACCACTGTAGTCACATGGACTATTTTAACAATGTCTTTACTACCTTTCTGGGCCTTGAAATTGGTAATAACGTTGCAGTCTATCGGAGACCAAAAAGCTCACGGATTTCATCAAAAATAATATCTTAATTCGTGCTCCGAAGATAAACGAAGGTCTTACGGGTTTGGAACGACATGAGCGTGAGTAATAAATGACAGAATTTTCATTTTTTGGTAAACTAACCCATTAATTGTAACTTTAAATCTCACAATTGTGACTTTAAACTTGAGCTCACAAGGCAGAAACATTCTTCCATACATTTACCTCCAGTAGGCCATTGTAAAAAAAAAAAAAAAAATATATATATATATATATATATATATATATATATATATATATATATATATATATATATATATATATATATATATATATATTTTTTTTTTTTTTTTTTTTAATCAACAGTTTAAACCACCTTTTTTTTTATACCTTACTTTGTTCTTTTATTAAATTGTATATTTTTTGTTCTCTGTTAGGCCACTCCACAAATTTTGTGGTAACTGTGATGTTGCCATCCAATCGGCCCAGTGACTACTGGATCTCAAAAGCCTCTGCACTACTCTGCCAACTCAATGAATAAGCAAAGCTTTACTTCTTGACTTTAGATCCTTTCTCAAGACAGCTTTTAGTGTTTTTGAGCATAAGTAACATTAAAGAATTAAAGAATTAAAAAAAAAAAACATTAAGCATTAAGAATGAATTATAAATCAACTGTAATGTTGCTTTTTTCCTAAATGCAGCTCTAAAATGAATAAATGCATCTACAATACATGTATAAAAGTAGAAATACTAGTTGTAAGTGAAACAAAACTGGGTAAACATAACGCATCCACATGCGCAATATCCAGAAAGTGTGAATTAAATGCCAGCAAATACTTCTGCAAAATACATAGATTCACCTGGAACTTTAAATTGTTTTATTTATTTTTTTTATCTATATTTTCTAACAAAATTACTTATATCCACAGTGTTTACATAGTATTTTTACATAATACAACAGAGCACAGGGTCAGAATGAAGTCACAAAATAATGACACTCTGATTACTTGGACAAACTGGACACAAGTGAGAGATTTGGACACACTAATAACTGCAATATTTATATAAAAATGTCAAAATGATGACAGTTACAGAGCTTATTAATTCTACTGTTAACGTAGGTTATTGTCGCTTTGGTAGAGAAAACATTTGCTATAAATTTTACGGAATTGTATTACAGTTCAGTGACAACTTTTAATTCTAACATAATATTAAATGATGCCAAAAAAATGAGTAAAGCCGAGAAATGAAAAGAAACTGTGATATTTCCAAAGGGATTATGGGATTGAAACTGTGATTTCCAAAGGGATTATGGAATTGATTATGTTGTATTTCAGCACATAAACTTCACAGATGTAGCTGTTGCGACTAAAAGTGTTAGCACACTTAGAACACATCTTTACATAAACCAACCTTCAAGTGCTCAGTCCAAATACAGTATATAAAGACATACAATATCACCCAAACAGCTTGTCCAAGTGTCTGTATGTTTGTTCAAAAAGTTCAAAAATACACAACTTTGTCAAGTTTTTTTTTTTTTAGTTTTTTTTTTTTATCTTAATTATGTTAACAACAGTTCACGTTGATCTCAGAACGATGAGAAGAGAAAGGACTCGACTTTAGTGATAGACACTTCTCACACCCAATCACGTGTTTTTTTTAATATATATGTATATCTTTAAAAACCCCCAAAAAAATAAAATAAATGCAATGCTATTGCAATTATGTGAAGTCTTTTGAGACTGCCTCAATAAAGTTTGGCGCGGACATGAGAATGGTAAAGGTGCAGATGATGGAGAAAAGTGAAAACGCCACCAGACAGAGCCGATCCACGACTGCTGCAGCAAATTTCCACTCGCTGCAGATTGCCTCAGCCTCATCCTGGTCACGGAATCGCTGAGCAATGTACATCACTTCCGCCAGGATGCGATGAATCTCCTGTTCTCCTGCAAACATCCTCGCTGCCTCCCGCTGTTCTTCATTTGGCGACCCGCCGACTCGACCACCGCTGCAAGACACGCCAGAGTCACTGCTGGGTGGGCAGCAAGCACTGTCAATGGAGTGGTAGCCAAAGTACAGGTTCATGTGACCGTTGGTGGTTGAGTTGGTAGAGGTCGGCTGACCGGGCATTACCCCCATCTGAATGCTGCTGGCACTGGCATGGTGTGTAGGAGAATGGTCATATTTGGAGTTGGCTTTGCGTTCCTCGCCCGGCTTCTTCATGCGCAAGAACCAGGCACACCAGTTTAGCAGGATCACGCGCACCTAAGAAGAGCAGGGAGAATCTGCTAAAGATGGAGCACTCAGATGGGTGAACAAGACATTTCTCCCTTTATAATGATGATGATACTGTATGAAGTCTCAGTATATTTCATTAGATTATGGGAGAAAGTGTCCACTAAAGGTTTGTGTGTTTAAAAATTCAAACATTCTTCAAGAGGCAGGTGCGTCCCACTGGACATGAACCAAATAAGAAACACCAGACAGCTTTTCTTCTCATAAGAGTAGCTGAGGATACATTAAAGTTTAATACAAATAGACCTCATTACCTCTCCAGTGGGAGACCAGGATTCCAACTGCACTAAAGTCATTCTAAAACTCACCAACATATTGCATATATTCAGGATTCAGGAGGTTTTCTCTGATTTTTGTCACAAGCAATTTTTTCAGCTGGATTTTTGTGAATGCAGCGTTAGTTGCTTGAACAGAAAAGCAATAGTTAACATTACATAAGTGCTGGTAGTTGGTAAAGTTCCAGAAGTTTTATGTTTTATTTAAAAAAATATTTTGGAGTAATGCTCTGCAAGAAAATGTGAAGAGATTTAATGACTTTAGGGTGGATGAGGAAGCCTAAAGGAATACAATAAATGTTTATCCTGAGTCACAGTATGATGCCCAGTTTTTCTTCTGTAACAATTTGCAAAGTCTGCTATTGTATGATGCCTAGTGTAAAATCTTTGAAAAGCTGTGCAATGTATTCCAGCCTTAACTCTAGATATCCACTGGTGTGCAATGAGCGGATGTTGCCAATACATTCTCTGTGGGAGCTGAGAAACACAAAAAGCATCAAAAAGTTGAGTAACACTCAGTAAACTTTATTTAAATGAGATGACAAATGCTTTGCAGAAGACAGTTACTTTGAGCGGTGATGTTTGCAGTGAAGTTCTTTGCAACTTTCCAACTGTAAAAAGTTTTTTTGTTTAAAAATGCAAGACGCACTGCAACAGAATGGCAAAAAATGCAGTCTCTCAATATGTGATTTTAAAAGTTGAACCTCTTAACACAGCATCTTTAAAACACTGTTGCAGCGCAACACTCAGATGTCTATCTAGCCTATGTTTACATAGAAAAATAAAGTCGGCTCTAAAGTTTAAATTCGAAGTAGCCTGACCTAGAAATCATAGACAGGCAGTGTTATTTTAGTGTCATTGATATACTATTAGTTTTTGTTAAAATTTTTAATTAGATTTTTTTATATTTCACTTTTTTTTTTACTTTCCTTAAAGTTTTAGTGTAGTGCATTTTTATAATTTTTTTTATTTTTTATTTCTATAGTTTTTATTACATTTTAATTATTATTAACTTAGGCCATGTTCACACAGCAGCAGAATATGGTTGTCAGTCCTGTATTTGAGTCCTTAAAACGGTTATGTTTTTTTGCGGGAGTGACAACCACATTCTATAACCAAACTCACACCCGTAAATTTTCAGACAACCGCATTCTCTGAATATTCGCGCTGTATGAACGGAACCGCACTTGACAACTAGTTGTCTGTCACGTCATACAGTGCGAGAGAGCCGCTCTGCTAAGGTGTTTTGTGTGTGGTTTCGCTTTCGGTAACTTACTGCGACAGAGATATGGGCTGTGTGTCATCTGAAGGTGCTAGATCCAGTCACTGTTCTCCACCGGAGCGGCTCCCACCAGTTTTGTGTTTCTTTTCCAAATTCAAATGCCGTTTCATGCACGAGACGTCACTGTGTGTGCTGTGTGACATCAATGTGTGTGCTGTGTAAACGGGACATTTCAAGACTCACACCTGTAAGTAAATGGGTTTGTCAATCCCAAAAACTGACAGTGTGAACGTGGCCTAAAAGAAAACGATATGTTGCTTTGGTGACTACATGAAAAAAAATAAGTTTAATATTTTTTATATTTTATTTCACTTCATGTTGATTTTATTTCAAGTAATGATTTTTTTTTTTTTTTTTTTATGGGTTTAATTTTTAGTTTTAGTTAGCAATAATAACCCTGTTCTGAGGTCATAGTCCTGCACACTTTCTTTTTCACCTTAATATTAAACTCTAAAATCGTCTTATGTTACGAAGGTAACTATTGGTTCCATGTGGTAATTGTGGAACGAGACACTGCATCTTGGTTTGATGTTATGGGGAACGTCTGGCCCAGGGAGATCATTTTAGACTACTAAAAGGGGGAGCATAATAGGGGAACTGCAAGAAAAATTATCCACTATCCTAGTCCTAAAAACTCAAACCCCTACGGAGCCACAGGGGAGTTTCAGCTGTACTACCCCAGAGTGGTCGGGGAAAAGCATTCACACCCTGCCTGGAATCGTCCAGGATCCAAAGACTTCAAGGGTGCCCAATAACAATGAGAGATGCTATAAGCAAATTACCTCTACTTGTTAGGTTCTAAATGGATCGGTAAGGGTTTACAATGGGGAGCGGAGGACCCTACTTTAAACCCCCCGACAGTGGGGGATGGTTCCACTCTACACTTAACCCTGAAGAACAGCCTACCAAAGGAAGCCTGCTATGTGCTAGCTAGCTTTTAAAAGGGAGCCAACGGGGAGCTATCCGACTTAAAGACCTCAAACCTACTAGAACACTCTTCTAGCACCTGCTATAGCCTGTAATTAATTAAATTAGCCATAGTCAGTGACAGAAAACAAGGAGGGATGCACCCCCCCCCCCCCCCCCCCAACCCCTGTCTCACTATTATAGCTAACCAAGCTCAAACCTGAGTTGAATACGTCCCACCAAAGGAGAGCAATTCCAGCCCACCAATATAACTGCTAAGGGGGCTAGGTCTGCTCTATCCTATTATAGCAGAACCAAAAAGGGGAGCCAAGGATACTTAAGGCTGCCACACTTATGGTCGCTGCCTGGAAGTATCGAGAACCATATACTATAGATAGTAATGGAGCAACATAAACAGGAGTCAGCCCAGATTCTCATTACCTTGTTACCAACCCCAGGTGTTTCCTTACTTAATTTCCCAATTCTAATGGGGAAGGATTTTAGCAGCTTTACTCTCAAGCCCTGTGCCAGACCTGTCAGAAGGCGGGTCGTAAAATAATCGAACACGGCATTTACATCAGTTCAGCCTCAGAGCCTGATGTAAGTGCTTGTTACAACCTCTTGTGCCCCATACAAACCCTTGTTTGGGTTAGAGTTGGGGGGAAGGGGGGTATGACTGCTTCAGGAGACAGTCCCTGCCCCTGGTCCAAATCTTTAAGCAGATCTGTCTGGTATGCCTGCAGCATGGCCATTGCAGATGCTTTGAGAATAGGGCCTAGCCCAAACAGAGCTTATTCATTGTGAATGTCTCACAATGGGCGCATTCAGATTCCGTGAGAACTGAAGGCACATGCTCCACACCCAAACACATAACACAGAAGTCATGTGTGTCCTCAGGTGTCAAAAACCTGGGACTTGCTCGAGTGTTTATCCATGATGATCGCTTTTTTTAACACATGCTATTACAAACAAATGGCTCTTAAAGACCAAAAAAACTGATGACGTACATTGCACGTGCCCTCTTTATACTCAAAGGCACTCTAGTAATGATGTCATGGACTGTCGTCGGCCAATAAAATTGTCGTGTTTATACACGTGCTTCAGACACTAGTCACGCTGTCAACTATCCCCATAGCGTCAATTAAGTGTGGGCTTGGTAGTGTTGAGGTCCACTTCAAAAGGGGAACTGCTCAATTTAAAGAGTTTTAACTCACCCATCTTGGCATCTTTCCCCCTTGTGGATCATGATGATGAAACTGCAGAACGAGGACAGTAACAACAACCGACAAGCCTACAATCATCATGGTGCTGGCGAAGTACTGAGCTATTGAGCCAAAGAAGACACAACTGTTTAAATCTGCATGCTGTACTTTCTAAAACAACATCAACGAAGAAGTTCTTCATGAGATTCAGTACATAATATGAAAACTCAGCAATTTGGATGTAGCCCTTAACTTACCTATGAGAGGAACTGAGTCGGAGGTGGCCGGCATGATCTCAGCCACCAGCAGCATGAAGACCGTTAATGACAAGAGGACAGTGATACCTGACAGACAAGTAAAAGTGGAAGAAGTAAGTATAAATTAAAATAATGTCATTCCTTCATGCATAATTTTGCATATATGGTCAAAAATAAAACTTGACTGCATGTTTATTTTACCCAGTGATATCTTCTCTCCAGAATCAGCTGGCAGCAGGAACACAAGCAGAGCCAGGCCAGAAATGAGCACACAGGGAATGAGCAGATTCAGACCATAGTACAATGTTCGCCTGCGCATTGTTACTGTAAATGTCACGTCAGGGTAAGGCTCCTTACAGCACTCATAATACAGCTCATTACGCTTCCCAGGGACCCCTGACAAAACACAAAGGAACGCATTCAGGTTTATGTCGTACAACAGCAGACATTTTCCACAAATACAGTACACTCTGGTGTCCCATTACTTTTTATGAAGCAGTAAAGGCACAAATCCCATGTTTTTTGTTTTGAGAATTATTAGATATTGTCTAACATGAAAAATGGTTAGTTTTAAGCATTTAATGGTTTGTGTAACATTAGCAACACATTATTAGCTGTTTGATAACGTAGTCAAGCAAAAGGCTAATCAATCATATTAATTGCCATTATGTGTTCGATGTTGTAGAGAGCTATACATAAAACGCATTACCATTCTGATACATCAACTTGTAGATGACACTGTATAATTCACTCTTCCACTTCTTCTTCTGAATCAGTTTCTGGTTCAAACATATATGGCTGAATTAAACCAGTATTTCCACTTGCCATTGTGCAGTATTTACTACAGTAAAGTTGACAGAGTGTATCAGGTATTCTGAGCTTTATTGACTGGTTGAGGCGGGGCTAATTTGCATATTCATGGTCTGCATATATTCAAACAAATCAAAGTAGTTTAAAGGTGCCCTAGAACCAGTTTTTACAATATGTATTATAAGTCTAAGGTGTCCCCTGAATGTGTCTGTGAAGTTTCAGCTCAAAATACCCCATATATATATATTTTTTTTTTTTTTTTAACTGCCTATTTTGGGGCATCATTAACTATGCATCGATTCAGGCTGCGGCCCCTTTAAATCGCACACTCCGTGCCCCCCAGCTCTCAACTATAATACAGTGCATTTATAAAGTTCACACAGCTAAAATAACCCTCAAATGGATCTTTACAAGATGTTCATCATGCATGCTGCATGCATCGGATCATGTGAGTATAGTATTTATTTGGATGTTTACATTTGATGCTGAATGAGCTTGAGGCTGTCCTTTGTGGCTAAAGCCAGAGATGTTCACGAGTCTTTTATCTGGAGTCTGAGTCAAGTCTGAAGTCTTTTAATTCTAGGGCACCTTTAAAGGTATATATATTATATAAATATATATATATATAATTTTTTTTTTTTTTTTTTTTTACCAGACCCTGTTTTATATATGCTTTCTTTGTAAGAGAGCCAGCAGAGTGGTTTTTAGGTAAAAGCTAAGGCAGGACTTCAAAGTGACCCATCTCCAACAGAACTGAGATGAAGGCCTTTCTGAAAATAGAGGCTGTCAGCCAAGACAAGCATTGTGACAGGACCAAATCACAGACAGGATCTTCATGACCTTTAAAGTGCATAACCGAGAAAACTTGTTTTTTTTTTTGCTAAATCTAAAGAAAACACAAGAATCAGCCATTGTTTATTCTGTTTCGTTTCTTTGATCTTGGTGTGCACAAAACTGATATTTGCTTTCCTTTTCCCTAAGTTTTGCAATGCAGTCCACTTAATCCTACAGTGCTCTCCAAAGTACAGATCAAATTCAATAATTCTGTGTTTCACAGTCAAACAAGCCCAACCCAAGTTTTAAAGATTTTAAACACACTGATGTCGTCTATGATATACAGTACCTTAAAAGTCGATCCAAACTCCAAAATGCATGAAATAAGCCTTATTTCTACCAGTTGCGAGAGTAAAGGGAAACAATGACATGACATGCTGCAAATGAGACAGCCTTGATCTGTCCGGGTCAGACAGCCCTCCTCTTCAATTGATTAAAAATTAAATCAAAATTGTAATTAATCAAACTAGGCAGGCGGAGGAAGAGCTTTCATCAGGATTTCACGCCGGTCAGAATTGTTATGGCACTCAGAGACAATCACATCAAAGCAAATGGCTGGTTTGAGTCATTTAACTGATTACAAAAGACATACCTGAGTGATGTGGTTTGTGTGTGTGTTTGAAGGGGGAGGGAACTTCCATTTACAATGATAGTTATGCAAATTTGTCAGACGAATGGAAAAACGGGAAAAAACACCTAATAGCATATATAAATATGTAGAAAGATTCTTATGTATCGTATATGCTTACACTTCTCTGCAACATAGGGATCAGTAGGTTGCACCTGTGTGTGTGCAAATGTGTGGCTCCCTGAGGTGTTAAAGATGCCCATTCACAGACTGCCTGTGTCACTGCACAACCTTGGCACCCAACTGGCCATTGGTGCCTGGCAGAATCAGTGCCAAAGCACTGCCAACTACCATCAGGACCCCATCTGTTGAACAGACCCTGGGTCACATTGGCAATGAAAGCGTAAAAATGAAAGACTGAGACAGAAACCGAGAGATTAATCATCCAAACACGATCAGATTATGAGATTAGAAAACCTGCGCCATGCAAACATTCATTTCTAATATTAATATTTCTAATATTAGTGCAAAACATCCTATGGTGTTGCACGATTACAAGAATTTCACACGTTAACAATGTTATTTAATCCTGTTATAATATAAAACCACATAGAAAAGTAAATTACTTTGTTTCGGTCGACAGGATGTTGAAATTCTGTCTGTGCTGTCTTAATTCATGAGAATAACAGAAGAAAAGCTCTCATGAGGTTATGAGAGTCAAGACATTCTCCAAATTTCTCTCCTTTTATTCTCCAAGTGAATATGGACATAAAAAAGAAGAATGTCTTTCAAAGACCTTCTGTACTGTGTTAAGTTTCCCTACAGTCCAGCAAGAGGATGAAATTCTCCACTCAGCATTCAGATGAGCCAACAACACTTTTACACACTTTTCTATGAAAGATATAGTGTCCCTCCAGGCAAAGAAAACACACCTGACCTATATGATGCTACTGACACTTGAAACCAACAAATGTGTGAAAAGCAAACAGATCTATACCATTAAAGAGAGAATGTGTGTGTCACAAGTTAGAAAGGATGTGTTTGTACTTGGTGCTTTCATAAAAATGGATTCAGATCCTCACAAAATAATTTCTCTCGCTCCCTTAAAACTGTCAGCCCTTAGCGTGTCATGTCCAAATTGCAAAACGTATAATTGTTTCAAAACAGGCCCATTTTCTATGCCCATTCTATGCCCATTTATTGGCTGCAAAGGGGGCACTCGTGATCACCCTTCTGAAATATAAAATGACAAATGGGACACCCTACTACGCCTAGAGTCTCGTGGACTCGTGGACATGATCACGAACATGTGACAGCCATTGTATATCCACAAGATCGTAAGAACACATGAAGTTATAAACCCGATTCCAAAAAAGTTTGGACACTGTACAAATTCTGAATAAAAAAGGAATGCAATAATTTACAAATCTCATATACTTATATTATATTCACAATAGAATATAGATAACATATCAAATGTTGAAAGTGAGACATTTTGAAATGTCATGCCAAATATTGGCTCATTTTGGATTTCATGAGAGCTACACATTCCAAAAAAGTTGGGACAGGTAGCAATAAGAGGCCGGAAAAGTTAAATGTACATATAAGGAACAGCTGGAGGACCAATTTGCAACGTATTAGGTGAATTGGCAACATGACTGGGTATAAAAAGAGCCTCTCAGAGTGGCAGTGTCTCTCAGAAGTCAAGATGGGCAGAGGATCACCAATTCCCCCAATGCTGTGGCAAAAAATAATGGAGCAATATCAGAAAGGAGTTTCTCAGAGAAAAATTGCAAAGAGTTTGAAGTTATCATCATTTACAGTGCATAATATCATCCAAAGATTCAGAGAATCTGGAACAATCTCTGTGCGTAAGGGTCAAGGCCGGAAAACCATACTGGATGCCCGTGATCTTCGGGCCCTTAGACGGCACTGCATCACATACAGGAATGCTACTGTAATGGAAATCACAACATGGGCTCAGGAATACTTCCAGAAAACATTGTCGGTGAACACAATCCACCGTGCCATTCGCCGTTGCCGGCTAAAACTCTATAGGTCAAAAAAGAAGCCATACCTAAACATGATCCAGAAGCGCAGGCATTTTCTCTGGGCCAAGGCTCATTTAAAATGGACTGTGGCAAAGTGGAAAACTGTTCTGTGGTCAGACGAATCAAAATTTGAAGTTCTTTTTGGAAAACTGGGACGCCATGTCATCCGGACTAAAGAGGACAAGGACAACCCAAGTTGTTATCAGTGCTCAGTTCAGAAGCCTGCATCTCTGATGGTATGGGGTTGCATGAGTGCGTGTGGCATGGGCAGCTTACACATCTGGAAAGGCACCATCAATGCTGAACGGTATATCCAAGTTCTAGAACAACATATGCTCCCATCCAGACGTCGTCTCTTTCAGGGAAGACCTTGCATTTTCCAACATGACAATGCCAGACCACATACTGCATCAATTACAACATCATGGCTGCGTAGAAGAAGGATCCGGGTACTGAAATGGCCAGCCTGCAGTCCAGATCTTTCACCCATAGAAAACAATTGGTGCATCATAAAGAGGAAGATGTGACAAAGAAGACCTAAGTCAGTTGAGCAACTAGAAGCCTGTATTAGACAAGAATGGGACAACATTCCTATACCTAAACTTGAGCAACTTGTCTCCTCAGTCCCCAGACGTTTGCAGACTGTTATAAAAAGAAGAGGGGATGCCACACAGTGGTAAACATGGCCTTGTCCCAACTTTTTTGAGATGTGTTGATGCCATGAAATTTAAAATCAACTTATTTTTCCCTTAAAATGATACATTTTCTCAGTTTAAACATTTGATATGTCATCTATGTTGTATTCTGAATAAAATATTGAAATTTGAAACTTCCACATCATTGCATTCTGTTTTTATTCACAATTTGTACAGTGTCCCAACTTTTTTGGAATCAGGTTTGTACATTTGGAACAGGGCTACAGTCATGAAGACCATAGGCTGCCATTATGCAAATTTGTTACATTGTTATGTATGTATGAAAAAGGAAGAGAGACTTGAATTGCTGACAACTTGCTTCAGCAGGAGACAATACCTTTATTTGCTGTGCACTTTGATCTTTAAAACTTCAGACAGCAATATTACACACTGCATGAAAGGTATTATTCGAAAAAAACCTGTTAAAATATTGAAATATGAAATTTACAAATTTCCAGGGACTCTTACCCACTAAATCCCACTCTCCATTGGGGATGTATGTAGAGATGTCCACTGCCTGCATCTGTAGGTCCAGCAACCATCCGTTATGAGTCCAGGAGCCAAACTTGAGGTCACATTTCTGTATATCGAATGGGAACCAGCGCACATCTATGTAACATGTACTCTTCAGAATACCTGCGTGGTTACACACAAACATACACACTGCTGCATATAAACAAAATCAATTATAACAATAAAGAAAGTCATGTTGGAGTGTAATTGTATACATTATGAAATTATCTTAACTATATATTACACTTGTTAAACCTGCAAAACTAACTGTAGCCAAACATATAGAACAAGCGTAGAACACACATAGAACAAAAATGATGAACCAATTTTTCTTCTTTATATTTTGAGTAATTTAGCAAAATTAGGGTTAAAATTCTGATATTAAAATTAGCCAATACAATAAGCCAATAATTATTTTCATGTTAGCCGAAAAATGTAGTAAACAGATATAGTAAAATTTCTACACTACTTCGTTTGAATAAACACATGTATATTTTAAATTAGATGCCAAGGCAAAATTTCTCATTTTCATTAAGTTTTAAGTTGAAGTACTGATATAACTACAACTAAATAAACTAAAACCAAAAACTAAAATGTAATAAAAATGGTATAGACATTTAAAAAAAAAAAAACACCAAAAAAAAAAAAAAACACAACAAAATTGCTAAAACTTTAACTAAAATTAAAATGAAAACAGAAAATATACAAATATTTTAAATATATTATAAATTATAAAAATATTAATAGTATATATAAATATGAATACATATTAATATAATATTATAAAAATAATAATTTTTTAAAAATCTAATATCGGCCTGTGCATCCCTTACTAAAATCTGTCAGTCTAAAACAAGGTCTAAGATGTCTAAGACCTCATCTGTATGGTTGAATAATTAAAAGTGGCAAGGATAATTCATACCTGGTGGTATGTACTGACAGGCACCTGATGCATTGACCAAGACATTCGTATGGAAGGTGGCATCAAACCTCTCATCAGCACTGCAGAGAAGAGTGCAAGAAAAGAAAAAAAAAACAGAATAAACTTCAATCAAAATATTTTGCAACTGCATTCCTGGAATTGGAATTCCTTCTGAAATGTTAGCTGCCCTGTAATCTGCATAAACTGACACACAGGTTAAACAATCAAATGCCAGTTATTGTCTTCATACTATGCGATGGGTCATTATGCAGCTTAAAATAATTTCTATGCCAGTAGCTCTAGAATAATATATGTGTCCTTTTCCTTTTCTGCTTCTCCTACCTCCCAGTCCCAGAAGAATAATATTCCTTAGATTAAAATGTCCAATTCAATTGACATTGTGGTTACTAGGAGGCAATCCAACAGTTGTATTATTCAAAAACCTATTCATAATTAATCATACATACCAAAGCACCATTAGCAATATGATTAAGAAATGAAATTCAGGTAAAATCTCAGCAGGGACAGAAGCATTTGATAATACCTTTATAAAATAATGTCATAAATCCTCAGTGACATTTAAGACTTATTAGTATGTAGGAGGTACAAAATATGGCTCTAAACATGTCAAGGTTAATTATAGACCATGTCCTGACCTTTAATTGATGTGGGGGTGTAATGTGTGAACACATAAATGTGCATGGTGTGTGTGTGTGTGTGTGTATGTGTGTGTATGTACTCTGACTTTAGGTACTATGCACGTTGAAGCAAAAATGCTAAAATATGCATGCCGTGTGTTATGCATGTTATACATTTATATGAAAATGTGGTTACACTTTATTTTGATGGTCCCCTTTAGACATTCTGTTGACTCTAAGTAACATTGCACCTACATGTCAACTAACTCTCAGAGTATTACTTGAGTATTAGACTGTTAGTGATAGGGTTAGGGTAAGAATACAGGGTAAGTAGAATAAGTTGACTTGTACTTGCAAAGTTACTTATAGTCAGTAGAATGCTTGTTGGGGATCATCACAATAAATTGTAAGCAGACATTCTACTAATACTCTATTAAAACTCTAATGAGAGTTAATTGACATGTAGCTGCAACATTACTTATAGTCAACAGAATGTCTAAAGTGCACCATCAAAATAAAGTGTTACCGAAAATGTGAGCACTATGTGCCATTACATCATATAGCCACTTTAAAGCCAGCATATGCCAGCATCGGTCTGGCTGAAAATGGAAAAGTCAGCATTGAAATATATAATATTGTTATATTTTCAGTTTTCATTTTAATTTTAGTTAAAGTTTTAATAATGTTGTTATGTGCTTCTGTCATTTTTATTAGTTTTTATATTAATGTTTCTGTTTAGCTTTAATTTATATCTATTACAGTTTTAGTAATTTTATTACTTCAACTTAAACTTAAGTTTTTTATCTAATTTTTATTTATCTCATTTTATTTAAGCTTCATTTCAATTAACGATGAATGATTTTTCATAGTTTTAGTTTTAGATTAGCAGTCATTTTTTGGGGGGGGCATTTTTTTCAGTCTTTTACTTATTCGGCACACTCTTTAAATATTTGGCTTTGAGTTAAAACACAAATACCATTATGTAACATAAAACAAGATGCAAGACACTTGCCCTTTTGGGATATTATGCTCTTATATGACATTCCTTTCAGTCTTAAAACTTGTCTTAAAAGTCTTCTTTTCAAAGTTAAGAGAGGACAAAATCCCATACAAAGTTCCATACCCATGAGATTGTCGGATATCAAGGATGACCTTTCAACAACATTGCCAATGTAATAATGTCCCTAATCCTTTCCATTTCTCAGAAAGCTGTCCTTTTTTATAGTGGTTTGGCAGATTGCCAAACTGAAAGGAGGCTGTCTAGTTAACAGCATGAGACAGGAGTAGATGGTTAAAAAAAAACTCACATTATGACAGAATAACTATTTTGACAGAAATTAGCTTGAGAACTAGACTGTAAAATATCACTTTGCCATACAAATCACCTGTCAAGCTCACAATGATGCTTTTGCTTAACATAAAATATGCATTACATACCTGTACAAGTTATATGAGCAATATCACACTCATAGCCGTGCGATATGGCTGTATATCAACACGGCCGGAGGTAATCACAGTGAGATTACTCGTGTGATATTGCTAATATAACAATTAATTTGTATTGCATTTATTCAATATACAGTATAGTAGTCTAAAAACTGAAATAGAATCCACAAATCCCTAAATTATTGATTTAAGAGCAGTGTTAAAGTCACAATGAAATCAAAATGGCCAATTTTTTTTTTTTTTTTTTTTATAGAATGCAGTATTTACTATAAATTATTTATCCATGCATATCATTATTTCTTAAAATTGCCCTCATAATCTTAATAACTTCAAAATAACTTCCCTTACCCCTCTTCTGTTCTCTAATGATGTGTTCATTGTTGTGAGGACGGGACAACCTGTCACAGCAATAGCAAACCACAACGATCCAATCAATTTTCAATGGACAAAATCAAGTCCCACCCTTCATTTTTTTTTCTTGTTTGGAAGCTGATACACTCGGATATACGTCACGATAGGGAAGAATAGACTATTGAGACTTCCGTTGCTCTTTTGTTTGATGAGTTAGTAGCTGACGTCATATATATTCCGTTTTAGTGTTGAAGTAGACAACAGATGGTTCATTGTTAAGCTGAGAAAAAAAGCATCTCTTTGACCATATCCTCTTGCCTCACTGTGATAAGGTGAAGTTGACAACTTTCCATTATGCACAGAAGCATTCTCCATCAATCTTCCTGCTAAAACTTTGCATTGTTCTCCTGTGAAATAATACTGACACATATTAAACAATCAGATTCATCCAAGTTACTTTAAGTATTCCAATCTATTCTAAAACAAAAATTGCAGAATCAATCACACGTGTGCATAAGCTTCTGTGCTGCACATTTACTTTATATTGCTTAATTGGCACAGATTTCTCCAGTTTAATGCACCCCACATCATCTAAATGCATCCTGCCTTGTCTTTAGAGGTTTATCCTCTTTTGACTCTTCCTCAGAGTCAGTCAGCAAAGTCAGCATCTTTTTTTGCGTTTTCTCTTAATATATTCATCTTAAAGTGGCATGATGTTTTAGCTAACGTCTTCTGCCAAGAGGATTATTGTAAATTGGCTGAGTGATATAAGTGGCCATGAGCGATATTTTAAGGTATGCGTGATCTGGCAGAATTTGGATGATGTAGCTCTTTACATCATTTCCTTAAACAGCAAGTAAATTGTTAAAATACAGTTTTGGGAAGAGGTGACACCTGTCAAGCCATGACATAAGAAATTTGCATAATGCAGATTTATGAAGCCAGGCCATAGAGAAGGCAATTACTGCTGTCAGTCACTGACACAAAACACAGCTCCCCTTTCTCTGTATCATACAGGCACATTTAGTTGCAATTCTAATTATCCATGACAAATGTGCTAAATTAAAATCAAATTATTGTAGAGAATATGGCATTATTGTTAGAGTGGTATTATTAATATGGTGGAAATAAACTGTTTTCAGAGCACATGGGACCAACCTAGACCAGCATAGTAATAGACATGCTACTCCTGGAGGCCCATTGCCCTGCAAAGTTTATATTCAACCTGCTTCAGCTTGTGATTTTCAAGCATTCTTGAAGAGCTTGATAAGATGGTTCAGAGGTGTTTGTTTAGGATTGGAGTTAAACTCTGAAGGACAGTGCATCCCCAGGAGCAGGGTTGAAGACCTTTGGATTAGTGTACTAAGAAGGTCTAAATAGTCGATACATTTCCTTTCTTCAACAAACTTCATGCCCCTTGAGTCAAGTCAAACAGTTCCTTTTCAGAGTGGACCTTTGACGCTGTGTCTTGGTGTTGACACATTAGCATGACCAATGCCTGAGCATGTGTAACCAAAAGGCAATAATCACTGGTGAAACACCTAAGAGTTTAAAAGGACGTCTGAGTTACACAACATTAGCTTTTTGTATTCAGGAGCCATTTGTTTGCAAGCAGATGAAGTAAACAATGGAGAGCAGCAAGAGTTTCAGACAGTGTGTTCCTCCGTGTAGGCATTATCTCATACCCGAGGACTCACGTGAGCTCTACGTCATCTGCTTCGAAGTGTAGCATGCGAGTTCAGCTCTTGATAAGTTTACTCTAAGAAACCTCTGCTCAGGCTTCTCTCTTTTTATGAGGGGAGAGGGACAAATGTCTGCACCCCGCGGATCGCGCCCTGCTGCTGCTGAGGGAGTGTGGTGGCTCCATTCAGTTTGAACTGGCGGAGGAGTTCGGGAAAGGCATGTCAAATTCCCAGGTTTCTCAAGCCAGTTTGAGCGATCTGTTGAATTTAGAAGCCTGCTCTGCTGATTTTTCTGATCCAGCAGAAAGCATGCTGCTGGCACAGTCTAGTTCTGAGGAGCTAGACAACATTTCTCTCTGAGGAACTAGATGTAATTGGAAAAAAATTATAGTGTTATGACTGAGTTTACTCCTTCTGTCAGCCCTGCACAGGAAATTGTTGGATGCCAAGGTTAAGTCTGACTGGGTCACATGAGAAACTGAAGGTCGCTCGTGGCCACAGATCTGGCTCTCTGGGCCACCAAAAAGACAACTGTGGCCATCGGTTGTTCGATGCCGGTTATGGAGAGACACCTGTGGCTAAACCTGTTGAGGATCAGGAAGAAGAAATCTTTCCTCCTTGAAGCTCCTATCTTGCCCACTGGACTCTTCAGCACCTCCATTGAGAGTAGGGGACAGAAGCAAAAGACTGCAAAAAGAAGGAGGCAAGACTTCTGGATGGTGATTGCTAGGAGGCGTTCAGAAAAGTATGACTGAATAGCGATCATAACATCACCCTCTGTCCCACTGGCTCTGTCTTGGACTGATTATGCAAGTGGTGTATGTCGCAATCTGACCCATGATCCAATGTGGTCCACGGGGAATACTTCTAACACTAGCGCTTGTAGAAAGAGTTCTCTTTGATTGCAATTGCGTTCTTCATGTTTACTAGAGGCTTGATCATTACTGATCTCAGATTATAGGAGGAATATCCTTTTTTTTATATCTCCCTTCAGTACTTCTACAGTCGACTGGGAGTAAAAAAAATGTGGAAAAAGGAACAAAGCAGGTTGTTCTTTCTTTTTTTGGTGAAAAAAATAAGGAAAAGAGAGGATCATAGCTGACTGCTTTCTCTGTCTCTTTTATAGCGAACTGATATTACTTCATGCGATGCAGAGACTTTTTCATAACCCAGAATAGCCCAGGTCAGCTATTTTGCTTAAATTTCTGGAGGCTTTTCCCAGGGTAGAGCTAATGGGGATGATCGTAATCCTCTCTCTTTATCCTCCCTTATGAGAAAGGGTCAAGTAGGATAATGCTCTGGATGGGTTGCTATCAGTCGACAGTGGGCACCAAGCTATGGTAAAGGAACGCCTTTATGTGTTGCGTGGAATGCCATGCATGCCATGCTTCTCTTTACTGTCCACTCCAGCTTCCCTCTAGACAAAGACACTTTAGGGTTGATGCAGGGTAAATGGAATTTTGTTGGGCAGTTTGCAAGTGTCCCTCTATTCCATTTACCTCCGTCCCCAACCAGTATTGAGGTTTAAAGTAGGGTGTACGTTACCCTTTGGTCAGGGTTGCTTGGTAATGAGAGTCATTATGGGCAGTATGGTACGCATCCCATGCTCCTCTTATATTGCCCTCTCCTATTTGTCTCAGAGTTTAAAAAGGGCTAAAAGCTTCCCTCTGCATATTTATTTCTTCATGGTTGAGGCAAGGCAGATGAATGATTCTGCACAGCATCCCTCTTTTCATTTGCCTCCCTCCCCAACTGTAGTTGGGTTTTAAGTAGGTCTGTGCTCTAAGTTTTGGATCAGAGTTCTAAGCAAGGCTGAAAGCTCCCCTGTAAATAAGTACCCACTTAGGGTCAATAATAGGTTGAAGGAATTATGGTGGGCAGTCCGCATTGCATCCCTCTATTTCATTTACCTCCCTCCCCAGCTATGGTTGGGGTTCAAAATAGGGACTTTATCCCCTTGGGATGAGAGCTATTATTAATGAAGCCTGGTGTTGAGGGTTGTTATGGGCAGACCGCTAGTATTCCATGCACCTCTTTTACCGCCCTCTCCAGTATACTGGAGTGTCAATTAGGACTAATGGCTTCCTTCCAGTCAGATTAATTAGTCAAATTAAACTGTTTTGGGCAGTCTGCAGTCTCTCTGTTCCATTTATCTCCCTCCCCAACCATTGTTGGGCTTCCACCCTCTCTGATTATTCAGAATTTAAGTAGTGCTAAAAGCTTCCCTTTTACACACATACCTCCTTAGGGTCGATATAGGTAGATGGAGTTATTATGGGCAGTCCGTGCAGCATCCTGTTATTCCATTTACCTCTATCCCCAACTAGTGCTGCATTTGAAGTAGGGACATACGCTTCCCTTTACATATGCGCCACTTGTTGCCTCCCTCTTTTATGATTTGTTTGTGGTTGGGATATATATTCTTACTTTGATGGTGTCGATACTAAGGTTGTAGCTATTGGCAAAGCTATATAGCTATTGCTGTCCACTCCTCGCCTGCCACCTTTTTTAGTAACCTCAGCTTGGGGGTACTGGCTGCTAGTATGCTCCCTTGGTAGACTGCTCCATATGAGTGTCTCAGGCTTAGCATAACATAGCTGAGGCTTTGTTGTGTATTCCCCTTATAGCCTTGCTTCCGGGGTTTCAGCCTAAGAACTGTCTGGTGCCAGGATTAGGCTGTTTAAACCTGGACTTTCCTCATCTGAAGTCAAAAGTTTTAGGGGTTATTCCCTAAACACTTGTGGATACTGGCTTGGGGAGCAGAACCACTGTGCATCTCTTGCACAAGTCACATAGGCTTTGCCCTTGGGTGTTGACATGCTCTTCTGACTGTAGTAGGTATTGCGTTCCCCATAGCGTCAACACCAAGATGCAGCATTGAAGTTCCACTTTAAAAGAGAAGGTCTCAAGTTGAAAATGCAACCCAGTTCCCTGAGAAGACAAATGAGATGCTCCATCTCGTTGCTTCAGGACATGCCTGCATGTCTCCTTCAGACAAAAGAATTGATGATGTAACTCAGGTGCCCGTTTTTACTTCTTGGACGCTCCGTGTATGACATCATAGACTGCTGTCTACCAGTGATTATTGCTGTTTGTTTACACATGCTCAGACATTGATCACGCTGCCATTCCCCATAGTGTCAACAAGATCTTGTTCCCCTTCTCAGGGAACCAGTTTGCATTTTCAACCTGAGATGTTTTCTTGTGAACGGCAGATGTTGTAAAGCACCTTGCCACAATTTCTCCAGTATTTCTGCTGTTGTGTGACACATTTATTAAGGATGTTCAGAGTCAAATATAGTTTTTCATTCATCCAAACAAAAGGCTTTGGTAAACTTGCCATTTAACTTACTAATCTAGTTGGATATCCAATTAACACAAAAGATGCTTATTATGCATCTCATTCATCAGTTTTTGGTGTTTTGATTGAAAATCTGCAAAATTCTGAATGAATTTAACCCTGTTTCTTTAACTACTTTCAAGGATACAAGCAAGAGAAAGGTTTTTAGTGAAGCACCAAGTTTTTTTTTTTTATTATTACATTGTCTTTCAAGCCCAGTAATTGTGTCACTAATAAAATCATCCAGCTGCAATCTGCTCTATAAATAAGTGTTGCACAAAAAAATCTGGCACACAATATAGTAGTTGCAGTTCTGCAACAAAATGAAGGCTCATTTTAATTATTGTTGCACTCAATCCAAATATAATAAACCCAGATTATTTCACAGGCATACTCTAATAAAACAGCTATGTAAACAGATGATCTCAAGGAAAGCAATGTATATAAGGCTATTGCAAATCTCTTTATTAAGACCCAATGCCATTACCACACAGTCCCAAGCCCTTTACTGACTGTCCTGTGATGTGAAAGACTCATTAAAACAAAATGAGGCCCTGGTTAAAAACAAAAACAAACAAACAAAAACCTACTATAATACAATGAAATACTTATTATTTAAATAAATAAATGTATTAATACAAATAAAAAATGGTCATCAATAGAGACATTAGGGGGAACATGAATGGCAACACTGAACAATGATAAATTTGAAGTAAACATGCATTCCTGCTGAATACCACAAAGGACTGTAACGAAGAACAGAAAAGAAAGAAATGGGGGGTGGAAGTCTTGTAATCAGTGCAGTCCATTATATGAAGAGAGGGTGGTGGTAGGGAAAGTGAAGCTGACCTCCAAGCACTGTTTAAATAATACATAACACTGCATCTGTCCTCTCTCAGTGCACACAAGCACGGCCAATGCACAAACTCACAGCGTGTTTTACATTACAGATGAGGGGGCAATAAGTATGAAGTGAGAGGGTGTTTAGACTGGACTACTAGGCATAATACATTAATATGTTATGTATGTAGTATATAGTGTACATCTGCACATATTGTAGAGTCGCCATCTGTTCTGGGTCCCACTTTAGCTTCTATGTAGTAACATTTAAATTAATAATTTGATACAATGCACTTACTGTGTAAAAAAAAATGTTTGAACTGAATCTCCGAATCTCTGTTCATTTCTTTTCAGAAGAATGACATTGCCATCATCAGGAGTTGATGATCTATGGATAAGCAGCTTAATGATGTGTGTAATTCGATTCTCAAGTCACTAACTTCTCTGTCTGTGTTCTTCTCTTTTCTTTTACTGGTGGTATTTAATTCGAGGTGTATGTTTGCTGTGAACTTCTGAACATCTGCTTTCCAAGAAGAGAAGATTGTGGGATTTATTAGAAAAAGCCACATATGTTGGATTAAAGATGAGATATGATAAAAGCAAATAAGCTATTTTTTTACATTGTTAAGATTGAACAGTCAGACTCAGAATGAGATTTATTGCCAATTATGCTTAAACACACAAGGATTTTTCTTGTCTTGGTGACAGAAGCTATTATATATAGAGTGTGTGTGCATGTGTGTGTGTAGGGTAATGTTAATAAGAAAGAGGTAGGATATGTTAAAATATTATTATTATTGCACAATGGGAATTTAAGTGTTCAAGAGGTAGATGGCTTTTCTTTTGCCATAACCTGTTGATAATTTGCTTCTCTATTCAGATTTAATCAGTATCATTGTTTTCATTGCTTTCATCTCCAAATTAAACAGTTGGCACCATTTTCTAAATTAAATGACACTTTTTATTCTTGCTCAATGGCACAATGAAGGCAATGTTAGATCAACCCCTCTGGAGTTTAAAACTTGAACCTGTTAACACCCTTCTAAATGAATATTTGGCAGACCAGACCATCACAGTCGTTGAAAGTAGCAATAAACAAAATTAGTGAACAAAAGCAATTGCTAGAAATTGTCTAAATGTTTTAGAATGGTCCTCCACACAATTTGTGTGCCACTATGACTTTCATTTATTATACTACTGACATGTAAAATTAAATGTAGGCTTCTAACACTTATTCAGCACATGCTTAGTTATCTCTCTGCCTGAGAAATCAGATTATTTCACTTTGTCAGGCATGTACTTGTAGCTATTACGTAGAGCTATTTTATCTCTAAGTATTGAATCCTTTTATTCTTGTATTAAATTATTCATTATTTTAATATTATGATCAAGCCTTTCTCAGTATAAACATTTTAATGGGTCTGCTGTTGTTGGCAGGTGGATTTGTAGTAGTTTGTGCATTATGAAGGGAAATATATATATATATATATATATATATATATATATATATATATATTTTTTTTTTTTTTTTTCCTTCAAATTGCCTCTGGTGTCCCCTAATGCCTATTTACGATGTGTTTGCCTGAGGTTTCAATTCCGTCTAAGTTGTAAGAGCATCAAGACTGAAGTATGATGTTATAGAAGTGCATCACAGATCAGTTCAGACTTTCATTCAGATGGAACAGATGGCATCAAGAAAGTTTATGCTACTTAATGACTACTTACCATAAAAAAACAGCACCATATCCATATAGTTATGAGGCACATTAAAATGTTGTATCTACAAGCTTGATACACTTCTGTTTCCACTAAATTTGTTTTATTGGCTTTCTCCTGTTGGAGTTAGATCAGAGCTCCTGTATTATTAAACAGTCTCTGTCCCCGTCGGCCATCATTCAACACACGCAGAGGTACAAATTTACTCTTAGTCACTTCATGTGTATTGATTGATCGAACTGAAATCTAAGGCCCTGGTATTAAGAATTAAAACTGGGTGTAAAATGTTTTGAGCTTGTCCACCTTCAACCACTTCCAGAAGTAGTCAAAAATGCATTTGACTGGATTTGCCTACTTGATCTAAAAGGTGTTAGATTGTTTGTGCATACTCTAATGAATATTCATGAGCCAAGTCTTTGCTCCCCAAATGCTTACACCACTATTTTTGAACATTTTTGATCACATCCAATATACATGTATCCAGTATGTTTCTTGGCAATGAAAATAGTTTATTCTGGCCTATTGGATTTTATTCTAACCACTTAAGTGATTGGTGTCTAAGATCATATTGCTGTTGCTGCTGTCTTATAAAAGCAATAAGCCACTTTTTGCATGCGCTGCATGTGTGTGTAGATGATAAAATCACTCAACAGCCTCTTGTGGCTTATTTCTTTGTTAGGCTAATGCAGCTTATGAAGCATGTTTAAGAAGAAACACAGTATTGTAGGCTAAAAGCAAACACAATAATATAAATATAAATGTGACTGTATACATTACCTGTTATAAAGCAAAATATCTGGTGTCCATATCTGATTGGATGGGAAACGCAGGGTCTGAACACCAGGGTAGTTATCAGGGTTCCAGCTCAAATAGATATCAGTCCATGCCTGAATGCACAAAACATACATCAGATTCAGTAACATTAAAATGCTTGATGGCAAAAGAGACAAACAAATTATACACACAGCCAGTAAACACGATAACATAGTCACACAGCTGAGGTCTGCCAAGGGTACACACATGTACATTTACCACTGGGAAATGAAGAGAGAACATACAACACAGAACAAAGGCACATATACTATAAGTTGAATGTGATATAATGTGCTTAACAGTCTCTGAAAAACACTTAAATGCCAATAATTAAAGTTAAATTAGGTCATTGTGCGTCGACTTTTTTAGTATGAGTAATGTGCGTTGGCATCTCACTTCTTTGTGCATAAACTCCACCTGATCCCTCTTCAGGAGGTGTAGACCCTTGGCTATATTTTCTCTAGCATGAGGTTGCCTCTCTGCTGTTTTATAGGGTAGGTTAATATGTGGTGCCACAGTGGATTTAGAGTAATATAATTTTTTTTAAAGCTTTATTAAGCAGCACACTGCCTTTCTTAAAAGCAACAGAAAGCACACTACTATGTTATTAAAGTCACCATTAAATCAAATGGAAAATTTCAGTGCAATATATGGAATATTCCCCTCCCACTTGCAGCGACATCTCTTTTCTTCTCTGATGCGTTTACTCCAGATGGGAAAAATAAAGTCCCATCCTAATTTTTTCTTGTTTAAGAAGCCATTTCACTTGTATATACATTAATATAGAGAAGAAAAGACTATTGTTAAAGGTGCCCTTGATTCAAAAATTGAATTTACTTTGGCATAGTTAAATAACAAGAGTTCAGTACATGGAAAAGACATACAGTGAGTCTCAAACTCCATTGTTTCCTCCTTCTTGTATAAATCTCATTTGTTTAAACGACCTCCGAAGAACAGGCGAATCTCAACATAACACCGACTGTTACGTAACAGTCGGGGTGTACGCCCCAATATTTGCATAATGCCAGCCCATGATGTTCCCAACATTATAAAAGGCATTAGACAAGGACAGCCAGTTAACGTCTGGAGCTGCACACAGCCGAATCATCAGACTAGGTAAGCAAGAACAACAGCGAAAAATGGCAGATGGAGCAATAATAACTGACATAATCCATGATAGCATGATATTTTTAGTGATATTTGTAAATTGTCTTTCTAAAAGTTTCGTTAGCATGTTGCTAATGTACTGTTAAATGAGGTTAAAGTTACCATCGTTTCTTACTGTATTCACGGAGACAAGAGCCGTCGCTATTTTCATTTTTTAAACACTTGCAGTCTGTATAATGCATAAACACAACTTCATTCTTTATAAATCTCTCCAACAGTGTAGCATTAGCCGTTAGCCACGGAGGACAGCCTCAAATTCACTCAGAATAAAACTTTAATATCCAAATAAATACTTTACTCACATAATTCGAAGCATGCATGCAGCATGCATGATGAACATCTTGTAAAGATCCATTTGAGGGTTATATTAGCTGTGTGAACTTTGTAAATGCGCTGTAATATAGTCGACAGCTGGTGTGGCAGGGAGCACGCGATTTAAGGGGGCGGCGCCGAGTGTAAATCAGTGCATTGTTAATGATGCCCCAAAATAGGCAGTTAAAAAAATTTATTAAAAAAAATCTATGGGGTATTTTGAGCTGAAACTTCACAGACACATTCAGGAGACACCTTAGACTTATATTACATCTTGTGAAAGAACGTTCTTGGGCACCTTTAAAGGCAAAAGGCACACAAGACATTTAAATAACTAGGCTGAAGATTTGATCCACTAGGTTTGATCAATTCTGATCACTATATGAGGCAGAAATAGATTTATATGTGATGCTAAAGGCTACTTATGCTAACCATTGTGATAATAAATACACATATAATTATAGAAAATACCAGAGACTGCTTGAAGAACTTAGACAAATCATGTATGATTTTAATTGTATTTAATTTGGTGTCATGCTTAATCTGTTTTTTCCCTGTGCCTTTGTTGATACCGGATTTCTGGATCGGCATATGTCATAATTGCATACACACTGGTTAACTCATATTAATCACATAACTCCTGTTTTCTGTCCATGAGCTCCTTCTGTTGCTCTGGTTGAAAGGATTAACAGTATAGTGAGATGGGAGAATTCGCTCAAACATCCAATGCTCATTTTTTCTAAAGAGATGTGATGTAAACATATGCTATTTTATCGATATTTTTGTAAATATGTAACCCTTTTGACTTAAAAGCCTTAATGGAGTTGTTTTGTGCATTCCTGTGATCACAAATAAATGGAAGCAGGCTGAATAACTTTGTGTGTTTACTCTTTTTATGAGAGATAATGATAAATGTTTGATTCAGATTGATATGCTCTTTTGACATAAATCAATAAATTACTGTCACTATAATATTTTGGAGTCTTAAGTCTTTAAGTAAAGACCAAACGTCCGTTTCAGCCATGTTCATTTTGTGATCTAGCTTTCAGTCAGCTAGACCCATGCTTTTTTTTTTTATTGAACTTTCAAAATTACATTTTGCAATAACTAAAGGAAATAAAAACAAAAAGGTTGAAATTGAAATGAAAGGGCATCGCAAGCATATGTTAGTTTCAAATAAATTTTAAAGGCTATGAATGGGGTTGTGTAACATTGTTCTATGTAGGCATGTTAAGGGCGGGTTTTAGGGTAGCGCTGTGTGGATAGTAGAACTGAGGAAACATAGTCTCAGCCTCAGACATCACGCCCACAGACCGTTGGCTGAATGTGTGATGCATGTATGGCATACAAAATGGGGTTTCAAGGTCATCATCTGATTTCCGGGAGATGTGTGTGTCCCATTCTTTAACAGTCCTCCTGGAAACAAAGTTGTCATGACGCCAAACCTTCTCTTATGGAAGAAGAAAGCTGTGATGTTTACAACTGTAACAATTAGCGCTTATTAGCATCAACTAAATGCTGGATTTTCAAAAGTATGTGAAGTGCCATTGTTGCAGTAAACTTGCACAAGGTTCTTGAATGAATTGTTATTGTGGGGACATTGACATTTTCACGCACCTAAACATGATGCTGAACAAAACTAACTGTGTTTGTTTGCTTTATGTGTCATTCAGACGTCCTCTTGGGTGGTCTTTGGCCAATGAAAGTTGCTATGGAGTCCAGACCTTCTGCCTTCTGCCTTCAGTTTGAAGGTCTGGCTATGCGAGACTAGTGGAAACACAGCTTGATTTTGGCCTTTCGACCAAGTAGATATAGCCGCAGACTGGAGAACTCCAAAATGGGGCGTAAACTCCAAAAATGGGCGGTATCTCAAAAAGGAGGTGAAGTCTTCATGTGCAAAGACTTTCGCTTCCACCAAATGTTGACTTACATTTCAAAATAAAAGTTTGAAAATTAAACACTGTTTCTGGCTGAAAGATGAACGGATCTTACATAAAATTTAGACATGTTGAATACAGTTATAAAACATGCCATATAAATAAATATGCCTGTATGCAAATGAATACATATTTGTATGAATACATTTTTATTTATTATCGAGATATAGCTGATCAAACTTTCATCTTTTAGGGGCGAATGCTCCTTAAGTCCCGGAGCTCGTGGCCAGTCGATGGCATACGAATGGGGCAGAGGAAACCTCTCATTCGCCTGAGTTTGAAGCTCTGGGTCCCCACCCCTCACGAAATATAAGCGGGAATCCTCTGCGAGCTGTCTCAGCGCGGCGTATGGGAATGTTTGATTGTATCATTTTGTTCTAAATGACAGGGGCATCCAAGAACTCGCGATTCGCAGAGTAGGAGGGGGCAGTGCAACTAAAAAGGTTCTGTTGTCCGGTGAGGTCCAGTTGGGGAGTTAAGGATGGCCAAATGTAATGTGGGGTGTAGGGTAGGGTAATACTGGGTTCAGACTAAATTATGTTTTTGTCGGTTACGATAGTCACTGTGTCAGACTATATAATTTTGACTCCTAAAATCTTGTCATGTGGTGGACAAGAAATATGTCAGACTACACGTTCGGTCATAGATGACCGAAAAAACTAAACATGCTAGTCTTTCTGTCGTGACGTCGTGAAGCATTACAGACGCGGCATCGGCTGTCGCCCACTATGACACACTACGTGAGCTGAAATGATTGAATCTTGCGTCTCGATGCCCAATGTCATTTACGAATCCCCACAACACCCTACGACAATTCTGTAGTCTGAACCGGGCATTAGGGGTTAGTATTGTTGTAGCATTATGTAGGAAATCAGCACTGTGATTGACATGTCCAAAGAAATCTTTAGAATCAGCTGGCTCGATGTCCGAGCTTATTGGCCCCACCCAGTGTGTAGTTAGCCCTGGCTCAAACTGGCCCGAAAGTGGAAAAGCGGCTATAGATTTTATCATTAAAGGAACAGTTCACCCAAAAATAAAAAATAAATCATTTACTCATCCTCATGTCATTCCAAACCCATAAGACTTTTGTTCTTCTTCGAAACACAAATGAAGATATTTTTAATATTCTCCATTGAAAGTCTACAAAATCAACAATGTCAACCTTCAAAAAGTGAAGACATCATAAAAGTAATCCATATGATTATCTATTTAAACACTGATCAATAAACATACTGTAGAGCACATCAAATATTATCAACAGAAGGGCAAATGTGTTTAATTGGTGAGAACCAATCAGGTTTGTTCTGACATGACAAGCATGCATGTTTAAAACAGAATACTGAAAGAATATTAAAAATGTCTTCATTTGGGTTCTGAAGATAAAAGATATATGGGTTTGAAGCGACATGAGGGTGACTAAATGATGCAATAATTTTTGGGTGAACTATCCCTCTCTCTTTTTTATTTGTCCCTCTTTACCTCTTGTATTGCCACTCTTTAGGTTCACAGATTGCCGTCATTATAATACAACCTTTCAACTATTTCGGATAACTTGTGTGTGTTCACTGATGCACAATTAATTCAGTTCAAACAACGGAGAAAATGATGTTTGTTTCATCCTCACTGATCACATCAGATCAGTCAGGAGGAAAGAGGAGTTTCTGTCCCACACATCTCTCTGTGGCTCAGATGTCCCAGTGTGCTTTAGTGAGCGTATTCCCTGAGGCGCTGTCTCTCTCTGCGGACACAATGGCTTGCTCGGCACTGACATCATGATAGGATCATGCACATATGAACACATACTTTTAACATACTATTTCTCCATGTCCAAGAAAAGAACAGATCCACTTTGTTCCCAATGTCACGTGCAGTTTCATGCTTTTTAAGCAGCACTAAAGAATTTAGAACCAAAAAAGATGAGATGAGAAAGT
Source organism: Megalobrama amblycephala (assembly GCF_018812025.1). Classification (NCBI taxonomy): domain Eukaryota; kingdom Metazoa; phylum Chordata; class Actinopteri; order Cypriniformes; family Xenocyprididae; genus Megalobrama; species Megalobrama amblycephala. Next base: position 43,754,376 of record NC_063050.1, read on the forward strand.
AAATGTTGAACCAATTTTATATTTATATATTTGTATGATTTGTGCTGATATTTTTATTTTAAATGTCCTGTTTTAAAATGTTTGAATAATTTAAAATATTTGTATATTTAAATATAATAATGAACACATTTTTCTATATTATAATTATTTATAAATTATGTCATATATTTTTATTCTTTTATTTTTTTAATTCATTTTATACTGTACTTATGAAGAAGCCTTTTAAGTTCCTTTTGATGATTTACTATTTCTAATCATGCTACCAGAACAGAATAACAGCCCACAATGTAACATATTAAGTGAATGGAAAGAGATTTAATACTCCTAGAAAAACTATATTTTTGGACAACCCCAAATATATATTATTTTCCCTTTTTGATTTAATTACTTTAAAAAATTTTTTTTTTTTTTTTTTTTATGACTAGACATTAGGAATAATATATAAACAGAGAGTTAATAATGCTTGTTAGAATAGGTTGTAACAATTGATCTCATTTAAAATCAATTCTTGAAGTCTGCTTTATAATGACATATTAAAGCAGGGATTTAATATATGAATTATTAAAGCTGAGGTTTGTAGAAGACAGATGTAGCTACTTTATGCTAAAATTGGAGAGATCTTAGGGGTGCAAAACTCCCTGGAGGGCCACAGTTCTGCAGAGTTTAGCTTCACCTCTAATTAAACACACCTGATCAAACTAACCAAGTCCTTCAGGATTATTTGAAAACTACAGGTAGGTATGTTGGAACAGGTTTGAAACTAAACTCTGCAGGACTGTGGCCTGCAGGAGCTGAGTTTGGCACACTTGATCTAGGACCAAAAACCACCATCCCAATTACAACCATCCCTGGTCTCTCACCTCTCTTTCAGCCTTTATCTCATGCTACATTTAATATGTGATGTCTATCTGTAGGCCATACACTGTAAAAAATGAATGTGATTTTAACGGTAAAATACTGTAAAAATGCTACAGAAAAAAATTGTAAATAGGTTAACAGTAAGTTCCCGTATTATATACAGGTAAAAACTGTAAAAGCTCTAACCAGACATTCATGCAATTTTCACAGTAAAATGCTGTAAATTTTAGGATTTTATAAGTAATAAAGACAAAATCAATGTGTTATATACAGTCAAAATCTGTAAACTGATGTTCACACAATTTCCTGTGTGACACTCCACATTTGAAAGTGTTTTGTTTAAATAATCATGTTTCTTAATAGTTTTTTGTTATCAGTTATGTTCATTAGGGTTTTATGTTACATCTTCTGTTGTTTAATGAATGTTTATTGCATTATTTAAGTATTGTGGGTTACCATGATGGTGTTTTGCGTTTGTGTGCACCTTCTTTATAATAGTATGTACTTCAGCTAGTGGAAAAGCTACTTGTGATGAACTCTGATTCTTCATGTGGCTTTCTCTTTTACAACCTGCATTATTATGGTGGCTGTCAGTATATGTTAAAGGTACAAAACAGATTTTAGTAGTAGTGTGCATTGTTGAATTTGTTGGTTTACATTCAAATTTTCTTAAATTACAGTTTTATGCTGTAAAATTTACAGTTTGTTCTGTAAATGTGTTTACAGTTTTTCTGTATTTTTTACAAAATTATTCTGGCAACCACAGCTGCCAAAATTATTTTGTAAAAACTACAGATTTTTTTTACAGTATACATTACAATGACAAAGAATCTTTTTAAAGCTATTAGTTCACCCAAAAATGAAAATTCTGTCGACATTTACTCACCCTCATGTCGTTCCAAACCTGTAATGCTTTCGTTCATCTTTGAAACACAAATTAAGTTATTTTACTGAAATTCAATAGATTTCTGTCCCTCCATTGACATTCCATGCAACTACCACTTTGACGATTCAAAAAGATCATAAAATTTATCCATATGAATTGAGCTGTTTAGTTCAAATTTTCTGAAGAGACACGATAAGCAAGTACGGTTCAGCCTCTGTTTATTTCCGATGATCAATGTTTATATATAATAAAAAACTTAATTCAATATGTTCATCATATAAAGTGATCGTGTCTCAAAATTTAGACTAAACCACTCAATTCATATGGATTTTTATGATCTCTTTATGAACATTTTGAAGCATCAAAATATCAGTTGCGTAGCTGTCTATGGAGGGACAGAAATCTCTCAGATTTCATTTAAAATATCTTCATTTGTGTTTTGAAGATGAATGAAGGTTTTACAGGTTTGTAACGACATGAGGATGAGTATTTGATGACCATTTTTTTTCTTCAGTTTTGGGTGAACTAACCCATAAGTCAATCTCTGGGTGATCATCTGTGCAAGGTCTGTCTCTAAGCCAACTTAGTACTTTGGAAAGCAACTGGTCTGAATGTTGGGTTCATAATCAGAGCAGCTCCTTTGTGGAAAATTTCTTATCCAGCTTAATTTCATGGTTAAGTGCTCAGTTGGCGAAACTCATGCATTATGGCTGATGAGGTCAATAAAGGTGAATTAGAACTGAGAAATGTTTCAGACACATAGAAACACCTTTTAACAACTAAAACTCACTGTTGGCACCAGCCAATTGGTGCCATTTGTGAGTATATACACATTTACAAACATGACTTTCATGAAATTTCACACTTTCCTGCTTAAGCTGATTATGTGTTCACCAAATATATTAAATATGCTTACATTCTGCAGTTTTAGTGGGCCTGGGCAGTTTTGCAATTAATTTGGTTTGTAATGTTTATCAGCATGGAAGCTTTCACTCAAGTAAATAATATCCTGATGAGGTTTGAATGCAGACCTGCACTATTCAAATTCTGACATCATTGCTCCTCTTAAAGCAGTCTTGGGTGCTGAAAACAGTTTATCATCCTCATGGCAATGTTCATATTCTTTTTATGATGTTCATTTAAATCCTGCAGTGAAATGAATAAACATGTAGTTGGTGTATGCAGCTGTTGCAATATAATAAAATATGTTATAAGCTATAATATGATAGGCTATGAAATATATAATTTTATACATTCTCCTTCTAAATTTTGCTTAGAATTCCATTGTATTGTTTAAAGTGACACAAAATATATGCTACATAAAAAAAATGAAGTCTGAAGGAGTTCACCAGAGGATGGCAGCCTTGAACAGATCGTTTCAAATGCAAACAGCTTAATGTTATCAAGTTAGAAAAGCCATTATAAGTCAAGCTCCTAGACATAGACCTGCTCCTGCTCCAATCCAAGCTGTTATTTTAGTTGTAAATCTGCCTAATGTGACCAAGGGATGAGACATTAAACCTAGAAGCCATTGAAATGTCGTTATCTTGTTGCTCTGAGGTCTGAAACTTTTGTTAGCATCACCTGCGAGCCATGTGACTGGAACAACCTATTTAAATTTCAAATAATTCTGCTGTTGTTTTTGCTTTCCAGGGTGATGTCTGAACAATGAGCACTTGAGGAAGATGTGCCACTGAGCTGCATAACTGAGCAGGACAGGAGTACGGGGACCGTCATGTTTAAAACAAGCCAAATTGCTATTAGACTTTCAAAAATGATGGCGTGACAGTATAAGGAAGAGGAGATTAACTACTTTGAAGTGAATGAAGGAGAGAAATCATAACGTTCAATTTATGATGGCTGTAGGAATGAGAGGATTTCCTTTCATAGAGTTAACTTACTCTAGAAGGCACATGTGAATTGTAAAGTAAAATACAGTAAAATACAGTTTTTTAGCATGATTTGAGCTATAAAAGCAATGATATTTATTATAATGTGATCAGATTTGTATCAACCCAGACTCGTTGAAAAGAACATGCCTGTGGTGACATTTCTGCAAAAGGATATTGCTTCTTGCATGTTTCATGGCACAAATTTCCATGAAACAGATAAACATGAATCTGGCAACTTGATTGCTGAATGTTGGCAGTTCGGGAATGTTAAATCACATTTGTAAATAATGTGAGAAAAAAATGCATTTGTTGAAACAACCATGCCATTTTAGCTTGTTTATACAAGTCTTTAAGCTCTTTATTGAGTATAGAGACTGTGGTTCTCAACCTTTGTTCTGGAGTACCCCCAACAGTACACATTTTGGATGTCTCTCTAATTTGGCACAACCATTTCAGGTCTTGATGTCTCTACTAATGAGCTGATGAGTTGAATCAGGTATGTTTGATTAGAGAGAGATACAAAATGTGCAGAGTTGGGGTACTCCAGAACCAGGGTTGGGAACCACCGTTTTATAGGACTCTTAAGGCCCCGATATACTTCAAACGAAGTTCTTTTTCATTCTTCGTTTAGGAGTAAAACTAAGTTCGAAATGCGTGACCAGCAATATACTGTAATTGAACATCTGACGCCGCCCACATTGCGGAGAGCAACGGTTACATGAATATGTAAATAGATGCTGCGTGATTTCTTCTCAGTAACATAATAAATGCAACAAAAATGAGAAAACTGCAAGCATTTTTATAGAAAGCATAAGAAAAGTGTCTGAATCATAACAACATTGGTATGTTAGCATGAGCTCTGCAAATTAGCACTCCAGTCACATTTATTTATATAGCACTCTATTCAACAGATTGCTTAAAAGCAAGCAGCTTTACAGTATCAAAATAGTGTCAGTGCCTCATTTCATCAGAAGCACAACTTCATGAACTTCAACGTTTGTACTATGTTTTCACCCGCAGAGATCTTACCTCAACAAACTACGGACGAAATGAGTCAGAGATTAGTTCCACACGAATAAAGGTGGAGCCTTGGCGCACACCTCCTATTACATAATCGTCACGGACCAATGGTAGTACGAAGGTATTTTGCAGCTGGAACGAACTTTTCCTGAAAGTTCGCATTGACAAAACGTTTCGAACTTCAAAAAAGAACACAAAACGAACTTTGTTTTGGCCTGATTTTGTTCTTTGATTTCATTTGAAGTATATCGGGGCCTTTACCCAAGTGCAATGCTGTACCAGGTGAGCTACTGAGCAAGTTTACTATGTCAGAAAAGTACATACCGTATGGAGCTCATTATTTAATGCAAATGGCAACATGTATGCAGTGTGTGTCAAATATGTGTAGTCATGCAATATGATAAAGTGCATGTTTTTGAAGTCTTATTGTGCAAGGAACATGCGAAAACAAGTGCCCATATGATCATAATTTGTGTAAAAAGGAATAAATGTTGTTGTTGTTGTTTTACTGCCAGTAGTGTTGATTTCAGCTGGAAACTGCAATGAACTGCATTGCATGTATAAGTTCTTTGCAAAAATGTAGGCAGAGGTGGTTGCCTGGGACATTACCAAAATGGCCACCAAATAAACTTAATTTCCTTAAAGGGATAGTTCACCCAAAAATGAAAATTCTGTCATCATTTACTCACCCTCAATTTGTTCTGCTTGGGTACAATCATTCTTCCAAAAATCTTCTTTTGTGTACAGCAGAACAAAGAAATTTATACAGGTTTGGAACAACTTGAGGGGGAGTAAATGATTACAGAATTTTCATTTTTGGGTGAACTATCCCTTTAAATAGACTTTCGAATACACACACTTACACATACATTCACAATGCATGAGTAGAAAAGGAAACTAAGTAGAAACTCACCAGCTGTAGCCAGGCGTTGGTTATTAATACCTGATTTTTTTCATCCTGGGGCAGGGAAAAAGGAGAGAAAAAGAGATTCAGTATCAAATGAGGACATAAATGAAGGATTACTTCAAATTTAACAAATCTCCTTTCTGCTTCTATAATCCCAACCCTTTTTATGAACAAAGATTTTGTTCCTTTTTTGGCCTCTGTGTACTATTCGCTCTCTAGCTCTCTCTTTCTCTCACACACAAAAGCAGCCTTTTGCAGCGTTTGAGATAAGGCCAAAAGAGACCAGCTATGACACTCAATGAATAGGAGCAATCAAACCTTAAAGCAGTTTCACAATGACAATCACCATTACAATACAGATCTCATAGTAAACCTCTTGGGATTTAAAGCTTCACTTCAACATACATCGATCTGTGTGTTTATGTTAGCTCAAGAACATTCAGCTTTGAATGATCAAAGATGTTTGTTTCATTCAGAGAAGTGTCCGCTCTGATTTCCTCACATTTCATTCAATTTGGACCAGGGATGATCTACAGTGTCATCAATTTGTCATGTTTTTACCCTTAGATATTCTTGTTCCTGGCTTCAGCTATAAGTAACTGACCGATAAGCACAGAGAGCATCAGCTTCAGACAGTTCCAAATGAAGTGTAAACACAGTTTATACACAACATCAAAGATAGAGAATAAATAAGATTTGGAAAACAAACAAAAAAAGATCTCTTTTATACGGAGCCCAGGACATGACATGCAGGAAAAAAAATAGTAGGCCAAATCGTGCACACAATTCGTTCCCTCAATTTACTAAAACTTGCGCACGATTTAGTAAATCGAGGGAACAAAATAGTAAATTGTGCGCACAATTACATTTTTTACATAATTTACCATTTAGTCGATTGTGTAGGCTAAAACGTAACCGTAGTACTACAGATGAATTTGATGAACAAACCAAATTACTTGTCCAATGTTTTCAATCCAGAGGGTATCCAGAAAATTGGTTAAATAGTGCATTAGAAAAGATTAACAAATTAGATAGAAGTGACCTCTTGTGCACAAGTAAATCCAAACATAAACAAATAAAATTATCAGTAAATTGAATATTAACATATAATGAGAATCATTCGAAGTAGAGAAGTAGAAGGTGTAGAAGGTGTGTCACATGCCAGAACTTGATAAAATGTAATTGATTTATATGTCCAATGACAAGCAAATGCTTCAAAATTAAATCTTGTATCACCTGTACCACTTGCAATGTGATCTATATGTTAATTTAAAGTGTACTTGTCAAAAGATATATATCGGAAAATCATCACGACAATTGAAATTACGGCTTAATGAACATAAATCAAGCATTAGACATCAAAATTTTACTTCGTCAGTCGCAAGACATTTCAACAAGCTGTGACATAACATCAAACAATTGGAATGTATAGGGATAGAGGACGATTTAGGATCATAAAGAGGTGGTGATATAAATAAAGAATTATTGAAACGAGCAGCATTTTGGATCGATAAACCGAAATCACTTGCTCTTAATGGTATGAATGAGGAATTTGATTTTTCTGTTTTCTATAATGTGATGTAGAGAAAATTGCATTATATGATTTTTACAAATGTCACAAAATAAATTAAATATTCTAAGTGTGAAGACCCATGCTGATATGCATAATTTATATATATATATATATATATATATATATATATATATATATATATATATATATAGCCTTGATGGGGCCAGTATTCCACAACTATTAACTATTACATTCAGGAGGTCAGTTTAGAGTTGACATAAACAGTTTTGTTGCAGTTGATCTTAAATTTCAGTTCAAATCTTTCCCTTAAGGCACCAATGATTGCTCATGCTGAAGAGGAACCCGTCTTTGCTTTTTGTCTCCAGCCTCTGTCAATGAGCTTCCTGTTTAATGCGCAAAGATGTCTCTTTTGGCAACTACAGAGTGGGTGCATTAGCCATTCAGTTCCTAGGACATTCCAGCATGAACAGAGATGGTTATTAAAATAGGATAACTGAAACCTCAAAGATGTTTTTAAAAAAGGTGGTTGGAATTGTGGTTCAGGAACCCCAGAAGATAACAAAGGGAAGATTGCTTTTTGGACTTTTTTCTCAGAATTGAGTTATAAATGTGATATTGCGAGAAATAAAGCCAGAACTGTGAAAAATAAACTTGCAATTGCAAGAAATAAAGTCAGAATTGCACAATATAAACTAGCAATTCTGAGAAAAAAAAAAAAAAAAAAAAGGTTGAATTGTGAGATATAAACTCTCAATGTGAGAATTAAAGTCAGAATTGTGAGATAAAAATTCGCAATTACCTTATTTTCTGTGGCGGAAATAAAAGCTTCCATGGATATCCCTGTTTATTTGTCAGAAAAAGTGGCATATACTTTTGTTAAAGCTTTTGTTAAAACTACAGATTGAACTTGTATTACTGCCCACACACAGTCGGATCAATAGAGCATCGGTGCCACAATCATAAGTGCATTATGGGAGTTGAAATTTTTAGCAAAAGGGAACGCCACTCTGTTCCCTTTCGAAAGGGGAACTTCTACTCTGCGCTGACTGCGCTACGGGGAACGTCCTACGTGACCCGTGCTCGAAATGCCAAAAATCACCACACTCCAATCCTATTAGCCGGCGACAGCCTATCACGTCAAACGGCGCGAACCGTGACGTATAAAGGGAGCGCCTGGGGAATCAGCCGACATCTTTTTGTCTTTTCGCGACTGCTTTTGCTCGTGCCTTTATCACTCTGCCAAAAGAGAAATATGTCTGCTAAATCGCTCAGGAAGTGTGCTGATCCTTGTCCCAGGTTTCTGACACCGGAGGACACACACAACTTGTGCGTTTTCTGTCTGGGCGAGGAGCACGAACGGACAGTACTCGAGGGTGCTGCCTGTGCTAACTGTGAGCGTTTTCCTATGAGAACGCTCCGTTCTCGTTTGGCCCTCTTCTCGAGGGGAGAGGTGCCACCACCGCTGCCTGGTGGTTCCGGCCCCGCTCGTGCTGAGGCTCAGCGGCGATTGAAACCATGGGGCTCGCAGGTGGAGCTCGCTGAAGAATTTGAGAGGGGTGTCAATCTTTCTCAGGCTGAAGCGACTGACGAGGACGCGCTTCTGGCGGATGACGACGATGTTTTATCCTTAACATCCTCAGACACAGGAGCGAGTGCTCTCTTGGCCCAAGGCCCCGGAGAGCAGGAGATGGCCGTGGTGGAAGAAGCGGGCGAGCCCGTGGCTCCCGCTAGGCCTCCCTGCGCGGCGTTTTCGGAGTTGTTGGAGGTTATGGAACGCGCCTCGAGCAGACTGCAGCTGCCCTGGGAGCGCGTGAGGAGGGAATCCGCTCGCAGCAGGTTAGACGATCATTTTCTCTCTGCCCATAACCTGGCAACTCCAGCGAGCCTTCCATTCCTTCCCGATCTTCATGCTGAGATCGAGAAGGCATGGAAGAACCCGTACTCGGCCCGAATCCATCAGCATCAACATCAGCGAGCTGACTTCGCTGATGTTGAGGGATTGGGCCAGCGTGGGTACGTGTCGATGCCTCCTGTAGAAGAGACGTTTGCGAACTCGCTACAGGGAGTGCACAGACACTAAAAGCTCCGGCCCTGCCATCCAAAGCGTTGAAGGTGACGTCACGTTTGAATGGCAGGGCTTACGCCGCTGCAGGTCAGGCTGGTGCTGCGTTGCACACTATGTCAGTGCTTCTGGCGTACCAGGCTGATCTGCTTATGGATTTTGATCAGGGTCAAGGTCTTTCCGCTGAGGCGGTCGCAGAGTTGCGTCGGACCACGGATCTCGCTCTGAGGGCCACCAAACAGACTGCCGCCTCGATCGGTCGATCTATGGCCGGCATGGTGGCCACTGAGCGCCATCTGTGGCTCAACTGTGCGGACATCGGGGAGAAAGAGAAACAGTTTCTCCTCGATGCCCTGGTTTCGCCCACTGAACTTTTTGGCACCTCCGTGCAGGCGGTGGTTGAGAAGTTCAGGGAGGCGAAGATGTGCTCCGCGGCGTATAGATCTTGCATCCCGCTCAGATCCAGCTCTGGGCCCAGACAGCCGGGAGGTCCTGGGCCGTCTCGAGCCGAGGCTCAGAGGCAGGCCCAGAGGGAAAGTGTCGCCACTCGTGCGCCTCCTCCTCCTCAGAGTAAGTCGCAGAGACGGCGAGACGCTAGAAGGAAGAAGCAAGATCTGAGGGAGGTGATCGAGGAGTGGCGCCAGCAGCGCCGGTAATCGATCCCCTCTCTCGCGAGGGCTTTCTCTCGCCCTCGCTCTTCCTTCGCCTCCCGGTAGCGTTTTGTGACATCTATATGCTGCGGGCTTTACAGTCGGGCTGATGTTGTGGGCCTATGATGAATATATTTCTGACGGCCCGCCATCTGGCTTGATACTGAAAGTGCTTTTGGGCTTTGGGACTTTGGATTTTCCCCTCCGTGTGACGAATCAGGGAAGAATCTGCGTTCTACAAGCCGCAGGAGCTAAGCCAGGTCCATTTTTCTTTCTCAATATAGACCTTGCTTTGCCTGTATAGCTTTCCGTGCATATAGTTGTCATCTGTTCATGTTTTTATGGGGTTATTTGGGCGAATAACTGTATGTTAGGCTGACTGTTACAGGCAGGCCCTTTATGGCCGCTTTGTTGTTTAGCGTTGGTGTAGTTTCTTGGCTGATACTATGTATAGCTAGAACTAGCTTTCGCTATTGTCAGTTATGTGTTGGCCGGTTCTTCGGCCACCTAATGCTGTCGCTCGCGCTGCTTTCTCCGTGTGTTTGGGAATTTGTAGCCCGAGTGTAGCTTTGTCTACATACAGTCCTTAGCTAGCGGCTAGGCTAGAACTAGGTTAGGTGTATGTTTGTTTACACCCCCCTGTCATAACTATCCCCCTGTGGTTGTATAGTTCCTAGTTCTGGCCTCCTTCTGAGGAAGTTGCTGGCCGTTTTTTTTTTTTTGCCCATATTTCCCTTTCATATGTTTATGCAGGCATGTTATGTGAGCGTGCTTGTGCTGCCACAGGTTACACCTGTTCTCTATGATAGCAGGCTTTATCCGGCCTCTATTTTTGAATACAGTGTTTTTTTTGTACTCCCCGGTTTGGGTTTGTGTTTCACTGAGTGCATCACCTGTTGGATCGCACACTCAGGATGAGTGTAGGGAATTTTTGTTTACCCGACCTCTCCCGGTCGTTTGCACCACAGCATCTGGGGTTCATTGCTGATTGATTGTTGGCTATTTTTAGCCTCTCTGTATGCAGCTTGTTTGGATACAGCGCTGTTGGTCTACGATGCTGGTTACGCTCACGCTGTTTAGCATGATTTACATTGCCTGCTGGAATGTGTATGCCTAGGCTCAGGTTGTGTAGCTAGTTCCCTTAAATTTGTCATTTTAGGTTATACTGGCCCTTCCTTGTAGCTAGGGCCCTGTCATGACCACGGGCTGGTGCCACATGGTTCTTTAAGCAGCAGGCCTCACTAGGCTTCTCTTATAGCTTCCTGTTGGCCCAGCTACGCTAGTCGTGTACGGGCATTATTCCATGATTGAATAACTAGCTATCGCCGCGCGCTTTTAAGGTTACAGGCCGCTTTCAGGCCTTCCTTTGCTAGCATGTCGGAGTTTAGTTTGATACTCCTCTCGCTGAGAGTAAAATATGTTTTTACTGAGTATTTTGTGCGTTTATTCCCTTTAGCTCTAGTCGAGCTAAAATATTTTCCGTCTAATTAACGGGTTCTATTTTTGCTCCTAGAACGTTAGTAGCCGCTGGCTGATGTCGCGTGTGACGGGTAGGCCGTAAAGGCCTCCTGTGAAGCGTGCTGACCTTCGACAGCAAAAGGGGATGGTTTCGCCGGCTGGCCGGGTCTCGGGTTGACTATGACCTCCTGTGTAGTCGGTCTGTTCAGCCTGAACTCTGATAACACTGCCACGAGCTGATGCCACGTGCCTGCTGGGATTATAGGCCCATGGGGCCTTTCCTTAGCGCATTATGGCGTATGTTGTACTCCTCTTGCTTAAAGAGTAGAAAGGTACTTCACCGAGTGCACTGCTCGTTGGTTTGTGTTGGACGGGCTGTCTCGTGGGCACTTGCAGCTGTTATGTCTTGGTGTTTGCTCCACCTTGATATGCAATAGGGTGTGGCCCTACAGGCCATCCTGGGCTACCGCCGTCTGCATTCAGTTCTCTGGTGAACTCTGGTTATGTTGCAGGCCCCTTTTCCCGGCCTCCATGACTATGTGCCCGCTTTACGGTCTGTCTGTTAGGTTGAGCTTTGTACTTCCCTTCGGGGTTAACTGCGTAATTGTGCTTAGCTCCCTAAGCTGGTTTGGTTGTAGACTTCTATGAAGTCTCCCGTTGGACTGGCCCCCAGGCTGGTTTGTGCTCCCCTGGGTCAGGGGTCTTTAGCACACAGCCTCCTCAGCACCTTGTTAACGGCTGAGTAGATCCTTGGATGAGTGGTTGTACTCCCCTCATATGAGGGTCCATAGCGTTTAGCTGAGTTCCGCTCTCCAGGATGCCCATCTCTGCATGTGGGTTTGAGTTGATTACTGCCTTTGCAGTCGCTCTTTCCTGCTCTCCTCTTTGGAGTTTGCGCTTGGAGATTCTGTATATCAGACAAGGTTGGCTAGGCCAGATTTAGCTTCGCTGGATCTGGCTAGGCCTCCTTGGTGGCAGCGGGTTGGATTTTCCCCCCGAGTGACTGGCCGAGGTTCCTTTGGTTCCTTGGCCACATTCCCTTAAAGGGACCACCTTCTCTCGGGCTGCTGGTTCCAGATGCTCGAGCAGCCTTGGTAGGATTTTTTCGGAAGGCCTCTTTTAGGCTCAGCTTGAGCTGTTGGCCGTAGGGAATGCTGTCACTGACAGCCTTGGAGTTCTGCCCCCGGTTTTTCCCTGGAACTGCCGGATGTGTGTCCAGACATTTGGACTGGCATTCTCCTCTAGCATGGCGGCGTGGGTATATCGTTCCCCGTAGCGCAGTCAGCGCAGAGTAGAAGTTCCCTTTCGAAAGGGAACGTCTCAGGTTACGTATGTAACCATGGTTCCCAGAGAACAGGGAACGAGACTCTGCGCTTTCATGCCATGCTGCGGGATGCCTGCTACAGTCGCTCAAAGACAAAAAGATGTCGGCTGTTTCCCCAGGCGCTCCCTTTATACGTCACGGTCCGCGCCGTTTGACGTGATGGGCTGTCGCCGGCCAATAGGATTGGAGTGTGGTGATTTTTGGCATTTCGAGCACGGGTCACGGAGGACGTTCCCCGTAGCGCAGTCAGCGCAGAGTCTCGTTCCCTCTTCTCAGGAAACCATGGTTACATACGTAACCGGAGACGTTTTCTTTCATCATGTAGCACAAATTTCAGTGTTTTGTACTACTTGTCTCTCCCACATATACAGACAAGTTTTATTAAAAGCCCATCTTGTCAGCAGTATATTCCCACTTTAAAGTAGAAAAATATTTGATATATTGATATATTTACCCTTTGTTGCATTTTTTTTTAATTATTTTTAAGAATGCCTTGATTTTAGGGCCACTAAATGTCATGAATTACTACTATTTTTGTTCATGATGTCAATGAGTATGAGACAAATTCTCACTCTTGAGAACAACGCTTTGTTGTTTTGCCCTTCTTTTTCTTTATTATTAAATTACTATTCTTGGCCTGTCTGCTGAAACTCTGTCACTTGAAAGAATGCCTCTCACTCTTGGGTTCAGCGAGTAAAAGTCTCTTTGTTAAGCCATCTTGATATGAGGTTCCCACCACAAGGTTAGTCATTTCTCTATACAGTATATTCTCCATATGTGTCAAAACCTGAAATTGAGAGAGAGAGAGAGAGAGAGAGAGAGAGGTACAACCTTAAATTTCAAACCGTTAACATGACACATCAGTTGCCTGTTTGATCTTTTGTTTTGTTTTTCTCTGCTGAGTATATATCATTTACTTTTTTTTATCTTGTTCTTCTGTTTCTTCTTTTTTTCCTTCCTTCTGTCTGTTCCTTTGTCACATTAAAGTCCCTGTTGTTTTCTGCTTCTGCAGAAGAAAGTGAATGTAACGTGTTGTCTAAAGGATAAACTGAGGGCTTGTGACATGCAATCAATGTCAGACAGGGGGAAGAAAGTAATAAGAGTGCCAGCGCAATCCTGACCAAAATTTTATCTGTATGGCTCTTGTCTCACAGAGCCAGACATTTAACTAGTGACACACTATAAATACTAACAGGATTCTCAAATTAAATTAAACTGACAACAAAGGTTTTGTTTTTGTTACAATTAATCCTTATTATAATTAAAGTTTACCTTTAAATCCTTAAAAGTTTTGAATATCAGTTATAATAACTGAATATACAACCCGAATTCCGGAAATAAAAAACTAAACTAAACTAAAAATGAAAACTAAAAGACCTTAAAATCACATGAGCCAATATTTTATTCACAATATAATAGCCTGCTACAGGTCTCAAAAAAGTTGGCACGGGGGCAACAAATGGATGAAAAAGCAAGAAATTTTGAAAAGATTCAGCTGGGAGAACACCTAGCAACTAAAGTTAATTGATATCAGGGGCCGTATTCACAAAACATTTTATCTTACCACTATGAGTTCTCCTAAATAGCAGTAAAAGTTCTTAGCTAAGATTTTTCTTAAAACCAATTCACAAACTTTTACTAAGGAATAAACAGAAGTCTTAAGCTAAGAGTAAGGGCGGGGTTGACCTCGTTGCTATGGAGTATACACACAGTGATTGGCTGATGAGGGAGGAGTCAGTGATTTAATCATAGAAATATTGTAGAATGAGGTGTCATGTTTCCATATTAAAATAAAACTTTTAAAATACAAATGTTGCCCTATTAAAATAAATATTTTTTAATAAAAATGTCATATTCAAATAAAGGTTTTAAAATGTAGGCTAAGTGTCACTAATTAAACTAGTATATACAGTTAATTGTGGACCGCCTCTTGGATGTCTGCATCTCAAGAGAATGCAAAAGCGACAAATTATGCTTTATAAACAAAGTTTGGGAGGAACACATTCAAACGGTCTATCTAATCAGCTCAAGAGGAGGAATATATACACAGACGCCTATAGTTACTTCGACAGTTTTCTGCATCCCTCGCCATGCCATCCCTCACTCTCGGCTGGGGATATGGGGAGAACTTTGGGTTTGGGGTAAATTTCAAGCTCGGAGCCCTCTGTCCCTTTGGACAGTATACCAAATATGCTTATATATATATATATTATTATTCTATTCAATCATTTGTAAATGTGAACTCATGAAAACCACTGCCACAGGTAATCGGACAATATATATTTATTTGTTAAAGATTTATTTTTGGCATCTCATTGTAGATTCTAATCTATAAATCAAAATGTATTGCATTTATGAAGAAAAAGTTCAGCACCTAAGGATCTATCACTATTGCCTCAATGGTGTACAGTGTCTTTGGGTGGATTAGGATTGTTTGTGATTTGGTCTTAGTGACTCAGGAGTCCTCTTAACATACTCCTAAACTTTCAAAGACTTAGGAGCTAGTTTTAGCGCTAAAATCCTTTGTGAAATATTCTTAGAGCAAACATTTAGGACTCCTAAAATTAGGACTGACACGCCCATTATTTTTAAGATTTTCTCCTAAATCGGCAAGTTAGGAGCTACTTTTAGCCTCAAGATGTTTTGTGAATACGGCCCCAGGTCTGTAACATGATTAGCTATAAAAGGGATGTCTTAGAGAGGCAGAGTCTCTCAGAAGTAAAGATGGGCAGAGCTGTGAAAGAGTGCGTAAAAAGATTGTGGAATACTTTAAAAACAATGTTCCTAAACATCAAATTGCAAAGGCTTTGCAAATCTCATCATCTACAGTGCATAACATCATCAAAAGGTTCAGAGAAACTGGAGAAATCTCTGTGCGTAAGGGACAAGGCCGAAGACCTTTATTGGTTGCCCGTGGTCTTCGGGCCCTCAGACGACACTGCATCACTCATCAGCATGATTGTGTCAATGACATTACTAAATAGGCCCAGGAATACTTCCAGAAACCACTATTGGTAAACACAATCCGCCATGCCATCTGCAGATGCCAACTAAATCTCTATCATGCAAAAAGGAAGCCATGTGAACATGGTCCCTTCGTGTCCTGTGGGCCAAGGCTAATTTAAAATGTACTATTTCAAAGTGGAAAAGTGGGTAACACTTTACTTGAAGGGGTGTGCATAAGACTGACATGACACCTTCATAATCATGACATGACACGTCATGAATATGAAGGAGGTTTTATGAATGTTTATGACAACTGTCATTAAGTGTCATTCACTCAATTATGTCATTTTTAATGCAAAGATGACATTGTTTGAGATGTCCGAGTTATGACAACTTGACATAAACCAACACATCATAACCTGTCAGTGTCTTTGTCATGACAACTTGACATTATTTAGCTTTATGGGTTAACATTACATTAAACTGTCATGTCGTTGGTTTTGACATTGGCTGTCATGAGGCCATTATAATAGTGTCATAAATATGTATCTTGAGCTCAAGTACAGTGGTACAAATTGAACTTGTCATTAAAATGTCATTAAGTGACAATACTCTGACAAAAAAAATTGTAACAGCATCATGACTATTTTTCATTTCATGTTTGTTTTTTGTTGTTGTTGTTTTTTTTTAGTTTCCTCCAACAGAAGGTCAGATAATAGACAATTTCAAATTTCGTAAAAAAGATGACACTGTTATAAAATAATGGTAACACTTTATTTTAGGGTCTTTTAACTAGTTTCTCATTACTATTAGCATGCATATTACTAGAATATTGACTATTTATTAATAATTATTAAGCACATATTAATGCCTTATTCTGCATGATCTTATTCTACATTCTTAATCCTACCCAATACCTAAACCTAACAATTAACTATAATAAGCAGTAAATTAAGAGTTTATTGAGGGAAAAGTCATAGTTAATCGTTTATATATGTGTTCCCTATACTGAAGTGTTACCAAAATAATGATGTGTTGGTATATGTCAAGTTGTCGTAACAAAGACATCTCAAACAATGTCATCTTTGCATTAAAAATGACATAATTGAGTGAATGACACTTAATGACAGTTGTCATAAACATGCATAAAACCTCCTTCATATTCATGACACGTGTCATGTCAAGATTATGAAGGTGTCATGTCAGTCTTATGCACACCCCTTCAAGTAAAGTGTTACCGAAAAGTGTTCTATGGTCAAACGAGTCCAAATTTGACATTCTTGTTGGAAATCACGGACACCGAGTCCTCTGGGCTAAAGAGGAGGGAGACCTTCCAGCGTGTTATCAGCGTTCAGTTCAAAAGCCAGCATCTCTGATGGTATGGGGGTGCATAAGTGCATACAGTATGGCTAGCTTGCATGTTTTGGAAGGCACTATGAATGCTGAAAGGTATATTAAGGATTTAGAGCAACATATGCTCAGCTCCAGATGACGTCTATTTCAGGGAAGACCTTGTGTATTTCAGCAGCACAATGCAAAACCACATACTGCAGCTATTACAACAGCATGGCTTCATCATAGAAGAGTCTGAATTGGCCTGCCTGCAGTCCAGATCTTTCACCTATAGAGAACATTTGGTGCATCATTAAACAAAAGACAACAACTCTTCAGCAGCTGGAAACCTATATCAGGCAAGAATGGGACCAAATTCTAACACCAAAACTCCAGAAACTCATAACTTCGATGCCCAGACATCTTCAAACTGTTTTGAAAAGAAGAGGAGATACTACACCATGGTAAACATCCCCCCATCCCAACTATTTTGAGACCTGTAGCAGGCATCAAATTTGAAATGAGCTGTGGATGATTATGAGTGTCCAGAGGAACTGTTAACTGACTTAAAGTAATTTCTCTCTATATAAATGTTTTACAAAAAATGCAGTTTGATGTGCTATGCTATCAGAATGGCGTAGGGAAGTTCTTGAAAATGTGTGATGTTTCGATCAGATAATTCATAGTTATCCATAATTTCACAGACATAAAGTGGAAAACAGTCCTGCTGTGAAAATCTAATTTACTTTCTATTAAGTGCCTCAGACAAAACCCTCAATATCTTTCAAAAAATTGATTCCACCATCCTCATAAACCTTAAAATCCAATGATTAATGGATTTGAAACTTAAAGTTCATTGTAGCTGCCAATACATTTTAAATAGCAATGTGTTTCCTGGCAAACTGGTAAACCTGTACACAATGACTTTTAGACTGTAGCCAACCAGATTTTAACTGCCAATTTTCAGCCAGTCTTGCCATTTTTGTAAGCATACATATATACATATTAGATGGTCACTGAACATGTGCAGCAAAAAAAAAAACAAAAAAAAACAAACAAACAAACAAACAAAAAACAGGAACAGCATATGCAATATTACTGCATTTATGGATTAGACCTTCACAGCTAAGTTTTTCCAAACATCTTTTTTTCTGCATAGATATGGCAGTAATCATAAAATTGCAGTTCTATTCCAGTATCTCACTGAAGCATGAACACAGCATAAGGGAGCTGCCTATACTGCATGAACATCACATAATTTTGCTTGTGTCTAAAACAATGCAATACAATACTGTCTAAATTATTTTAATCTTGATTTCTCACAGCTTGTGTGTTTTTTTTTTTTTTCTTGGCAAGTCAGAGTGAACTACAGTGCTAATAGAGTCTCGCGAAAGCCAAGGTCAGGATTTTCATATAACAGACTGAATTTCAGTTTGTTTTATACCAAACCCTATCCTATTCCCCCAGAACACTTGTAATATAAAGCATGTGTTGCATGGGATCATTCTGTGATACTTTTGTGTCTTTTTTAACAAGCTTGATGCTGGTCGCTATTCACTGCCATTATACAGTATGAAACATCCATACAGATTTTAAACTTAAGGCACATCACCCATGCGAGAAATATAGTTTGCTATCCAGTACAGTATGTGGCAACAATGCTCCTAAAGAGTGGATCGCCATTAAAAAAATGTGTAATCATTACTTTTGCACTTTTGTGCAATTTTGTACTTCAAGGTAAATGGGAAATTTTTATGATTTCGCCATTCTGGATTAAAGAAGAATAGGATACAGTAAAAGGAAGTTCAACACTTTTATTTCTAAATGTAATCTAAAGTAATTTTTGCTTATTAGTATGGTTGAATTAGATCATTGAAGGTCATTAGCAAAGACATTGGTTAATAAAGTGAGATTAAATACATAAAGTAGGCCTATATTTGTGTAATTTAATATAGTTAATTATTACATGTTTGCGTAAAAATCTAAAATTCCATTTTACTGTTTTTATTAATTTTGAGGAATACTGATTGCTTTCGTGTAAGTGAGATGAGTAAATGCATGTTCACATTTAGTCTAGAACTACAATAACCATCATGTTCACACAGTGCACATAACATCTCTGCACTTTATTTCTCTCAACATGGGGACAGGAGAGCTGTCAGTCAATAAATGTGAAAAAGTAACTTAGATATTTTGTTGTAAATTGAAAAAGTAATGCATTATTTTACTAGTTACTTGAAAAAGTAATCTGTTTACGTAACTCAAGTTACTTGTAATGAGTTACCCCCAACACTGTTTACAGTAAGCATACTGTAAATTGTTTGAATTACTTTTATGTCTACATCTCCAAAAAGTCAGCATATTTAAGATGAGTTCATCATGAGTTCATAAGCTGCTTATTTAGTGCTGATTTTGTAAATAGTTGTAGAGTAACATCATGACTCACTTATCAACCTGTTCAGGCTTCATGAAACTTCATCACAGTCAATAACCAATTATGAGTTTTGGATAATGCGACTGTCTAACACAATTCTGTGAATGAACACTTCTACAATACTTAGGAAATGAAACACATGAAAACCTGCCTGTGCTAATGAGCAGTGACTGACTATTGTGATCGTAAAGATAAGGAGGTGCATGAGCGTTTTCGCTCTGTGAACTGATAAATTGAATCTTTCATATGGAAAAGCTGTGGAATGAACATACATTGCAGATGACAGGAGATTATCCATAAATCTGGAGGCTCTTTAAATGGAGAATATAATAATGAGTGTCTTTTGAGTTGATAAAAAGAGGATGTGACTAACAATATGCACACAATATGAGCGGGAAGTGAACAATGGAGCCAGAACTATGGAGAATTGAAGCTACTATTCTAGGCCATATCTCTCTACACCCTCTGTCTATCTTTCTCTGACTCTCTCATTCTCTGTACACCCAGAGTATGTGAGTAAAGCGTGTATGATTTTTGCCTGGAGCGAGGAGCATTTTGGACATTTTTGAGTGTTCTCGCTCATTCCAAGATTGTACCAATCATGAGCTTAACGCGTTAGCGGTCCATGATACAATTAGATGTCAGCTAGAATTCCCCATGTGTTTTTGTCAGAGGTGTAGCCTACTGGGCTGTGCACATGCTCTGGCATCATACGCGATAGCACTTGTGTGCAGGTGACCCTGAAATCTTGTTCTGCTTAGGTAATTTCCTGATCCCACCATTTTATCCCCCTTTTACAAAAAGTAACAAAAGAAAACAAAACACACACAAAGAAAACAAAACACACAAAATTAAACAAAAACTTTTATATACTAAATGTTCGATCACATTAGCTGAATTTTAGTGAAATTTCGCAGGCAAAAAATTCATTGTTGGACTGTTTTTGTAAAGAGAGTAACTGGAAGTGGCTGACACCAGAATCCATGCACATAAAAATGTAACACTTAGGTTAAATATATGGTGGATAGAGCAAACTCAGAGCAGGGTTTCTTTCACCATTTTTCAGGGAACGAGCTTAGAGTGGTAAATGGAAAAACTGGAGTGGAGGGTTTACAGAATGCTTTGGTCTTTCCATGAGTGCAGGTTCTCATGCAAAAAAGAGAGAGAGAGAGAGAGAGACAGAAAGAGTGGTTCTGGCTGTCTTGTGGTTTGAGGACGGCAGACGGTGAGTGAGAGAGGCCTGTGCAGCATGGAGACTGGAGGACAGAAGGATGGAGGAGGTCATAGAGGGGTTACTGGTTCTTTGGCCAGGCGGTGAGTGTGAGAGTTTCCTACCCTGAAATGAACCTTCCCTCTAACACTGCTGTTTGCATTTTCTGAATTCACTTTAGGTGTTTGCTGAACCATTAAGAGGACATGTATACACATACTCAAGGGGTCAAATCTAATACATGGTGTTTGACTTCCACCAGACCTCTTTTAAAGGAATGTTTCAGGTTAAAAACAACTAAAGCATTATCATGTTGCGTGTTGATTACCATAGAAAATTATCTAAATATGTCCTTTTTTTTTTTTTTTTTAGACAGTGCTGAACAGTAATGTTCTTACAACGTAAGTAAACTGGGCCAGTGCTCCAGGAGATTTAAAAGCAGAAATGCGAACACTTACATTAATTATTCAGTAAAAAGCTGTTTATTATTTGAGTTGTACATTTGCCTAAAATCATAATTTTGGAGGTGGGAACACTACTCTAGCAGGATTATGGATATGTGTTACTGACTCCCGTTTGTAAAGTAAACAACACAGTGGTTTCCTATTTCTGGTGAGTGTATTATTGTGGCATTATGTGGTCATGATATTAGGCAGTTATCAATTCACTCAGACTCATGCTAACATGTATAATTTTTAATTGTTAAAAATGTGTTTTTTTGTTTTTTTTTTTAGTTTATTGCTTGACCCCACGCACTTTGATTGTTAGTGTCTTACCATAAAAACAGTTTTCCTTTTTTAAAAAGATTAAGGACTAGTCAAAATAATTTTCTGTGGTAAAAAATACAACCCTAAAGCTGCAGTCCATAAGTTTTGCCTCTTTGTCACCATCTCTGTTTGAAACCTGCAATTGCAGTTATTTGCAGAATTATCTTTACTTGGGTTGTGCATCGGCACGGCTGCGGATGAATCTAATGTTCGCTGTCAGTCACCATATCAGTGTGGATACTGTACTTCGATTTTATGCCAAAAAAAACAAAACCCCAGAAAATGTCATCTGAACAAGTAACATGTCTGCCACTTTTGTTCTGACCAACTGAGAAAAAAAGCATTACAATTGCGCTGAAAATGGTGATTAAATGTAACGATCACTTAGCTCGGATCACATCAAACCCTGCAAATTATTATTATTGTTATACTTTGTTCTCAAATAGTTAATGTTAGCAACATCAGCATTGCGTGACTATGTGTATTTAGTGTGTGTTAGCATTACCTGTAGATTTCAATTTCTGTAGCCACTCTGCAGTCTGAAGTCTTTTGCTTTTGACTACGAGAGAATCTCCAGTTGTCACTGATGATTGTCACTTGAAACTTTCTGGATGACAATCCGCCATCAAAATGGTAAGTTAAATTATTCCAGCTGCTGTGAGAAAAGGCTATAAATGTTCCACTTCCAGAAGCATCCTCACATGCCATATAGCCTACTAGCTGGGACTCCTTCATGTAAACAGATGTGATGTAATGACGCAAAGATGAACGGCTGCATGCTCGAATTTCCCACGGAAACCCAACAGTACCGATTTTATTATAAAACATTATTACAAGCTTACTGTTGTGAATCAGGCTATGGTAAGGAGATAGTTTTGGACACTGGCTGGTTATGTACTTGCTCATATTGATTTTGGATAATTTTTAACCAAAAATGTTACAGACTGCAGCATTAAAATTGTAGGGTACAATAGCTCAGTAGTTCACTGGTCAACACTGTCTGCATTTGAACTCTAGATTCTAGATCATTAACTAGAGTTCCAATCTCCCATCAGGCAACATTAATTCCAAACTACTATATTGTCTCCTAAAACTACAAACCGTTTCTATTTAAGCCACTTCTGATTCTGTTTGTGTAAAGTTTTTATTGCACATAATCACAAAATTCTATGCCATGCTGTAATATAATGGACACACTGCATTACAAATCAAACAGAGGCCTTTTCAATGCCAAGTATTTTTCAGCTTTTGTTTCTCACAGTCCACCTATCCTCACACTCATAACCCTCCCGGCACTGCGGTGATGTAGAATGGTGTGGCAGCTGCCACCCCCAGCCCCCCTTGAGCTGATTGCGAACAACTCATGCGTTCACGGTTTCACAGCATCCCAGTCATAGCCTTTGGGCCTCTCGCCATCTGGGGCCGTGCAAGAGCCACGCCACGGCAGCCATGATTTAACACACAGGATAAACAGATATTTCATAATTCACACTGTGAGATGGGTGAATGGAGATAGATTTCAGCCAGGTGACAGGTCCTTTGGGACAGTGGAAATAGGACAGTCAGGCATGCATACTTTTAGTTTCTTATTTTTTTTTTTTTTTTTTTTTTTTTTTTTTTTTTTTAAGTTTTTATTGTTTGCATAAAGGAAGAGGTTAAATATTAAAAGCAATATCAAAATTCAAAGAAAATTTGTAAAATACTGTCAGCAAAACCTGTTTGAAAACAATTCTTTTTGCAATTCTTTTTGGTGCCTCTACAGTATGTTCATAGAAATTATGCACTTTAAATCTGACAATTCCTCCGCACATATACATTTAATGGTCATAAGCCATTTTACAGGATAATCTGCCATGCAAACATGTTGCACTCATCTTCCAGGATGAGAAAGCTAAATTGCATGCTGTTAAGTTTTAGACTCTTGTAAATGTAAGGGTGATGTTTTATGCCTTCCATGGCCTTACAAATCAGCAGATCATTAATCCTTTAGGGGAAAATCTAAAGTGCAGAGTACAGTATGTATTTTTAGTAACGTTGTACACAGTTTAGGTTATATATGCCAAGAGAGCTGGATTCACCATATGGGTATTTGGGCCCTACCAAATCAAAGGGAGTATCATGCAGGACTGTATATTGGAAATGCAGCGCATTGGCCAAAGGCTAAAATAGTTCTGAAGACAAAATGTACCCCATGTCCTAAAAAATCCTTTGATATCAATTTATTGTTCCCTTTCGAGGGAACATCAGTGCTGTGTCATTGTGTTGATGCTACGGGAGCGCCTTCAGCATGGAGTTTGGATAAAAATGAACAAGAAGTTTACGAGATGTGTTCCACCTTGTCCACGCTCTATTCCCAGGGATAAAGGACCAAGTTTTGTGTTTTGTGTTTGGGAGCAGAGCACACTAGGTCAGCTCTCGAAGGAGCTGACTGTCCTCTCTCCAAAGCATTTACAACACGTTCCAAATTATTATGCAAGTGACATATCAGTAAGATTTCAGTTCAATTGTTACTTCCCGTAGTGTTTTCTCCCTCTCTTAATTTACAGGTCCTGTGATTGATTGGATGACGTCTATGCCAGTCATCGTATCCACGCGACATCCCGAGAACCAATCAGACGCTAGTGGGCGTGTATAAAGACCCGGATGTGACAAGTGCCAGGAACTCTGATGGTCCTCCCAGAGATCCTGAGCTGAGCGACCACTCATGATTGCCCCCCAGCCCGTGAGGGAAGCATCCTTCGTTAGCATTACGCGACGACAAGGAACCACCAACACAGGTACTTGGGACAGGAACCAAGGCTTTTTCCACACGACCAGAGCATGAAGGCATCGCCGCATGACTTTGATCATGCGAAAAGGATTTCCCCTCGGAGAAAACCCCTTGGTCCTAAGCCACCACTGCAAGGGTCTCATGTGCAGCAGGCCAAAAGGTATCCTGTTGGACGCAGCTGCTATGAGACCCAACAGTCTTTGAAACAGTTTTACAGTGAATGACTGGCCTAGTTTCACCCCATTCACGGCATTGAGAATGGAACTCACACAAGCAGGAGATAGATGTGCCTGCATCGTGGTGGAGTCCCAAACTCCCAAAGTAGTTGGTAATTTGAGCCGGAACCAGCACACTTTTCTTGGTATTGAGCCACAAGCCTCTTCATGTGTGACAGAACAACATCTCGATATTGAACTGCCAGATGTTCTGTTTGAGCTATAATCAACCAGTTGTCGATATAGTTCAGTACGCGGATGCCCTGGAGTCTCAGTGGAGCCAGAGCTGCATCCACGCACTTCGTAAATGTGCGGGGTGATAAGGCCAAAGGGAAGAACCCTGTACAGGTAAGCTTTGCCCCCGAAAGCAAACCTGAGGAACTTCCTGTGTTGAGGATGGATGGATACATGAAAGTAAGCATCTTTCAGGTCTATCGCAACAAACCAGTCCTCGGACCTGATCTGTGGGATAACCCTCCATCCTTCTTTGGAACAAAGAAGCACTGGTTGTAAAACCCTGACAGCTTGCTGGGAGAAGAACCCCTTCTATAGCTCCTTTTTGCAAGAGCGTCATAACCTCCTGTTCCATTACCAGAGACTGCTCGGGGGTCACCACTGTGGGAAGGACCCCATTAAACTGGGGCGGGCGAGACCCGAATTTGTAACCCTTTTCTATTGTGAGCAGCACCCATTTTGAAATATTTGGGAGAAGTTTCCATTCTGCCAGAAAATTTTATACCTATTTTTTAATACCTGACCCTCTCTGGAGGGGGCTGCCCTCCAATATCCCTCGCCATTGGCATCAGGACCTCTTCGAAGCCTTCTTGGTGATAATTACAGTCTGCAGATCTGTGTTACCCCACAAAGACTTCAGCTGTGTCGCCTGTCCCTGTCCCGAAGCTTTCTGCGGGAGAGCACGGGTGACGACACTTTCTTTGGATGAACGGTCAGACCAGTGCCCTGAAACGGCGAGCCTGTAGGGAACATCTGAATCTCTACAATCCTCCTCTTTCTTGGAGGAACACTGGAAACCACTGCGCCCTGAAGCACACGAGGTGGCAGGGTTGGCAGAACGGTCTCCTTTATTTTCTTTTAAATTCCTCAGAATTTAATGTATTCAATATTTCATTTAATCCTCAAATTAAATGCAGCCAGATTATTTTTTTTTTTTTGAACAGGCTGAATATATTTAGAATACAAAAAAGAATTATAGCTCGTAATAATTCGCAAGGTATTTTAGGGAAAGAAAGACAGGGAAACTCCCGTCTGCTCAGTTCCATCCAAATATAAATACATATATATATATAAAACTACGGACACGTGATCTATGCGCAGACTTAATCTACGCGCTGCCACGCCAACGCGAGATCCGAGCTAAATATATTCTTTAATGAAAACTGCATGCTCCACTCCCAGCAAACAACACATAAACTGTGTGTATCCCCACTTGCTTTATAGTGTAGCACAGGGGGAAACGCGATTCAAACTGCTGTTCACTATTGATTTGTTATAAACGTGTGATTTTGAAACACGATATGTGTGTGAGGTGGCGAGTCCTCAGATCGATATCACAATATCCACCTCCTCAGAGCTGGACATGTGAAATACCGGTACCTCAACCCAGGGGGAGAAACCGCAGAGCATGCTTCCACCTGGGAGACGGCACTGAACCTGGCAGGTAAGGGCAGAGAAAGGGCGGTGCCCGTCTCTAACCCCTCTGTCAGATCCATTTGTGAACCCCACGAATGGAGCCTCCGCTCTGCCTCAGCAGAAGCGGGACCCGATCCGTGGGGAACACTGGAACACAGTGTCCTGAGAGTGAGTTTTTTTTACAGTGCACACAGACAGATCCCTCGAGAGCTGCCTGGGCATGCTCAACTCCCATTCAATTGCTGTTTTTCACCATAATACGTGTCTTTTTTATATATAAATATATGGATTGGTGTGAGTGATTTAGAGCACAGCAGACCTCAGTCAGATAAAGGCTTATTAATGAAAGTTCCTGTCAAAAAAAATTAACTGTATTAAAAGGGCAGCTATAAAAAAAGCCAGTGTTGAGCAGCAAACAGGTATGTGAAGAATCTGGTGTCTCTGGAGTCTCAAGAAGCTCTCCATGCAGGTTGGCAGTTTTGTGTAAAGATGCATTTTAGCCACCACTAACCAAACCTCACAAAGAAAAACATTTACAGTGGGTGTAGAAATACATTTTCAAACAGTTTTATTGCTGTGGTGTTTTTTGCAGCATGGGATAGTGCATAGTGCATTGTATTTCAGAAGGCACTATCCTCCTTTTTATACCATAGCTGAAAATGGCCAGTTATGAGCTCCACATATCTTGCAAAAATCATTTTAATACCCCCATAGACCCTAAAGGGACCTTCCATCTCACTTCCCAATATTCCAGCCCAAATCATCACCCGCTAGCTCCTTGCATGTCTTATTGGAACGTGGTGGCCATTCACCAACCACCCAGAAATCCATCCATTTAGACCATCGATTGTATTACGGCATTAGTCAGTGATTAAAACTATTTAAAAATGAGTAATGTATTTCTACACCCACTGTAAATGTTTCTCTTTGTGAGCTTGGAGTTGGTTTGGAGTGGCTGAAATGCATCTTTACGCACAACTGCCAGTCTGCATGGAGCGTTTTTTTTATAGCTTCCCTTTTAATACAATAAATTTTTTTGACAGAAACTTTCTTTAATAAGCCTTTATCTGATCGAGTTCTGCTGTGCTCTAAATCACTCACAAATCTTATGATAATTCGATTTTCACACAATATTAGTTGTTTTCATGCCTTTTGAACAACATTGCACCATTTCATGCTTTTCATCTTCAGAAAGATCTTTCTTCCTCCCCATATTGCATGAGAACTGTGACTTGCTTAATAATGTGGAACAACCTCTAAGTAGGGTAGACATGGGTAAATAAACAAACAAACATTTTCTTAGAAAAACTAAAATCTGAATGTTTATTGTATTGAAATCTTACTGATATGTTACTTGCATAATAATTTGGAATGTGGTGTACAGTGAGGATGCTCTGCTCCCGTCACCCCATCTTTGATGACAAAGGAGAGTTTGTCTCTGCACCTCATGGTTTGGGCCAGGCCAAAGCGACTCAGATCATGGGGCTCGCAGATGGAGCTGTTAGAAGAGCCTGAGACAGGCCCAGACTCTGAATGTTC
Organism: Megalobrama amblycephala; assembly: GCF_018812025.1. Classification (NCBI taxonomy): domain Eukaryota; kingdom Metazoa; phylum Chordata; class Actinopteri; order Cypriniformes; family Xenocyprididae; genus Megalobrama; species Megalobrama amblycephala. Next base: position 43,781,830 of record NC_063050.1, read on the forward strand.
CGCACTGGACTTGGAAGCTCTCTCTATTATATCTTCCGGTCTAGACAAAAACCTGCCATCTGGGGTGTCTAGCTTCGAGGAGCTAGATGCATAGGAGGGTTACAAGTCTGGTGCGGCTGATAGGAAGCCCTCGTATCTGAAATCTAATGAGGAGTTGCTCAAAGTCATTCTCCTAAATGGCATCTCTTCTCATCTTGGTGTGAACAGTGCCATCTTAACCCTGTTTCTTGCTCGGTGCTAGATGGCTTAGGCCTATCTACAGACTGCGGGTTCCCCCATGAGAGCTCTCTATTCTGTTAGAAGGGTTGTCAGAAGCTCCATTTGAACTTTTATAGTCAGCCTCAGAGAAGCTTCTGACTCTTAAGGTAGCTCTGTTTGTAGCAATTACTTCTCTTAATAGGTTCTCTTAATTTTCCCTCTCAGATGCCTCTTCCTGTCTGGATTTTGCCCCTGGCCTGGTCAAGGTGATATTGCACCCTTGGCCAGATTACGTCCCAAGGGTGCCTTCATAATAATTTCATCCTGCTGTTGTCCAAGCCCTTAGGATTTATGTCCACCAGGCCAGTGGCGTAAATCCTATCAATTCTTTGTCTGCTTTGGAGGAGCACAACCAAAGTTCTGTTGCTACCAAGCAGACCACATCTCACTGTTTTTGGATATGGTATCTCTCGGCTAAGAGGCGCACAGTGTCACTTTGCATCTAGGCATCAGGGCCCATTCTACCATACAACTCACAATGATGAGTGAAGGTTATAATATTTGTTATGAACCTCAGTGCACCATGATAAACAGTATCTAAAGCATGTAAACAAACATTGTATATATGTGTGCATATATATAACATCACCTAGTCTAGTACAGACATAAAAGTGGTGGCAACAAGTCTCTTTTTAGACTCGAAGGAAAGGCAAGATTTAATTCTAAAATAGAAACCCAATTTCACTTTCAATCTTTCCACCAGTTGCTGAACATGAGGGCCAAAGGAGAGAGCATCATCAATTAAAATCCCGAGATACCTATACTGAGACACAAGCTCAATCTCCAAACCTTGAGAAGTAGTAATAGAAAGAAGATTATGAGGGATTGATTTTGATTTAGAAAACAACATAAATTTTGTTTTATCAGCATTTAAAGTTCAGTTTTAGTTTTAGTTTTAGTTCAAATAAGTTATGCTGAACAATATTAAAAGCAAGCTGAAACTGAGCGAGAGCCAGATTGGGTGTGGATGCTGAACTATATATAACTGTATCATCAGCGTAGTAAAAATTAGTATTATGAACATTTTGATCAATATTATTTATATAGTAAATAGGAGTGGCCTAGGACTGACCCCTGTGACTCACCTCTAGATACATTAAGTGAGCAAGAGCTAAAACCTTCTGCCTGTACGCATTGAGATCTGTTTGAGAGATAGTTATTAAACCAACCAATTGAGTCGTTATATCAGTAAGGTATGATCAACAGTATAAAATGTTTTGGATAGATCAATGAATAAGGCTGCACATTATTTATTGTTCTCAACAGATTAGATTCAATAAGATTATTTAGTACTTTTAAGGCTGCCGTAGTTGTGCTATGTTGTTTTCTAAAAACCAGATTGAAAATCAGGCATTATTAACAGAAAGAAAGTCCTTCAACTGATTGTTGACAAATGTCTTGAGAACTTTGGCCTGGACAGACAGCTTGGAATTGGGCTGGTAATTATTTGGCTGTGTAGGATCTCCACCTTTAAACTGGGGAAGAACAAAGGCTGATTTCCATATAAGTGTAATTTCATTTAAGACAAGAGAAAGGTTAAAAATATGAGTCAGAGGTGGGGCAATAAAATCAGCTGCTAGCTTTAAAAAGTAAGATTCCAATTCATCAGGACCTGCCGATTTTGAAACACCTAAAGATTTAAGGGCTTTACACACTTCAGAGATTCCAATAGTTGAAAAGTAAAAAAAAAAAAAAAAAAAAAAAAAAAAGCCTACACACAACTCTCTAGTCCTTTCAGGTTGAGTCACTCCTGCATTTATAGTTTTGTGCTTGTGTATACTTTTCACAACCTGTGGTGCAGGCATCCTCTCAGTATGGTGGTGTGGGTATTGTGTTCCAATAGCATCAGTGATGAGCATCAACATCTCATGGTTACGTATGTAACCCAGTTCCCTGAGATGGGAACAAGACGTTGCCTCACATTGCCATACTTCAAGTACGCCTGCAAGGCTTCTTCAGACAAATGAATCTTGTGACGGGCTTGTGCATGTGTCTTTTATAGACTTAGTCACGCTCTATGTAGTGTCACCTGACTTTGTCCGTGGACAATGACATCGGCGTGTATTACATGTGATTCAGAAACTGGCTCACGCTAAAGGCGTTCCCAAAGCGTCAATTCAGTGACAGCATCTCGTTCACATCTCAGGGAATTGGGTTATAACCCTGAGACATTATCCATTTATTTCGCCCACCTTATTTATTGCCCACATATTTATGTGATTGATATTTATGCACTGTCAAGTGCAACAGCTACTGAGCCAAAAAGTTATCTTATTAATGTTTAATGTGGATCTTTTCATGCTCAGGGACTCCCGCTGTGATGAAACATCAACATATATATTCATCTGGCATGTGAAAATGAAAAAGGAAAAAATGAAAAAGGAAAATGTGTCAGACTTAGAATAGCCTCCAGTTTGTTTTAAATTGCCAAACATAAGATATTTAATAAATGTTTTGGTTTGTGTCAATTTAATTAGTGTAAATTACTCTACGTATCATACAAATTACTACTACTATGGATGTACTAGTATCCCAAAGTGTCAGGATCGAAAATGTTAATAATGATCAGTCATGATTATATGTGACGCAAATCTACAGAAAAAAGTTAATTATGGATCTTGTTTTTCATTTTTATTATTATTTCCTACTGTGTAATAGCTGTATTGTTTTCTAAAAATTAGAAAGAAAAAAATCTGTTGTTGGTTCCAACAAACCACTTAAGTTAAGAAAACCCTAGTTTTAATACCCTTACATTTATAACAATAGGGATTTTCTTAAATTAAAGGGTTTAGTACTGTACTGAGCACTGGGACTTGGTATACAAAGAAATTATTTAAATTATTAGCAGCCTGGTGAAAGGAAAACAACATCTGCTAAGGAGCAGAAAACAAACATTTTCATTAACAGCACAGTCCCCAAATGAAATGGTCAACTCATGGGTCCAAGCAGGTCAAAATATTAAAACTAGCACTATAAAAAGGGTGTTAATTGTTAGGGTGTTTGGACTTTCCATAGCACTTTGTAGCAAAAAATTCAGTAGTCTCTTGATGTTTACAGTAGATGATAAAAACATTTAAGCCACAAATTAAAAATATATACATTTCATTGCATTAGATAAACCAAGTGACATATGCACATAAATTATGATAAAGATCTAACTGTTCTTAAGGTGATTTTTAGTGGATCTATGAAGTCAGTTAACAAATTATCAACATAATTGCTATGGTTACCACATAGGCACCATGTATGTTCCACCATATGTAAGTTACCATCAAAGACCATTTTTGACCTAAGACAACCCCAGTATATGGTATAATGGAAAAATGTACTTAGGTGGACCTACAGATACTATAATAGAAGAATTTGAAACAAACTGTTAATGAGAGTGAATATTGTTTATTCTGGGATTTTATAGTAGTTTCTTTTTAAACAGCCTTTTGTTTGTTCTTCATAGGTACATCCTTTACACTATTTCAGTTCAAGCTTTCAAAAAAAGTCTCACACTTTTTAATTTGATGTTGATGCCAAAACCTAGCACAGTGACCTTCATCATACTCCATATACAGTCTTATCTTTCAAATTTAAATCAATGGATGCAGTTGTAAAAAGATAGATCCAACTGCAAATCACCTTTGAAAACAGTGGGAAGTGGAATATGCAGTTTGATGCAAACCAGCCTCATGAAAGGAAGATCACATAAAAGAGAAGCAGATGCAGACACTCACCACGTCTATGATTTGAAGCAGCGTGAGTCCAAGCTCCACCACTATTGGTGAGGAATCATTGAGCACAGGCCTTTCCAGTCTGTTATAGTTGTCCATCAATTCCTTATACAACTTTCGCTGATATTCCCCTTGTAACGAGTCTATAGAAAGAAAGAAAGACGTATTAGAATACTGTCATATTTTATTGGCCCTCATGTAGTTTAAAATCAATAAACACAAAAGAAATTTTGAGGAATTTACTGGTGTTTCCATGCAGTTGCAATTACAACTTTGAAAAGGAAGCAAAGAAAGCATGAACACATGAAACAGTTGTGAAACAGCTTCTTGAACAAGAAAAAATGTAGGGCGGGACTTGACTTTGCCCATCGTTAATTGATTGGATCGTTGGATCTTTGAATGATGTGCACAAATAAATCTTTCATAATAAATACGGCAATAAAAAAAATGAATTGTCCATTTTGATTTTATGGTGACTTTAAAGTATAATAAAGATGGTCCATATGATATGTGTTTCTGAGAGTTTGTGAGTAGCAAGGTATTTCTTTTCAAAAAATTATTTGATCCAATTCATAAACCTGGTCTGAACCTGGTCTTTGTTCAAAAAGCGGATCTGCAGCGGTTAACTGCTCAACGGAAAGCAAGAATATCAGTGAATAATAAAATTAACTTTGGACTGTTCTTCACACCAAGCTATCGCATGACTGCAAAAAATGTATATATTGCACACAAGTCCTGTGGACCATTTTTATGATCCTTTCTCGAAACTTGATGGTAATGGCATGGTAAAATAAAAGCTTTAAATTTTATCTCATGGTGCATCCTGTAGTCTGGCTTCACATGATTAAATGATTACTTCCTAATGGTTTTGAGCTCAAAAGGAAAAGGACAAGACAACAGCAAATGGCAATAAAGGTCTAATGCTGTGGAATCCAACCCTGGGTGTAAAACAAAGATGGAAGATACAGTTGAAAAGTCCATCAACAAAAGTGACAAACAACACATTTTGGGCTCCAGTTATTCTGGGCTCCAGCCATTACAATTCTCCCTTTTTGCTGCATAATGGTTTGAACCAAGTGTAGGTATTGACAGACTTTTGTGAACGATTTCATCAAGATGGAATGCACAAGAGATGGTTTGGAGTTAAATTTTTAATTAATCGTCAGACAGATTTGATTTCCACATGCTCTGATAGGTGACTCAGTAACTCAGAGACTAACTCCTGATAGACATTGCTGTTGTCCTGTGGATAACACATGGAGGGGACAGTCTGAAAGAAGAAAAGAATATGTAAAACTGCAGCATATCAGCAGTATAAAATATTCATAACTGACACACTGCTTCCAAAGAAGCCCCCTGATGTGTACAAATGGGATTTGCTCAAATGTAAAAACACGATGAGATGGAGAGATGAAACGGAAAATTTCAACAAACTAATGAGTGACATAATATTAGCAGTCCAGGATAATGCAATGTGCGTAATTGAATTTTCTTGGAACAACTGTGATGATGTCTATGTTTAGATTCTGTAGTTATGCTGTTATATAAGCAGAAATTCCTTCATAAATCAAAGGAACCCATTCACATTCTAAGCGAGAGGCATCATTCACACTCTCCTGACTCATAATGCATATGAGGAAATTAAGAAGAGCGTATGTTCTGTGTATCTGTGCGTGAGATTGTAACTGTGACAGATAGGGAGAGTGACAGAGCAAACTATATGCAGCTCACATAAAACCTGTTCAACATGAATCAAGTTTTGAATGAATGCACTGATGCAAACACTCAGGATTTAGATGCAAGATATGCATCACATCAGTGTCAAACCAACAAGCATGTGTTGCCTTTGATCTCTGGGTAGACCTAAAACATCACTGTTGTTATTGAAAATGTATTCCTTTTCTTTATTAATTCAACTGAAACAAATGTGTACTATTTTGTCCAAAAAGATAATCTGTCAAATCAATGACTAGTTCATTTAAGAAAGTATAGTATTTAAAGCTGACTCTTCCCACATGGAAAAAACCTATATAAACATATATGTTTCAATATAGGTTTTGATATAGGTTTCACATATATGTGACATATATAAAATTGGCCGTTTTCCTATATTATATGTACATATATGTACATATATGCACACATATATGTACACATATATGTACACATATATGCACACATATATGTACACACACATATATATATATATATATATATATATATATATATATATATATATATACACATATATGTACATATATGTACACATAATATAGGAAAACGGCCAATTTTATATATGTCACATATATTAAAAACCTATATCAAACCTATATTGAAACATATATGTTTATATAGGTTTTTTCCATGTGGGACCAATTTCACGTGTTCGTGTAGCGGTGTGTTTTCTGCGTTGTGTCGTAATCAAAGACAGACTGCGAAAAATCTTGCCATCAGGTCCTCACTTTATTCTGCATAACACAAATGGCAATATATGAGGACTTGTGCAGCATACAAACAGCATGCGGCAGCAACGCACAACGCTGAGAAAGAGAGATATTAAAAGTAACTTAAGTAAAGAAAAATAATCAACGAAACATCTGAATGTACATCACAGAGGGGTTTTGGATTACAATCATACAAATATATCATGTGAATTCAGCTGTTACATGAAACATGGCCTTAATTGAATCACCGCAAAAACTTTGTGCGACCTACCGCTGTGATGTCTCATGCAGACTGGGAAGCAGCAAAGTGCGTCAACACCCCAAGTCAGCATGGCGGCAGGAAACCCCAAATATGGTCATGGCAAGTGGAATCACAAAATAATTGTCTAAATACATAACTGCTACATTCGCACATACATAAGTTCTTGCATAATTTTTTTCGTTAATTCTTAGTTTTTGCCTTGATAATAGAAAATATGAGCTAGGCATCATGTATGACAGTCAAAAATGAGATATGAGCTACAAAATGACCAGATCCTGCCATTAGCTATATAGAAGACATATCTTGTATGTATAGGGCATATATATGGATATGAAGAAGCAATACAGGAGACCTATATTTCCTGTATATGCACATATATGCACCTCAATTTTGCCTATATGTGGCATATATACACATATATGCAGTATATATACGCATATATGCAGCATATATATAGCATATATGCAGTATATATGCGCATATATGCAGCATATATATAGCATATATGCAGTATATATGCGCATATATGCAGCATATATATAGCATATATGCAGTATATATGTGCATATATGCAGCATATATATTATCATATATGTGCATATATGCAGCATATATGTACATATACACTGCATATAGGTTTCATATATGCGCATATATCCACATATAGGTTCTTTCCATGTGGGTTATCAATTAGATAAGACACCTCTCTAAACACTTGGTCTTTATTATATTGTATGTGGCATTTTTTCTAATGCAAAGTAATGTCAATGTCCACTTCATGTTTAATTTCAGTGTGCATGGTAAGTTTATTGCTGACTACTACTACTACTACCCAAATGCTCTTGGAATTCAAACTGAAAGCTACCTGAAAGTTAAACTTACTAAATGGGCAGATAAGTTTAACATACTGTAGGAAGTTGGTTGGTATAGATATCTGCTACTTTAGGACACAATTCAATTTCAATAAGAGCACACATGGTCTTAATTACCACTATACCATTTAAGATTTTTTTTTTCTTGATTCAATATGGTGTTCCTTTCCCCTGGCATTTCTAACAGCTGATACTAGCAGAAATTATTTTGCAGGAGTCATAGCCATACCTCTGCTGCACACACTGGCGTTTTATTGAAATCTTTTCCATTAAGGGAAATGTCAGGCATGCATTACAATGAATCGGCATTTAAAGAATGGGACTTCAATCTCTTGCTTTTTTTGTCTCAATTAACCCACACAGAACAGTGATAGCTGCTGGATACATGACATACCAAGCAGCAGGATACAGGCTGGGCTTGAAAACGGTCTGCCTATAAATCCTATTTGAAAGTTGCTTTGAAAGTTTACTTTCTAAAGGACTGGTTCGGCAATAGTGTCACGCACGCATACACCAAACACAGCATGGAGCACCGACAATAGAGGAAGCAACAGAGGATTTAACACTATGACACTAAAGGATTACAGCCCATGACGAGAATGACTGACACTCTTAACGAGGTCCCTACAGAGAGAAAATGATAGATTCCCTTTGTTCTCTTACATAATCAGAGTAATATGGGCCATTTTTTTGCACTTGTTATTTTTGCAATTTACTATGTTGTCATCCAACTCATAGACAGAGAAAGATTCCATTGATATTTGTCAATTATTTAAACAAAAATAATTAATGTAATGTAATGTAAAATTGATATTTAATTAGCTGAACTTTAGAGTGCTTTTTCACTGACTTAAGTACATCTTTGAATGTAATTTCATAATTACTTGTATTGTCTTTGAAATACGGCTAAAGCTTACTGATGACAAGGACTTATGGTAAGCTAAAATACTTTTCTGTATTGAAACTTGTATGTCATGCATTTAAATGTTTGTAAATACTCATTTGTAATAATGAAGTTGCAATTTAGTACATGTAAAATATTTTGTATTAAAAAAATATTGAAGGTGCCATCGAACGTTTTTTTACAAGATGTAATATAAGTCTAAGGTGTCCCCTGAATATGTCTGAAGTTTCAGCTCAAAATACCCCATAGATTTTTTTTAATTCATTTTTTTAACTGCCTATTTTGGGGCATAATTAGAAATGTGCCGATTCATGTTGCAGCCCCCGCCCACGGAGCTCGCGCTTGCCTTAAACAGTGCATAAACAAAGTTCACACAGCTAATATAACCCTCAAAATGGATCTTTACAAAGTGTTCGTCATGCATACATGCATGCGTCAGATTATGTGAGTATTGTATTTATTTGGATGTTTACATTTGATTCTGAATGAATTTGAGGCTGCACTGTTGGAGAGATTTATAAAGAATGAAGTTGTGTTTATGAATTATACAGACTGCAAGTGTTTAATAATGTAAATAGTGACATGACTCTGATCTCCGTGAATACAGTAAGAAACGATGGTAACTTTAACCACATTTATCAGTACTAGCAACATGCTAACGAAACATTTAGAAAGACAGTTTACAAATATCACTAAAAATATCATGTTATCATGGATCATGTCAGTTATTATCGCTCCATCTGCCATTTTTCGCTATTGTTCTTGCTTGCTTACCTAGTCTGATGATTCAGCTGTGCACATCCAGACGTCCTGCCCTTGTTTAATGCTTTGAACATGAGCTGGCATATGCAAATATTGGGGGCGTACACCCTGACTGTTACGTAACAGTCGGTGTTATGTTGAGATTCGCCTGTTCTTCGGAGGTCTTTTAAACAAATGAGATTTACACAAGGAGGAGGAAACAATGGAGTTTGAGACTCACTGTATGTCATTTCCATGTACTGAACTCTTGCTATTCAACTATGCCAATATAAATTCAATTTTTTAATTCTAGGGCACCTTTAATATTTAAATTTTTAATTCTAGGGCACCTTTAATATTTTAATATCTTAATCAAGTACTTTGCATGTGCATGTTTAGTTTGTTAGTCAAAACATCAAAATAAATGTACTTATTTAAAGCATGACAAAACATTACAACTTAATGATTAATGAGTCCTTTAAAAGTAAAACTTTAAATTTGACATTTTTTCAAAGTGCACTTTAGAAATGTATTTAAGTGTGATAAGACAGTTGTGGAAGTGTGCTCTCTATGAGAGTGGCCTTTTATTTTATCAATATTATTGAACAAAGGAAACTGGTGACTGAGGAAATACAAACTAAAAGCTATGAAAATTAAACTAAGACCAAACAACTAAATGTGTGATAGCACAAGTAGAAGGGACCAAGGAAGAGAAGATGGTGGCAACAGCCATGGAGGAGATAATGGGAGGAGTGGCCAGATGGTGGTGACTCAGAGCGCAGCCAGGACGATAGCCCACAGCAGAGTCAATGGAGGGAGGAGTCATGATGGTGACTTGGCAGGCGACATCCAGGGGTTAACCAACGGCTGAGGTGGAGCCGCAGCGAAGAGCGTCCGAGCTGTTGCCAGAGTGCCCAAGGACTGAGGTGGAGCTGAAGCAGTGGAGAGACTGAGCACAGTGGATGGCTCATAGGTCCATGGCGCAGGTAGGGTGACGGCTGACCAAAGTGGAGCTGCATGGCTGAGGGGTCTCTGGTAGAGCCGAAGGAGGGAGGAGCCAATGCGGAGCCGAAAGGTCGACGGGCAGAGGTGGAGTGATGGGATCAGTGGCCAGAGGCTGAGCTGGGGGAACCACATGTTTGGGTGAAGCTGGCAACCATAAGACCTAAGGCTTACCCACACAGGGGAGAAGAAGAGACAGTACAGGGTGATGAAAAAGGCTTAATGCTGGGCAGGACCAGCGGCAATGAAGGCACAGGAGATACAGGGCGGGGCTGGGTGGGGAGCACTACCTCCGTTTCCCAATCAATAAGCCAGTCCTCAGTGTCCAGCCCCACCAAAACTCCCACTGGTACGGTTGTTGCCGGCTCACACACCTGGTCAGACTCACTTTGGGGTTCAGGCTCTGAGGCAATGGTCTGCGCTGTCCTCCTCACAGACTCTTTCATTGCGGCAGGCATAAACTCCCCATCTGCGGTGGGCTCTGGCGTCATATCCGTTGTGTGGGGTGAAGGCTGGCTGGGCTCTGTGGCATTGAGGGTGTTGTTATCTGGGGATAGACACTCTCTAGACATCTGAGGATGGCCTCCCTCCATGTGTCTTCTTTGATGTCTGGGAGGGCTCCTATCCAGTACAGGGATTTCAGCATCTCATCATTAACCCTTTGACGCATATGATCACACTGGTGCGATCAGTCTTGGCTGGTCCCTGGAGCATACGATCATACCGGTGTGATTAGAACATTCAGTGCATCACGTGATCAACTGTCAAATTCAAATGTGCATGCGAGCTTTGGCTGGCGCTAAACCAGAGACAGACGCGCGCAGCACTTTTCATATATCACAAATATGCAGTGTTTTCAAACACATAATGTTTATTTTAGGTTTCAGACATTTAAATACATACAAGTACTAAAAAAAAAAATCAATTCATTTAGAGTTTGTAAAATATACACTGATGTCTATGGAAGCGGCAATAACAATCCATTCCATAATAATTAGACAACACATTTTGTTCATATCAGATACACACTGTGTAACCTTAAAGTTTACTCTATTCTTCTCCCAGTTCACCGGCTCACTTACTTTCATGTACTTCGGGAGAAGTGGATGAATTCACGTGATGTAAATCCAACAGATCCGATTCTCTGTGCATGGCGCAAACTAACATGGCGGCGCCCATCACGCATAGGCCTATAGCTCAACTAATGCGATCGTTATTAAGGTGTTTAAACAGCAAAACACATCCACTTGCACATATCTGTAAGTCGGAATATCAGATCTTTCATGCTTTAGTTAACACATTTGTGAATATTTCGAATAAAAAAGGAAAAATTTAATAAAAGCAGATCATCAGTCATACAACGCTATTTTGGCTGCGGTGTGTAACGTAACAAGCAATGACGCGTCACCATTGAAACAATAATGTGATATGTTCTAAATAACGGTCGCCTTGAAAAACTCACACCGGGGGCTCAGCCAGAATATTTTAAACTTATGTGTGAAATGGTTAAAAGTCATTCGTTGGGCAAGCTGGCTGAAATGCAAATAATAATCCCGTAACAAAAGCCTTCCCGGGCTGATGCAGTAAACAAGGCTGCATATTCCATCTTTTTTTTTCTTTTTTTCTTTACAGCATGCATCAAACTTAACATGAACAATACTGGACAACAACTGAAGCAAATTGAGTGACTTAAATACAAAGAGATAAGGAACTAAATGAAGACAGCTGTGCTTGACTACTCATTAAATGAATCACCATGACAACAGATAATGGTGGGAAACTAGGACAAAGGAAACACATGAAACAGGCAACAGAGGAAATACAAACTAAAAGTCCATGAAAATGAAACTAAGACAAAAATTTGTGATTCAATATACAATGAAGCACACTTCTTTTTCACAAAATGGAATAGAATAGCCAAAATATGATTGAGATCACATGAAAAACCTGCTAGGATTTGAAATTAACAGTCTGCACAGATGGACCACTGGTGATCACCATCATAATGTATGCCAGTTAGAAAAGCTGTCTGACTTCATATGACATGTGCCAAAATACTCTTTCAGAGCCAGACGTCCCAGTTGCTTTTCTACAACTGCACAAACTAAAAGCATGACTAAAAGCAAATAAAAACGTACTGACATCACATCCCAGCAATCATTGGCTTAGACCACCGTGATGTTTTGTTTGGTCTAAAATATTATCTTGTTAACTCTGTTTGTGTGTGTAATGTATTTTTTTTTTATCTGTGCAAATAAGTGAACACAACAAACACTCTGAGATTAATCTCTGTATAGAATGTATGATTTAAAATGATATTTCTGAAACTAGGTTTTTATTAGCACAAAGAAAAATTCTGGTGAAAATATGCTGGACTACTTGTTCTATCCACTTAATTGGCCAGAAATAAAATGAAAGCAATATTTGCCTTAGTTTATGTAGATTGCTGGTCCACATGAGAAGTGAGATTTGTTTGATTTGACTGCTCTTCCTGCACTCCTCCCCTGACTGCAGCTGTCTATTCTCATTTATAATGAATGTGAGGCATTTGGCATCTCTAATGAGTCTAGTGTTAACAAACTGTAGACTTGGTTGTGAAATGTACACATCAGAGCTTAGGTGTTCCAGATTACCCTAATTCATCCTAATGGAATGTGTTTGGACCTCAGGCCCATCTCAGCCTAAGGGCAGATGCAGTATCTGTGAATGTGATTCAAATGCATATTTCAGGCATGGGGAAGACTGTCTAATGATGGATTCCAAGAAAGAGATATTGTGGCTGCTGTGTTTCAGACCAACTCTATCCTGGTCACATCTATGGCACATAAAAGTCTTTAAGTCATGTTCGTTAAATTTCATTACTTATTTAAACCCTTTTCCCCACTGGTCAGCACACTCTCATTACCATGTATGTGTCGTCATTGATTAACTCCCTATTACCCCGGGGTAACAAACCCATTTTATTAACTTTGTAAGCACATGATGTTTAGAAGATAAATATGGCAATGAAATGGATAAAAAAGAAGGCCTATCTATCTATCTATCTATCTATCTATCTATCTATCTATCTATCTATCTATCTATCTATCTATCTATCTATCTATCTATCTATCTGTATTTTCACATTGCTTCCATAATGTGTGCATTAGATGCTAATAATGTTCCTAGAAAATAATTATGAATCTTACATAAAAGACCATTAGGTATAAAAAAGAAGTAGACAAAAGACCATTAATTACGAACACAAATCACAAGGGAAGTGGGTAAATAAATAAGCTGAGAAACAGATGCTGTGAAACACAATGTAGGCCAGAGTGATATTATATATTTAAACAGACTGGAACAAGTATATGCCACTTTAGCCTGCCTAGGAAACAAGTACTCACTGAACTTTTCCTCACACCTCATACAGTGCTGAACCCCTAACAACAATCAAGGAGACTCCAGAGGGAGATGGGTGGCTATGAGATCAGCAAGATTACAGAGAGTCTAAACCTGGCAGTGATGGTGTGATGGGTGATTTTTTGAACTTCATGCAAATGCTGAAACATAATAGAGAAGGGAGCTCAATGGACGCTTTGTGACATAGAGACTGGAAAAAGAGAAAGCTGGACATAAAGTGAAAAGAAATGGAAGAAAAAAAGAGAACTAAGTATAGTGAGAGAATGTGTTAGTGCAGTGGTCTTGACTGGTTTTGCTTTAGGATTTAACATGGGACTTCAAGTGGTGACACAGTATGTGGCAACTGTTTATTGTACACAACTAAACAAAAATGTCCTTAAAGGGATAGTTCACCAAAAAATGAAAATTCTGCTTGCTTACAAACATTCTTCCAAATATATTACTTTGTGTACAGCAGAACAAAGAAATGTATACAGGATTGGATCAACTTGAGGGTGAATAAATGATAACAGAATTTTCATTTTTGAGTGAACTATCCCTTTAAAAATCAAACTGAATCATTATTATTGTAACAATAATGTATTAGTCTTACTGAAACAACAGCAAAAATATATTATTTAATAATAATAATAATAACAATTATTAAATATAATATAAATGATTTATTAGCAGTGTTTGTTTACTTATATATTTAAGAGGCACACACATGTATGATGATGTTTTGTAAATAATATATTCTAATTGTTTTTTTTTTTTTACTTTGCAAAGGTTTTTTAATGTTTTTTGAGGATGAGGGGGTGTAAAGTAATGTTTACATGTTTGACTCTCTCTTTAGAAATTAATTTGTGCTAAAATACTGTAGAGTTCACTTTCGAGTGGAACTCAAACCCGTGTCATATTTTGACGCTATGGGTACGCTTCGCATGAGCTGATGTCTGAAGCACTTGTCTATACATGCCAATCTTTGATTGGCCGAACATTTGGACATTGTGACATAACGTAGCATGTCACAGAGACCATAAATACACGCCTGAATTGCATGTCATCAGCTTCTGTGTCTTCAGAAGCCGCATGTTTGTTGAGCATGTATCTGTGAAAATCAGCAAAATTATTGAATGAAGACAGTCAGACATCTGCATCCTGTTATTCGAATCCCATGTTTGCTGAGGCAGCGCGGCAGGTTTTGGGCATGTGGATTGCAGTTTGAGTTAAAGAGGAGCTTGAGACGAGCTGGGGCGTGCTTTCTCCAGTTCAGAGGACCACTTTTCTGGGAGTTGTGTGCAGGTACGTCTGTCTCCTGCATGTGTAGAATAGATTCTAACTGCTATGAAAGATATCTGGCTAGGTCACTCAAGAGCTTTCAGTCTTACAGGTTCAGAGACTTGTAGGTCTCATGGCGGCAGCGGCCAACATCATTCCAATAGGCCTTCTCCACATAAGACCAGAACTTCCAGTTCTGGCTCAAAAGCAGAGAATTCCATCCTCTGAATCATCCCTCCAGGGCTGTAAGAGTCATGTGCCACAGGCTATATGCTCTACGACTTTGGAAGGAGCCATGTTTCTGGAAGACTTTAACCCCAAGACTTTAACAATGGACGCCTCCCTCATGGTATGGGGTGAGGTTCTCGATGGCCGCCCAGCCAGTGTGCTTTGGGGAGACCTTTATCTTCATTGGCACATAAATTTCCTGGAAATGAGGGCAGTCTTTCTACCTTTGAAGCACTTCCTCCCACACCTAAGTGGCTATCATGTATTGGTCTGCACAGACAATGCATCAGTAGTCTCTTACATAAATCATCAGGGTGGTCTGCTTTCCCACCCAATTTTCAAGCAGGCACACCAGATCCTGCTCTGGGCAGAGGAGAGATTCAAGTCGTTGAGAGCAGTTTAGATTCCAGGGCATGAAAACTTGGGAGCAGATATCCTGTCGAGGCAGGGGCTGAGGCCCAGAGAATGGTGATTTCATCCACAAATGGTGGAGTCCATAGCAGAGGTACGGCCGAGCAGAAGTGAACCTGTTTGCCTCTGAGGAGATGACCTACAAGTCCCCTCTGGTTTGCCCTCACACATCCAGCTCCTCTGGGGCTGGATGCCTTGGTACAGACATGGCAGAGGCTACATCTGTACACCTTTCCTCTGATAGCTCTGATCCTCAAAGTTCTAGCAAGGGTTACAGAGTCCATCTTCACCTAGTGGCTTAATTCTGGCTGGCCCGAGTGTGGTTCTCGGACCTGATATTTTTCCTAGACAATATTTCATGGGAGATTTAAGTTTAGAGAGATCAAAGAGTGTGCAAAAGACGATCTATCACCCCAAGCCTGGGATCTGTAAACTTTGGTTCTGGCCCCTGAGGGGTACTGGCTCATAGGTTTTGTTCTCTCAACCAAGGTAGTTGGGTCTGGCCCCTGAATGGCTTTACCTCTAGGGGCTAGGGCCCACCTCTAGGAGTGTTGCATCTTCCAAAGCTCTCTCTAAGGCTGACCCTTGCAAGATATTTGTGCTGCAGCAGGATGGTCCTCTCCACACACATACATCAGGTTTTATAGTCTGGATACAGATTCAATCCAACGGTCTCAAGTCCTTCAGGGTTGATGCAGTCTCAGCTTATCTTCAACAACTGTCTTTGCTAGGGGGACCAGACGTCCCGTTTTTCCCGGGAGTGTCCCTACTTATTATGAAAAAATCATGTTTTGTCCCATATTTCTTCTTTCCTAAATTGTCTTTATTGTTAGGTGATTATAAAAGTGAGTAGTAGACTTCTGTCATATGAGAATAGTCATAGAATGGTCAAATACAGACACAGTTGTCAAAATGCACATCATGTGGAGTATCTCACGTAAATACAGTCGGTTATGGCTTAAGTGAACGTAAACAGCTCGGTGAAAATTGGATATGTGCAAAGACTATAGATGAACCACTGTATTAGAGGGAAAGAGAAGGATGCATGTAAGTCTGAGAGACAGAAAGGACACTATAAGAGAGAAGAAATAGAAAAAGACAGATGGTGTTTTCCCTTTTTTTAATTTCTCAAGCTCTTCTTTCTCTGATTACATCTTCTGCTGGAAAGCATCAGATGCAGATGTTCTTTGCATGTATGTATGAGTGTTTGCTTACTCATAGTCCAGGCCTTTTATGGGGATTAATGTAAGTATGATTATGGCAGCACAAGTTAGATCAGAATCAGAAATGCTGTAAATTCGCCTTAATCTTCTGGTACACTTGTATGTGAAAAATGACCCATTTTATTACACTTCTTCTCCACTGCTGATAAAGAGCAAATACTTTTATATGGAAGCCTGATCAGGAACAAGATATTCTTTGACTCAAACATCAAATCATCCGGTCTAATAACACATCAAGTTGCACCTCATGTGTTTGGAAAAAAAAGTGAGTGAGGAAAACAGAGAGAAAGAGAAAATCCCTGTGGAATAAATGGGTCAGCTCACTCTCTGTAGGATTGTGATATAGTCCAGATTAGTGATGAACGCCTGGCTTTAAAAGCTGAATGGCTATCACACCACTCTTTCTCTGATGAAAAACAAGATATAGAGGGGGGACAGGGCTAAACAAAGCACACTTTCCCAATAAATTCATTCAGTAATGGCAGTGGGCTAAAGGGGGCAGAGGGAGAGAGAATAGGGGTGAAGGGACTAACCTTGGAAAGTGACTAATCCCTTATTCTAATGTTCTCTGCTTTCTAGAGCCTAAATAAGGTCACACAATATTTAGTGTAAAATATTAACTTTATAAACTTTACATCAACTTTTCCTACAAATATCACTTTTCCTACAAATCATTGTTTTTATTAATCATCTATGAGGACATCTACATGTCACATCTAGGGTAATGTGTTAAAAGTAGGGCTGTCAACTGATAAAACAAAAGAACAAGAATAAAAACACACACTCTCCACCCTCCCCACCCTATAGGGACTTAAATCACACTACTAAAGGGATAATCATTTATACACATTCAAACCACACTATCAAAAAATGGAGAAGGGGAAACCGAATCTTATCATACTGATCCAGTTTATTTAACAAAAATAAGCTTTTTTTTTTTCTTTTCTTTTTTTAACCAGTAATAATTTTACCATTTCTTCCAGCCATAATTTAACAGAGGGGACTTTAGTGATTTCCAAAACTTTAGTATTCATTTCTTTGCAGTATTAAGGCCATAAGACAACAACTGTTGTTGAGATTTTTGGAATGAGTTTATCTGAAGCTCCAAATAACACCGTAAGTGGATCAACATGTAACATATCAGAGAGAATTTGAAATCTATTAGTCCAAAATGGGATTAACTTACGACAAAGAGCATAACTATTTAAGAGTGTGGCTTCCTCAGTCTGACATTTATCACATATTGGGGAAACAT
The DNA here is from genome assembly GCF_018812025.1 of Megalobrama amblycephala. Lineage (NCBI taxonomy): Eukaryota > Metazoa > Chordata > Actinopteri > Cypriniformes > Xenocyprididae > Megalobrama > Megalobrama amblycephala. Next base: position 43,799,814 of record NC_063050.1, read on the forward strand.
CTGGAAAAATTCTGTGTAGTTTTGTTTTAGCGTAATGAAGTTGAAGAGTAATCTTAAATTGAATAAGGCAGTGCCTGGAGTTAACAGAGCATGTATGAATGTTCTCTAGTGCATTGACCCAGAGTTCGTCACTGATCTCCTCCCCGACTTCATGCTCCCATTGTAATCTTATATTTTGAGATATATTTTGAGTAGAAGGTGAAGTTTTGGATAATAATGAGTTAAGTTGAGTAAAGATGAGTAAAGATATCAAGTGACTGACCCCATATCCAAGCCCTAAAAGTTCATCAAACTGAGACAAGGCAAATGCTACCTAACATAATCTCTGATCTGCAAATACCTAAAAAAAATAAAAATAAAAAAAAACAATTGTTTTTATGCTAATCATATAAATCTATTTTCACATTGAATCTCTAAATGTGAAAAAAAAGAAAAAACAAAAAAAAAACATCTGATATATTAAATGCTTGTTTATCATTATACTAAGTACTATGAATGAAGGCCAGTATCACTAATACCAAATACTGATACTGATGCCTCTGTTGAATGGATGGATTTTTTTTTTAATTATAATTTTTTTTATAATTGTAATTATAGCTATATATATCATTATAGTATAATTGAATCCCAGGCCTAATCTGTAAAATATTTAAAAAAGTAATGTGTGTTACATAATCATATGACAAGTAACACAATTTTGTTGTAAACATGTTTGTTGTAAATGAACACCATGATATCAAAGTTACATTTTGTAATAATTAAATTACTTCTCTATTGATTGGATTTATTCTAAATATATTTCTAAAATAGTAAATTTAAGTAATAAACTGTAATTAGTATTTTGCAATAGATATTAGATGTTACTTTTTTTTAGAAGGAAATTAAGCAGTGAGGAGTATGTCTTTCTGAAAGTATAGTTTCTGTATGTGTACAGTACAGTATATGTATATGTGAAAAGAGAATAAATGTGTTTTTTAACCCTCATATTTCACTCTAAAATGTTTTAGGTAGATCTAAGCATGAAAAAGTTCTCTTTGTCTCACTCTACTGGCTGCCAATTTCTGCTTGCATTAAATGATGATTGCATACAGAAATGTCACTATATAAGCACAAAGAGGTACAAAATGCCTTTGCCAAATCTTTTCCTTTAATATACCACTATAGTTGAATGCCAAACAGGTTCTAAAGAGAAATGTCTTAAATGATTGCATCTGGGGATCTTTATAGATCTAGATGAACAAAATTGGGCAGTCCTAGTATACGCAGTTTTGTACTTGCTACTGACTGTCTCAAAAAAAAAAAGAAAAAAAAAAAAAAGCAGAATAACTTTTGAAAACCTTTGTTAGTCCAGCTACTAGTTCTTCCTCATAAGTGCTATAAGTGCATAAGTGCATACTAATCTTTGCATTCTGACTAATGGAATTTTTATACAACAGAACCGGTTTTACATGTTTGTTTGTTTTTTTTTCTTCGTGATGCAATGTGCATTAGAAGGCCCAGATTGTGTGTGGTATATACTCTGGAGAACTAATTTAATTTAGAACTAATTTAGAGGCACCTTTACCACAGCTTTGTTTAGGCTAATTGTAACTCACATAACAGAATTTTAATCTGAGTCTACATTCTGATTGGATACACCATGCACGAAACCACTGCCGATATATGCACACCTGTGACTGCGTGTTAGTTAATTCTACATTAATGTACCAAGTTATGTTGTCTGGCAACCTTAAATAGCCTATGGTTAGGTGTGTGAACTACTGTATATGGCTAAAAACGAGCTAATTAACAGGTTTAGCTACAGTATTCCAGTCATTTCTATGATGACAAATCTTAATGCCATGTCAGATGCTCTTGTTCTATATGGAACCTTAGGGTTCTTTAATTAATTTTAAAGAACTCTTTATGCCAGAAAGGTTCTATATGAAGAGAAATATCTTAAATGATTGCATGATGACTCATTTTAGGTTCTTCAAAGAACCTTTAGTGAACTGTTTTTAAAGCAGTTGTTCTCCAACTTTTTTGGTGACGTCTCCCTTTAAGTTTAAAAAACCTATTAAACATGAAAGTGTGATATACAATGACCCAGTTAACAAAGTGAGGTTAATGTAGAAATAGTGTACTGGGTTTGGTGTTCAAGCTCAGACCTGAACCCCATTGCAATGAATTGGAACACTTACAGCACTTGCATTTGAATCAAAGCAAACCACTGTGTCTATGTTCCAACATCTATTGGAAGAGCTTCCCATAAGCATGATAGCAAAAGGAAGGTTTAATGCATTTTTGCCATGATTTTAATCAGTGGGGTATGTTACTGACATGATGATGAGGCCTGGCTCACACAGGCCAGTCATCACCACTACATGTTGCAGTTGTAAAACATGTGACTGCCATCTCTCTCTAATCTGCATGCTGACCATTTTCTCTCAGCCAAATAGTGTAAGCTGCTGGTCTATGGGATATTAAGGTCTTACAGGTCTAACCCTCCATGATAGCTGGGAGTGTGAAGTGAGTATTGTCCAAATGTTGGTTAAATGATTTCACCAAGGAAAATACCAAATACCAATTTTTTCCAAGGAAAATACCAATTTCGTTAACAACAAAACAGTAAAATGTCACTAATTCCTGCTTTTAAAGCATTGGTTCTCGCATTTGTACACTACTTAAGCCCCACTGAGCTTAGGGGTCCGTTTTTCTAAAAATAATTTGAAGATTAAATACACGCAAAGGCACCTCCCCACAATTTTATTATTATTTTAAGGAAAGACATCAGTGGTACAGGAATCCAGCAGCTCTTGTCTGCAACTGTTATACCTTTTAAAGAAATCTGCAAACTCAGCCTTGCAATATTACCATAATTGGCACAGAGCTGACTAGAGTCATAAATTGAAGTAATTTTGCTGAAATACTTAGGTCATTGGGTGAGAGTGACCTCTGAAAACAGTTTTAGGGGGAGCCCCAGACCTTAAATGGTTAGAAGTAAAACCCACACACACACTGAATGTCCAGACAAAATCAATCAAAGAGTTTTAATCACGTTCTGGCTTTAAGGGAAATAAAGGGCACCGAGAGGCCTCTTTCATGTCTCAGGAACGGAATGTGTTACCCAAAAAGTCATCATGACACAAACCAAGTTCTGTAGGCCTATGTTATTTGACAGGTTATTATTCAGAGGAGCAGTTCCAGTGCTAATGTGTGAGAAAGGTGGATTATACAGTTCCGTTCCTACAATTTGTTTGGCTGAATGGTGTTCCAAAAGTGCTCATATACAGTCCAACAGCAATGGGATATTATCAGTTTGGTTTTCTGTGTTTACACACAAAAGTTGATGCTTTGGTTTCTTTAGGAACAATTTTCTGTGTCAGCAATTGAATATACGAACCAACTAGCCATTTTTTTGTCTGAAACGTGAGTTAATCAATATTAAATGCCACTATGGCATAATATCACTCGCGCATAAAAGATTTATTGTGCAAAGCGTTAATTAAAAGTATCAAAAGGAAGTCGAGCATACAGATGCACTTGATGCGCGCGCCTACCCTGAAATTATAGGTTATAAATCCTTTTTGTCCTTGCTACATTATGGTTGCTCGCGTCTCACATCGGCGTATTGGCGAGCGGATCTAAGGATGTTTTGCTGTATTTTTGTCAGTGTTCATGCGTCAGTGCGAGCATGCCAGATGTTACGGGGTATTAAGAGGTCGAGGTGCTGCAAGGCAAATCGCACACAGACACTCAAGCAGTACATACAATCAACCATAAATGCTCATATTTTTATACAGTGAAATTATCCCTCCTAGCTCTAATTCATTAAGTCGAGTCATTATTTTGTCATACTTTACGCATTCAAGCTATAAGTTACACTTTAAAACAAGTAAAAGCAACTCATCTGGCTATGATTCACCTTCGCCGGAGTTCACTTTTACGACTACAAATTTAAGTAAATTTTATGTTACGAGAATTACTTAAGCTTGAAGTACAGAAGCACCTACCTTTAATACAAAACGACGTCCATATAAAAAATCCAAGGTGTAGAATTCCAAAATGTCTTTGATTCTGCATCATTCCTTTAATGGGAAGTTGTCCTTATTCACACAAGCCGACGAAACTTTAGTCTGTCAGGCATCCGAGCTATGTGCTTAGGTGGGTAACACTTGCGCGCGCCCCCTCTCACTCTCTCTCTCTTTCTCTCTATCGCTCCCATTTGCTTTTAATTTCTCAAACACATTCACTGACCGCAATGCAAGATCATTCTGTCTATAACCAGCATGCTGTCTTTATAAACGGTGACTCTTTAACTGTTTTCCCCTCTTTGGTTAATCAATCTCAGCCAAGTGTAATCACTATGCATTACAATACATAAACAATTTACGGAATTGCGCGCGCTCCTACATTATGCGTAAAGACGCCATCTGGACACGTGCTATCCGCAGAAATAATTTCACTTGCTGTGGATAATATGCTGCAAGCACGATATGATGCTTGTAAAATCTGCTTTTAAAGTATTGAATCCGAGGGGAGATTTAAACACCTCTTATTGGGAAATGTTCTTCATGGATCATTATTTGGTTCAGTTAGGATTTATAAATATGAGTTTGCAGCCCGAGCGCATCATCAAGTGTTTGATAGGTGCACTAAATCTAAAGTAGCTATTATATTCCTCTCTTTAATTTATTTTAGAGGTTAAAGACGTTAACCAATAATCGGAAGGTCGATGTTTTTAGTGGTTTAATTCATGATTCCTGTCGCTAATGTGCCATATGAGCAAAGCACTTAAATCCATGTTATTCACGAGGGAATGTCCTTGAAGTCAAAGGCTGTTACTATTAGGAAAGCGCAGATCGGGATTAGCTGTCACACTTTCTACTTCAGTGAATATTTTTCAGGGTCATTTTTGGAAGTCAGGTTCTGTATAAACTCATTGAAGTCTTGACTACAAAATATTTTCAGTCTTATTGCCCAGGGAAAAAGATACAGTGCGTTAAAACACGCTGACTCGATCTGTAATGAGTTGCCACATGGGGACCTGTTGTTTAGATACTGATTTAAGAAGAAAACCTTTTCTAGAATATAAAATAATATCTCAAGTAAAAAAAATAAAATAAATATCCCACGATATTTATGCTTTTATAGTGAAATTGCAAGTAAATTGACGGCCTTTAAAGGGTTAGTTCACCCCAAAATGAAAATTATCCCATGATTTACTCACTTTCAAGCCATCCTAGGTGTATATGACTATCTTCTTTCAGACGAACACAGTCTGAGATATATTTAAAAAATACCATTAGTCCTCCAAGGTTTACAATGGTTGTGAATGGGGTGCCGTATTTTGAAGACAAAAATAATGTATCAATCCATTAAAAAAGTAATCCATAGGGCTCCAGGGGGTTAATAAAGGTCTTCTGAAACGTTTTAGTAAGAAAAATATCCATATTTAAAACTTTATAAGTTGAAAAAACTAGCTTCCGGCGGACGACCGTACACAGAATGTGCAAGTAAATTTGCAGCGGAAGAGTACTTTGACCTGACGCCAACGTAATGACGAACGCGGAGGCGTAGAGGATAGAGCAAAACAAATCACCGGTCATGGATTATAAGTCTAAAACGATCGTTTTTAAAGCGACATGTCAGAGGATTTCGATATAAGAGGAGCTTAAATTAGTTGCAGCCCTATTTGTTTGAACCGCCAAAGGCGTCTAAGCTTAGAGAATTAATCATTTGGCGCAAGTCGACTTGTGCATTCTGCATACGGTCATCCGCCGGAAGCTAGTTATTCGAATATATAAAGTTTAAAGTTAAAATATATTTTTCTTACAAAAACACATCGCTTTGCTTCAGAAGGCCTTTATTAGCCCCCTAGCATCGTATGGATTACCTTTTTTATGGATGGATGCATTATTTTTGGCTTCAAAATGCGCCCCCCCCCCCCCCCATTCACAAACATTATAAACCTTGGAGGACTAAATATATTTTTAAATATATCTCCAATTGTGTTCGTCTGAAAGAAGATAGTCATATACACCTAATGGCTTGAGGGTAAGTAAATCATGGGATAATTTTCATTTTTGGATGAACTATCCCTTTAATACACAGAAGATGGCTAAACAAAAATTCGATTAAATGAATTATATAAAATTATGAAAAATAAAACAAGATTTTGACTATGATATCAGTTTATGACAAAAAAACTTAAACTTTTCAGCTAAAATCTACTTTCATATAGAATTGTGCCTAAATGTGTGCCAGTGTGTGTTCAATTCAACTGCTATTTTTAAACAGATGATAATTTAAAACCTACTCTGTATCTATATTGAGAACTAGTCAACAAATGAAATGCTATGGTAACAATTCATAGCAAGTTTGCCAAGTAAAATTAACAAACAGCATCTATTATACATTAAATTATAATGCTTAACTGTCCATCAGTTAAAATACATATTATGTATTGGGGCCAGTAGGCATGATATGGGGCTCGAGGCCATATCGTGCATACATTGACCCCACCATGAAATTTTCTTAAGAATGTATGTTGTTTTACTTTAATGCTAAATGGTATTGTTTTGTCAGGGGCACATAATCCTATCAATGGCTTATAGATAAATTTTTCTGGAGTGTGAGTGTATTTGCAATATAAGGCATCCAATGCATTCTCTATTCAATAAATAGTACAAAATGATTATCATTCAAATCCATTTGAACACTTTATTATGCTTGATGTTAAAGGCTGAAAAAATTGAATTGGCCCTTGGAGCACATAAGGTTTTACAGTGTACTGTGCTTTGCAGCCGCATGAATTGCAAACAGATTCATCACACACTGGTGCCCCGGCAGACGTTTGTTCTCACACAGGACTATGAATGAGAGAGCAAGGCATTGAATCTGACAGTCCCCAAAACCCCATCGGTGGCAGACACCGGTATGTGACCTCTCCCTCTTCTCTCCTTCTCACGACATCCACAAGCTTTGCACAACTGTCTCTCAGCATCAGACGAAAGCAGAGAGCAGTTGGGGAAAATAGACAAGCCTCATGCACTGTCAGTTTGACTCAAGAGCACACAAACTAACTTTTATTGTATGAAAATGAGACCGTTTTAACTTAGCAAAACAATAAACACATTGTTTTCTCCTCTTCTTCTTGGAATAAGAAGTCTTTTCCTTACTGGCATATAGCCTACAGACATGGAAATCTTGCATTCGGCTGAATAGAAGTATAATTTATTTAAACATAGCCTTTGGTCATAAATGCATCATTAGAGGTTACAAAATAGATGTGATTGGAAGTTCTCACTGGAGATATTGAAAAATTATCATAATTTCCTTTGATTTGAAAATGTGGTTTCGTTTGAACCCTTTAGAACCTGTTCAATTAAATGAAGTTTCTACACATTCTACACATCATGGATACAAATGATTTTTATTTGTGCTAAATCTAGTCTTGAGAATCCTGCTCTCACAAAAACATTTTATTATATAGACTATTATAAGATTTAATTGTTAATTTGATTATGTATTTGAAGACCATTTTATAAATGTAATTATTAATATGGAATGTTTGCAAAAGATTATATCCACGTAAATGTAATATTACAAAAAAGAAAAAGCAGAAGTTAAGCATATAAGAGAGAGATAGAGAGACAGATGTGATAGGAAGTATTCCAGGCACAGATTTATATTAAATTACCCTTAACCCATCAGAAGACCCTCTTGGGCACACTATCAAGGTTTCCATATCTTTCTCCCTCTCTTTTACTCTTTCACTCTTTCACCTTTCATCATATGAGAAAGAATATTAGTGTCCAGAAAATTGGAGTTGAAGCTCCAGAGATTGGAGGGCAGAAGGCAAGGGAAAAAAACAGAGAAAAAAGAGAGGAGCTTTAGTGACTCTGACCCTTTATCAACTCAAAGAGAAGAGATGAAGAAAGAAAAAAAAAAGAGTAGCTTTCTTGATTTCACTTTAAATGAAATGCATTTTTTAAATAAGTTGCACTGTAGCATTTCATTTTTCATAATGAACAATGCAGCCCAGAACATTTTATATAGATAAAGACAAAGCACAGTTGTTTTGAAAGTGTGTCTGTGTTAATACAAACTGACATGATGTCCCTTCAGATTAAATGAGCATGCTACTTTTAGCAGGTAACACTGGGTCCTTTTTAGCTATCATGTTACCTTGGCGATTAATAGTAAGTAACACGCTGATTTATACATGATGTGAAGTTTCAACAAAATATTGTTTAACCACCAAAAACACTTTTATAAATAATCAGAATAAATGGACATAAATTAGTTGTTGTTTTCCTGATAAATGCAGACCTGAGACCCTTAAAGCCAATCTTGTAGACATTACATTATAAATGAACATTAATTTAAGATTAAGTGATTAACCACACCAGAACACATCAAGGACAGGAATGAGAGCAGAAAATTAATTTTAACTCCTGAGAGAGTTGCAGTGTAGTTTTAACACAGTGAACTTTTTTTAATTTATTTTTACCATGTTTTAGGTAGCCTATAGCAACGCTCTTTCAAAAGTAAAATTGGTCATAAAGATGAACGTCATTTCCATCCAATGTCATTACAGTAGGATATGCTGCCATCTGTTGGCAAGCAATGCCTTACTTTCCCCCCCTGTTTGACCAGAGATACTCAACACATTTAATGAATGGCTGTTCTTCTCAATTTTGTAATTTCATCTGAATGTCATTTCACAGATCACTATTGTCCAGAGACACAAAATTCGATCAATTAACCTCAAAAGTTGGGGGAAAGAAATTGGGACAAAAGGCACCAAATGCCATTTTACAAGTCATTTTTAAATTAGATGTACATTTCAGACATCTTCACTATTCATTAAAATATATAGGATAACTGTATGAAATGAATCAATTTGAATTCACAGTGCTGCTCAAGATATATCTTCAATTAACATATGGGCAAATAAATATGCATATATATTCCTGCATATCATAGAATTAGTTATAGAATAAATTTACCTTTCAAATAAATCACTTTTACTGGGCTTCTGCTTTGTCGATCATCAGTTGTTCAATTATTCAACTTAATTGTCAAAACACAATTTTAAATATAATAGTTCATTTAGTAGGCCTATGTTATATTTATGACTGTTAATAACACACACACACACACACACACACACACACACACACACGCACACACAAATGATATACACTCCGTAAAAGTTTAGCTAGTGGTGCTATGACAACTGAAGTAACAAACATTTCTATTTGTGTCCCTTAACACTTGCGTCATCATCCTGCACATGCTAAATTATAATTTAATTTTGCACATTGTTTCCACATCTTACCCTACAAACACAGCCAAATACAACTAGACCATTTAATGATAATTAGATCTTAAAAGCGGAAAGGACTCAAGATTAATTCTGACTGTTGTAAAATAAGAAATAAAGTTGAGTGTGGATTGTAAAGTAGGTTAGGTAAACTTGTTAGGAGGTTTCTGATTTGAGACTGCCACAAGCACCAGTGCTGTCACACCACATAACATCTCCTCATATTTAATTATACAGGAGGAGATGAAGTCAGACTATGTAAAAGCTGAGCTTGCTTGTTTTAGGTTTGTTTCAATTAAAGGACAGGTCCATTAAGCATTTGTGTACTTTTTATTTAGACTATTTTACATGTGAAGAATTTTGTAGCATCCTCTAAAACTGCATTAAGCTTTATTCGAACAATAATGTTTATAATGTTAAATAAATAATTTAAAAATAAACCTAATCTACTGTGATTTTAATCTATTATTATCATGTTCTATTTTGGTCGACTTCAAAATCTCATTATGGATACCTTTATGGGATGCCCTGGCCTTTGCATACATAATCTGTTGCACGGGCCCGCATTTCTTTAAATCTCTAAATTTCTCTCATCCCATCATTAAATTTATCTTCAGTTCCCTTTCAGTCGGTCACGTTCGACGTACGTCAGTAGTGACCGACGAATTGGGATATCGCTTAGAGAGCCCTATCAGCTTCGTGTAAACTAAAACAAGCCAATGGAATTGGCGTGCGATATTTGCATAATGCGCACCGCCCCCGACAGATGTATATAAATAGGAAGCAGATGCAATCGCACTCTGTCTTTCGCTTCGGAGCCATTCAGTGGTGTCCTGTTTAAGAAGACTGTTTGTGTGAACTAAACTGCCTCGAAGAGGATTCACAGCAAGCCGTGTGTGCCGGTGTAACGGTGCTACAGCGAGGTCGCGAGCTCCCGAGGATCCGAGCTATAGCTCTCAACTGCTGTTTTCACAGCACACGCCTAGAGTGAAAGTGTGTGTGTTGCGATTTGGGCCGGTTCCTCGGTGTGTCCAGGGAGTGGTGTACCTGGCACATCGCGTCACTCCCTGTGTGCTTCGGCACGAGCGAGTTGACTGTTTTCCCCTTCTAAAAGAGCTTTACAGACGAACCCTGACAGTATGTCATTTCGTCTGTGCGTTAATGGGTGCGGTCGTTCCCTGGTCCCTGCTGATGGGCACAATCGTTGCATCTCGTGTTTGGGCATTCAGCACGCTGAAGCAGCTTTTGTGAATGGTTCATGTTCCCATTGCGGGAACATGACTATCGCGGTGCTGAGGTCGAGACTCTCCTTCCTGAAGTCTCAGGAAGCGGGGGCCCCCTCCCCTGTGCCCCGTTCGACCGTTTTTTCCGGCCCGGGCCGGAATGACGGTTCGGCGGTGTATAGGAAGGGTGACCTGAGGCTTACGGTCAGGGCTTCCCCGCCGAGCGGAAACGCTCCTCGGGCCCCTGCCGCCTCATCAGCACCGCAACCCATCGTGCCACCGTTGGTTTCCGCTGGGCCCTCTACGGACTGTCCAGCCGTTACCTTTGGTGTGCCGGCGGCGGATCGGATGTCGACTGCTGCATCGGAAGGTGAGCCTGAGTCCTCGGGGGAGGAAGATCCGGACGCGCTGCCGCCCGGGACGGTAGCGTGGCCCGAGTCGGATCCCGAGCTCACGGCTGTGCTCTCCCGGGCCGCCTTGTGCGTCGGGCTTGAGTGGAACCCTCCACCCTGTCCCGGCCCATCTCGGTTGGACGATTGGTACTTGGGGGGGGTCGCGCTGGTCAAATCCAGCGTCCCGCCCCAATGCCTTTCTTCCCGGAAGTACACGATGAGGTGACCAGGTCTTGGCAAGCTCCGTATGGGGCTCGTACAGGGCCTGGTCCCTCGTCCGCCTTCACCTCCCTGGACGGCGGGGAAGCCAGGGGGTACGCGAAGCTCCCGCCAGTCGAGCGGTCTGTTGCGATGCAGTTGTGTCCAACGGCCGCTGGCGGGCGCGGTGAGCCGCGTCTCCCGTCCCAGGCCTGTGAATTCTCAGCCGGTCTGACTGAGAAAGCTTACAGTGCCTGTGGGCAGGCTGCCTCTGCCCTGCACGCGATGGCCCTTTTGCAGGTCTATCAGGCAAAAGCGCTGTCGCAGATGCCCCAGGAAGGTCCTGACCAACAGCTGCTTGGGGAGCTGCGCGCTGCCACTGACCTTGCCCTCCGGGCAACGAGGGTGACAGCGCGTTCTGTTGGCCAGGCGATGTCTACTCTGGTAGTCCAGCAACGCCACCTCTGGCTGACCTTGGCAGACATGAGGGAGACCGACAAACATCGGTTCCTGGATTCCCCCGTGTCTCCGGTCGGCCTTTTCGGCGACGCGGTGGAGAGCTGTGCCCAACAGTTCTCCGCTGCACAGAAGCAGGCTGAGGCTATCAGACATGTCATGCCACGGCGGTCCGCTGCTGCCTCCACCCAGCCGCCCGTGGCTCAGCCTCAGCCCGCTCGTCGCCGAGGGCGCCCGCCTGCGTCTTCCTCCGCCCCTGCTAAGTCGGCAAAGCAGCAGCCTACACCAGCCAAACAGCAGGGTGCCGGTCGCGGACGTGGTGCCCAGCCAGGTGGCAAGCGGTCGGGGAAAACTCGGCCCTGAGACGGGCGACCTGGAGCGGAAGGTTCCTGCCCTTCGGGAGAGTATTCCATCTGCTCTCCCACCCCCGGAGGAGGGCCGGGGGGATTTTGTGGCGTCTGTCCATCTACCGCCACTGGCTCTCCGGAGTCCAGCGGTACCCACTTTGCCACAAAAAGAGCAGTTTCCTCAAACTCCAGGTCACAAGAGGGCGCGTTTGCCAGTGTGCCAGGCCCCGCCTCGCCACTCGCAACCCCCTCCCATTTCGCCAGTAGGCGACAGTGTGGTGGCGCAGACCGCGTCCCGTGCGCCGTCTCCCATTCGCACTGCTGCCTCGCAGAGTCCGACCTCACTCCGGGCCGCTCCCATGCCGTCCGAGTCGGGTCCCTCTCTGCCTTGCTGCCCCACCCCCGGTGCGTCTGTGGTGCCTTTGGTCCCGCTGGCTCGGAGTCTGGAGGCGTGGAGCACGCTTCCCAGCCCGTCCCGCTGGCTCATTCGCACTATCAGACTCGGCTATGCGATTCAGTTCGCCCGGCGTCCCCCGGTTTTCAGGGGTGTCCACTTCACTCAGGTGTCGTTGGACAGTGCACCTGTTCTCCGGGCGGAGATTGCTGTCCTCCTGGCGAAGGATGCAATCGAGCCGGTCCCTCCAGCCGATATGAAGTCGGGGTTCTACAGCCCCTACTTCATTGTACCAAAGAAGGGTGGTGGGCTACGGCTAATCCTGGATCTGCGCGTCCTGAACCGGTATCTTCACAAGATGCCGTTCAAGATGCTCACGCAGAAACGCATTTTCGAATGCGTCCGTCCCCGGGATTGGTTTGCAGCAATAGACCTGAAGGACGCGTACTTTCATGTCTCGATTCTGCCTCGACACAGACCCTTCCTCCGGTTTGCGTTCGAGGGTCGGGCATATCAGTACAAAGTCCTACCCTTCGGGCTGGCCCTGTCACCCCGCGTCTTTACGAAGGTTGCGGAGGCGGCCATTGTTCCCCTCAAGGAACAGGGCGTTCGTATTCTCAACTATCTCGACGACTGGCTGATCCTGGCCAGCTCGCGAGAGCAGTTGTGCGAACACAGGGACATGGTTTTAGCTCACCTCAGCCGGTTGGGTCTTCGGGTCAACTGGGACAAGAGCAAACTCGCCCCCGGGCAGAGGATCTCTTATCTCGGTCTCGAGCTAGACTCGGTTGCACGGACTGCGCGTCTCACCGAGGCGCGCGTCCAGTCGGTGTTGAACTGCCTGAGTTCGCTCAAGCGCAGGACAGCGGTTCCACTGAAAGATTTTCAGAGGCTCCTGGGGCATATGGCATCTGCAGCCGCGGTCACGCCGCTCGGATTGCTTCATATGAGACCGCTTCAACACTGGCTCCGCGGCCGGGTCCCGAGATGGGCGTGGCAGTGCGGCACGCTCCGTGTCCCCGTGACACCGAGCTGCCGTCGCACCCTTGTCCGGTGGTCGGACCCTTCGTTCCTGCGGGCCGGAGTACCCCTGGAACAAGTGTCCAGGCACGCTGTGGTCTCCACAGATGCCTCTGCCACGGGATGGGGGGCCACGTACAACGGGCATGCAGTGGCAGGTCTTTGGACGGGGCCTCAGCTGCATTGGCATATCAATTGCCTCGAGTTGCTAGCGGTACGTCTTGCGCTGGCCCGCTTCAAGAAGCTGTTGTCAGGCAAGCACGTTCTAGTCCGCTCAGACAGCACTGCGGCCGTTGCGTACATCAACCGTCAAGGTGGTCTACGCTCCCGTCGCATGTCGCAACTCGCCCGCCATCTCTTGTTGTGGAGTCAGAAGTATCTGAGGTCCCTTCGGGCCACTCATGTCCCAGGTGTGCTCAACCGTGCAGCCGACGAGCTGTCACGGCAGCCTCCACTTGCGGGCGAGTGGCGGCTCCACCCCCAGGCGGTCCAGCTGATTTGGCAGCGTTTCGGCGAGGCCCAGGTAGACCTGTTTGCCTCCCCGGAAACTGCCCACTGCCAGTGGTTTTATTCCCTGACCGGCGGCACGCTCGGCACGGATGCCCTGGCACACAGCTGGCCCCCGGGTCTGCGCAAATATGCGTTTCCCCCAGTGAGCCTTCTCGCACAACTCCTGTGCAAGGTCAGGGAGGACGGGGAGCAGGTTCTGTTAGTGGCTCCGTATTGGCCCACTCGGACCTGGTTCTCAGACCTCATTCTCCTCGCGACAGCCCCTCCCTGGCCGATTCCTCTGAGGAAGGAAGGGTTGGAGCGAAGGCTGTCTCCCTCCACCCTGAAGGTGTATGTTGCCGCTATCGCCGCACATCACCACGCAGTTGAGGGTAAGTCCCTGGGGAAACACGATCTGATCGTCAGATTCCTGAGGGGAGCGAGGAGATTAAATCCTCCTCGCCCTTCCTCCGTACCCTCTTGGGATTTGACCCTGGTTCTCACAGCTCTCCGGGGTCATCCCTTTGAGCCTTTGCAATCAGTCGACCTGAAACTATTGTCTCTTAAGACGGTTCTTCTGGTTGCATTGGCTTCCCTGAAGAGGGTAGGGGATCTGCATGCATTTTCGGTCGACGAAACGTGCCTAGAATTCGGGCCCGGTGATTCTCACGTCATCCTGAGACCCCGGCCTGGATACGTGCCCAAGGTTCCTACCACTCCCTTCAGAGATCAGGTAGTGAACCTGCAAGCGCTGCCCTCGGAGGAGGCAGACCCAGCCCTAGCTTTGCTCTGTCCCGTCCGCGCTCTGCGCGTTTACGTGGATAGAACGCGAAGCTTCAGGACCTCAGATCAGCTCTTCATCTGTTACGGAGGCCAGCAGAAGGGAAAGGCTGTCTCCAAGCAGAGGATGGCCCACTGGATAGTGGATGCCATCGCCTTGGCGTATGATTCCCAGGGCGTGCCTTGCCCGCTCGGGTTGAGAGCCCACTCCACCAGAGGGGTGGCCTCTTCCTGGGCGCTGGCTCATGGCGCCTCGCTGACAGATATTTGTAGAGCTGCGGGCTGGGCGACACCCAACACGTTCGCTAGGTTTTATAGCCTACGTGTAGAGCCGGTATCTTCACGTGTACTCGCATCCACTAGTCGGTAGACGTGTTGTACCCACTCTAAGTGTCGGCTTGCAATGCCATTCCCGCCACTGGCCGGATACGTGCATACTTCTCTCCAGTCGTGTTCCCCGCTTGGCGAACCCTGTCGAGCTCCTCCGCCTCCCCCTTCGGCTCGGACATTGCGGAGTGTCTGATGCCAGGCCTACATCCGTCGCTGACGCTGTCTGTTGGCTGGGGCCCATATGTCGTGACCCCTCTACGTGAGCGGTCCCATATGTGTATTTTCCACGGTTTAAAACTCCCTACGGGCCGAGTCCGTGTCTTTCCCTTAGCAGAGCCAGCTCTGCTGTCACCTGTCAGATGAGTCTCCCCCTAACCAGGTGGAGCCATCCCAGGGACTCCATATGCGTACTGCCCCCCGGGCCAGTCCATATGTGTATTCCCACGTAAACTCCTCCCCCATTGGGTAGGTAGTGGTCTCCGCAGCGTCCCTTCGGGTTCGCTCCCCAGTGTGTCTAGTTTACTTAGTGGGTAGTGGTTAGACAGCAGTAGACTCTCTCGGTGTAAGCTCGCCCCCTTCACCGCCAGCCGGTGCTATGGGCGGCTGAGCTTGCGCTGGGCACTGGAAGGGGTTTCGTAACTGTGGCGCTTTAGTTGGGATCCCAATTCGTCGGTCACTACTGACGTACGTCGAACGTGACCGACTGAAAGGGAACGTCTCGGTTACGTATGTAACCCTCGTTCCCTGAAGGAGGGAACGGAGACGTACGTCCCGTCGCCACAGTTTCTGTACCCTCGCTGTAGCGCGGACACCAGTTGTCTCCTCAGCGAAAAACAGAGTGCGATTGCATCTGCTTTCTATTTATATACACCTGTCGGGGGCGGTGCGCATTATGCAAATATCGCACGCCAATTCCATTGGCTTGTTTTAGTTTACACGAAGCTGATAGGGCTCTCTAAGCGATATCCCAATTCGTCGGTCACTACTGACGTACGTCTCCGTTCCCTCCTTCAGGGAACGAGGGTTACATACGTAACCGAGACGTTCAGTTACATACAGAATATGGCCACTCATCTCCCTCAGAAAACCTGGTTACAACCATAATGTAAAATTTTTACATGTTAGTACAGCCATGCTGTGTTCGCTGTACATAAAAGAAAGTATTTTTGTGGCACGAATTAGAATGATATTGATAAATAGTCAAAAATGAATTTTGATCAATGAATATTTTAAAAGAGAACAGCTTGTGATTTGCAAGAGCACATGGGGGACCTCAAAGAATGCACCTACAGCTCATGCTTTGAAAAGAAAGGGATGGCACAACAGCGTGAAATTCAATCTACCGTTTACACATTATC
Source organism: Megalobrama amblycephala (assembly GCF_018812025.1). Lineage (NCBI taxonomy): Eukaryota > Metazoa > Chordata > Actinopteri > Cypriniformes > Xenocyprididae > Megalobrama > Megalobrama amblycephala. The sequence goes on from NC_063050.1 coordinate 43,816,111, forward strand.
GGTTGCTATGTCAATGATTACTGAGCCCAGATGTGGCTTGAAAACATATCTGAGGAATTCACATGCTCTAGAAATGGAAATTTTTCATGCTCTGTGCTTCTCTTAGAGTCCAGACAATATCACTCCCAGGCGAGGTGCTTTGAGATTAAAGCCTGTCTATCAAGAAGGCAAACTACACTGTCAACAACACCTTGCAGCATTGTACATTTGAATAATTTCTCTTTGATGCAATACAAAAGCAGCTTAGACATTAAATACACACTCTTCATGAATACAAAAGACAACATGAAATGGTATTCATTCATTTTACTTCTGAAATCATATTTTGAAAGCCAATAATAAAAGTCGTCGAAGAGGCAGAGTGTGCACTGATAAATCATGTACAGTAAGATTTCATGTTGACTTTAATATATGTAACACCAGAATAATCTCTAGAAAGAAAAAAAAAAAAGATGCTTTGGAGAGGAACTGACATATTGCCAATATATCTACTCCTAAATAACACTTTTATCATAAATCATTAAAAAAACGTTTGGGGTTCTATTGAAAACATTATTTTTTTATTAATTTAAGGGATGCAAATAACACAGATTCATTCAAGTTTCCAATGCAAAATGCCAGGCTATTCTGAACCATAAAGAATTGTTTCTGATTTGCCACTATGGAGTAAAAGACATTAGAAAACAGGTCACTGACAAGATTATTTACACAAATTGATCTTGTACAATTAAATATTCAAACAACATACAACAACAATGACCAGAAATTAGGGAGGGTATCATAATCCAGTCCTTGCTAATAATGGTAACTAGTTATGATTGCATTTACAGTACTAAAAACTAGGAAAAAAAGATGATAGACTACAGTAAATATCATGGGGCCCACTTCAGATTAAGTGTCTTTAACTACTATGTATTAACATTTAAATTTATAATTTGGTACAATGCCGTTATTGTGTACATATGTTTTTATATTTAACAGCTGTAATTAATTTCTTTAATTACATTTAGAATTACATTGTTGGCCCTTTCCTTACACCTACTCTTAAACCTAACCATACCATGAAACCTGTCCCTAACCTTGACCGTATCCATCTCAATAGAAGCAAAAGTGTTTTGCATTACAACATGAACATAATGAGTACATGGTACCAAATATCTATCTGTATTATTATTATTATTATTATTATTGATGTAAGTATAGTAGCCAAAGACACCTAATACAAAATGTGACCTGTAAGATTAATATAGGTTTATTAAGCCTGGATGGTGATCATTTCTGATTTAAACTTCATTCAGATTGCATTTTTATTCCAAAAGTGGTGAATTAAATTAAAAAGCAGAGTGAATAGGTTTTTTACCTGTAAAATATTACTTACATGGACAGTTGAAACATTAAACCCGTAAAAATATTTTATAAATTATTTTTATAAATTATTTTAAATATAAATAAATCTGAAATGAAAAATGAAAAGTCACATTAAAGTCAAATAATTGAAGATCTTTAAAACCATGATCCCCTCAGAGAGATTACACAGATCCAAACTCCTCTAACTGTATAAGCTGCCTTTTAGTTATGTGTTAAATGGGCAGATTCCTAAACTTCATTTGCTATTTTTAGTCAAACTATTGAACACAGCATCTAGGAGGGAGAGAGAGAAGCTGAATTTGGAGCGGATTACAGATGTGGAAAAGGAAAATGACTTTTAGAGGGATTACTGTAATGTTGTGGGAACTACATCAATTCCAAAGGGGTCATAAGAATGTTGTTTTGGGTTAAGGAGATTTGGTAGGCTGAATTCTTATGGGTTTTTAAGGTGTGCTGAGGTACATCCGCAGAGCCGGGGTAAATATGAGGATGGTCCCAAGCACAGAAACTGTGAGAAAGGCCCATAGGAAGATCCGGTCCAACACCTGAGCCACAAATTTCCAGTCCTGAACGACCTGGGATACAAACAGACCAAAATACACTAAATACACAGCAGGAAGCAAGTACATAATATCAATAACTTGCTAAATATCAAAGCATGTTTCACAGACTTTACAAAACCTCTAACTCAAAATTGTCTTCTTAAGGCAGACAGTTAGCATTATGGTGTTCACACAGGACATAATCTTGCCTCAATTTGGCCTATTTTAAAATTTTAAAAATGTTTGTGTAAGATAATACATTTATAAAACCAATACCACTGGACATTTCACAGGCGGCAGCAGCCAATGAGCTTCCAGAATTTGAAGAGACACACCCTAAAACTGCCATGTACAGAGAAATGTTTGGAAAGAGGTCATCATTAAATATATATGTGTGTGTGTGTGTATATATATATATACTTCTCCCAATACTGATTATATGAATTAATGTAGTTAAATTTAATGTAATGTTGATAAAGTCTACCTTCAGAAAGCAAAATTCAGTAGTTTATTCACTGCTCCCACTTGTGAACTGTCAGTTAAATATTTGAAGGCCAAGAGAAAAATTGTGAAAACTATGTTTTGCCTATTATTGATTATGCCGATATATTGTATTTGACAGTACTGTATTTTGAGAGTACAGTCAAAAAATCTTGTTGTCAGTTTGTATGTTCTGCTACCTTGTACAGGTCTTTCTTGTAAAAGAAATTTTGGATCTCAAAAATTTGATCTTGACAATATATAGGTGCTGGTCATAGAATTAGAATATCATCAAAAAGTTGATTTCACTAATTCCATTCAAAAAGTGAAACTTGTATATTATATTCATTCATTACACACAGACTGATATATTTCAAATGTTTATTTCTTTTAATTTTGATCATTATAACTGACAACTAAGGAAAATCCCAAATTCAGTATCTCAGAAAATTAGAATATTGTGAAAAGGTTCAATATTGAAGACACCTGGTGCCACACTCTAATCAGCTAATTAACTCAAAACACCTGCAAAGGCCTTTAAATGGTCTCTCAGTCTAGTTCTGTAGGCTACACAATCATGGGGAAGACTGCTAACTTGACAGTTGTCCAAAAGACAACCATTGACACCTTGCACAAGGAGGGCAAGACACAAAAGGTCATTGCAAAAGAGGCTGGCTGTTCACAGAGCTCTGTGTCCAAGCACATTAATAGAGAGGCGAAGGGAAGGAAAAGATGTGGTAGAAAAAAAGTGTACAAGCAATAGGGATAACCACACCCTGGAGAGGATTGTGAAACAAAACCCATTCAAAAATGTGGGGGAGATTCACAAAGAGTGGACTGCAGCTGGAGTCAGTGCTTCAAGAACCACTACACACAGACATATGCAAGACATGGGTTTCAGCTGTCGCATTCCTTGTGTCAAGCCACTCTTGAACAACAGACAGCGTCAGAAGCGTCTCGCCTGGGCTAAAGACAAAAAGGACTGGACTGCTGCTGAGTGGTCCAAAGTTATGTTCTCTGATGAAAGTAAATTTTGCATTTCCTTTGGAAATCAGGGTCCCAGAGTCTGGAGGAAGAGAGGAGAGGCACACAATCCACGTTGCTTGAGGTCCAGTGTAAAGTTTCCACAGTCAGTGATGGTTTGGGGTGCCATGTCATCTGCTGGTGTTGGTCCACTGTGTTTTCTGAGGTCCAAGGTCAACGCAGCCGTATACCAGGAAGTTTTAGAGCACTTCATGCTTCCTGCTGCTGACCAACTTTATGGAGATGCAGATTTCATTTTCCAACAGGACTTGGCACCTGCACACAGTGCCAAAGCTACCAGTACCTGGTTTAAGGACCATGCTATCCCTGTTCTTAATTGGCCAGCAAACTCGCCTGACCTTAACCCCACATATGTTTAAATCTAACATTTAAAATATATCAGTCTGTTTGTAATGAATGAATATAATATAGAAGTTTCACTTTTTGAATGGAATTAGTGAAATATATCAACTTTTTGATGATATTCTAATTATATGACCAGCACCTGTGTGTGTGTGTGTGTGTGTATATATATATATATATATATATATATATATATATATATGTCAATTTTAAAGCAATTCATTTACATTTTTGTTTAATAATTAATAATTTGAAAATTGATTGCTTCATTTTTTATACTCCTAGTCTTCCATAGAGTGTGTACTATATGAACAAATCATTCTGAAAGTTAATGCTGTAAAAAAGAAAGAAAAAGAAAAAAACACCTCTCTGATGAAGTGTTCCTTCTTGATGTGTCTGGAAATGTAGTGCACTGAGTGAGTGGCTTTCTCCAACAGGGCAATCCAGGCCTGGTTCTCATCTTCCTTTAACCCCCCTCGTCCAACTCCGGCACTCTTCTGTTGCCCTTTTTTCATCCCTCGTTTTAGCTCTGGGCTTCGCAGCTCGATGTCTGGGTACTGATAGCGATCAGTGTGCCCCCTCATGCAGAGCAGTCTGGGTAATCTCTGGAGGAAAAGACTCTTAACCCACGGTGCCATGGGATGGTATGTGGCAGAAGATCGGTGATGGACATTGATGACAAAGACAGTTACAATGATTGAGAATGTGACGAAGATCATGATAAAAAGCAGATACTCTCCTATCAGAGGAATGACTTTAGAGGAAGATGGGATGATCTCTTCAATGACAAGAAGAAACACAGTGAGAGACACAAGAACGGAGGTGGAGAGGGAAAGCTTTTCTCCTTCATCCGAGGGAAGGTAGAAGACCAGCACGGTGAGAAATGACAGACCGAGACATGGGATGATGAGAAAGAGAGTGTAAAAGAGAGGGAGACGCTTCATTATGAATGAATATGTGACATAGGGATAGGAGTAAATGCCATCACGCCGACTGCCCCTTTGCCCCGTGGCATTCAGTATTTCCCATTCGCCATTGTCAAAGAAGTCTTTACGGTCTACGTATGCATCTAGCAGGGTCAGGTCCACCATAGTGCCATCGTATGTCCATGATCCAAACTTCATTGAGCAGTTCTGCCTGTCGAAGGGGAAAAAGGTGACATCCATGGTACAGGAGGATTTATAGCTGGCAGGAGGAGTCCACATGATGGTACCATTAAACCTTACAATGGCTTTGGTCATTAGAGACCCTTCAAACCGGCCATCAGCACTAAGAGAGATGGAGAGAGACAGACATGATATTAGCAACTATATTTCAAATTTCTTGTTGAAAATGTGAGTGGTGATCGCCCACCACTATTGACAGGACATTGCAGTAACACTTTATAATATCTATATATTAATAAAGTACTTCCAATAATTTGCAAACTATAGTTAATTAATAGTTTATATAGCTTCTAAATTTATATATATATAAATATATATAGGCTATATAAAAACTAGAAACTGAACTAAACAGAACATACACGTAACATTAGCCCCCCCTCCAGAAGGCACGACCTCGAGCCTGGACAGACGAAAAAAAAAAGAAATAAGAGGCATTTTCATGCCTTGACCTAATCTAAAGTAAGAACTACAGTCAAACCAAAAATTATTCAGACATTTTTGAGATTTTTTATATATTTTTACTAGTGGGTGCAGGACACTATAGTTCATTTATGGGAGCCCAATCACCTTCAGGTAGTAAGAAAACTGGCCAATGAACATTGGCAAGTGGGATTTGCATGGCAAGCCTATATAAGCTTGCCAGAAACTCACTCATTCAGATTTTGCTTCGGAGCCGAGGGGTTGTCTCTATATCACTTTTGTGGACAGACTATCTGCCTTTGTTTGAAAGGATACTTTCTACAGTTGGAGATAAGGCGCACTCAGCTGTGTTTTCGCCCCACGTTTGCAGTTTGCACAGATAAGTGCAGCAATCTCACCCCTGGGCGCTTCAACATAAAAGAGCAGTTTCCCTAAAAAAGCAAAGCACGGGTGACGTTACGTCATTTTCAAGATGGCATTTCACCCGTGTGTTTCTGGATGTGGTCACATGCTGGCCCCGTCTGAGCCATGATCACTACCTCACGTGTCTGGGCCATCAACACGGTGAGGCAGCATTCATTGATGGTTCATGTTCTCACTGTGGGAACATGATCATCGCGATGTTAAGATTGAGACTTCATTACCTTGAAAAAGATGGAGTATCCTTCACTATTACCCGTTATGGTCTCTCTGCACCGCAGAGAACCACTTTGGTTAATACGCAGGGTGATCTGAGGGTTATAGTGGGAGCTCTCCCGCCAGGCCAGTCCCAAAGGTCCTTCCACTCCTCACATACATCGCGGGCTGTGGAGCTTCCCGTTGGGGACCCAGCATCTCATTTGGAGCCCCTGCGGAGGACCAGATGTTGATTGCTGCATCAGAGGGTGGGCTTGAGTCCTCAGGGGATGAAGACTCAGCAGTACTGCCCCCCTTCTGGGAAAGTAGTGCAGATTGAGTCAGACCCAGTGTTGACAGCCATGCTTTCCCGGGCCGCTGCAAGCATCAGGCTTGAGTGGAACCCTCCACCCTGCTCTGAATGCTCGAGGTTGGCGCAGGCCATGCTGCACAGCATCGTCCAGCCCCGATACCTTTCTTCCCTGAGGTGCATGAGGAGGTCACAAAGTTGTGGAAGACACCTTTTACAGCCCGGAGCCACTCTAAGCGGTCGGCGATATTGGTCCGGACAGACAACACTGCGATGGTGGCATACTGTGGCGTACATCATAAGCGGTCAGCGAAGCAACATCCCTGAGACGGGCGACCCCGGAGATGGAGGGAGCTGCTCTTATCCATGTGGTGGTGAACGCACCACTCTTTCCCCCAGAGGAGGCACCAAGACTCCTTTGTTGAAAGAGTTTGTTTTTGTTTTGCCGCTGACTCAACAGCCAGTGGTACCCACAATTTTAATAAAAGAGCAGATTTCTCAATATGAAATGGGCACGCAGCCTCGGGCTCCTTGACAGGACCTCGACTGCAGTGGAATATCAACTGCCTTGAATTGTTAGCAGCACTGCTGGCCCTGCACCAGTTTTGACCATTGCTGCAGAACAAGCTCATATTGGTCCGGACAGACAACACTGCGATGGTGGTATACTGTACATCATAAGTGGTCGGCGAAGCAGCATCCCTGAGACGGGCGACCCCGGAGATGGAGGGAGCTGCTCTTATCCATGTGGTGGTGAACGCACCACTCTTTCCCCCAGAGGAGGCACCAAGACTTCTTTGTTGAAAGAGTTTGTTTTTGTTTTGCCGCTGACTCAACAGCCAGTGGTACCCACAATTTTAATAAAAGAGCAGATTTCTCAATCTCTGGGTTACATGAGGCGTGGTTTGACAGTGGTGTGACGCAACATTCGCAACCCCCTCTTCCCCCGCCACAGCAAAGGAGTTTGTGGTTCGAGGATGTTGCGCCTCCAGCCAAACCTTTGATGCTTCGGTGGAGCCAGGTAAGAGTCTCATCACTCTCACTGCCTCTACTTTGGGACCCAGTGCTCCACCTCGCTGCCACTCATTGCTTATGTCTGTACTTCTGCTGATGTCACTTTCACGGTGTCTGTGGCCTGGCTGGCGCTTCCCATCCTGTCTCGTCGATCAGACTCGGTTATGCGATTCAGTTTGCCCGGCATCCCCCCAGGTTCAGCGGCGTCCTGTCTACCTCAGTGGCAAACAAAGATGCCCCTGCTCCACATATGGAGATTGCGGTCCTGCTGGCGAAGGACACAATAGAGCCGGTCCCTCCAGCCGAGATGAAGCCAGGGTTTTACAGCCTGTACTTCATCATACCCAGGAAAGGCAGTGGGTCACGGCTGATCTTGGATCTGCATGTTGTAAACCGGGACCTTCACAATTCCTTTTCAATATACTAATGCAGAAACACATCCTCACATGTGTTCACCCCCAAGATTGGTTTGCGAGGTGGGCATGGCGCCATGACACACATCGGGTGATCATCACACTGATCTGTTGCCACACTTTCAGACCGTGATCGGGCACTATATGCAATGGGCACACAGCCTCGGGCTCCTTGACAGGACCTCGACTGCAGTGGAATATCAACTGCCTTGAATTGTTAGCAGCACTGCTGGCCCTGCACCAGTTTCGACCATTGCTGCAGAACAAGCTCATATTGGTCCGGACAGACAACACTGCGATGGTGGCATACTGTACATCAACCAGTCTACTACAATAGGTTTACATACATCCAAGGTCAAAAAACACCACTTACATTTTCTCATATGCATTACAGCATCACTTTTTTCTCACGGTGTCTGAAATGGTTCAATAATGGATTTTCTCTCTTTTTTCACCCCTCCTTTCTGAGAGCCTACTTTGATCTGATGGGCCAGTCTGTTGTGAATGGTCAACCGCTTACAGTGTGTGTCGGAAACAAAACGGCCATTACCATATCTGAATTTCATCTCCGGAGGCTTGCTCAGCACTTGTATACACAGTGAAATAAACAGTAACGATGGTGTCAATTCGAGCCCAAGTCCATGTCCTTTGGTGGATTTGTTTTTGTAGCGCAGAAAATGGTGTCTTCTTGACATGTCGACAACATGGCTACAACTACAGTTTTTGAGGGCATGTCAAAGTAGACGTTGTTCATAGGCAGCCAATAAAGACCATATGCTGGCATTATGCAAATTTGTTACAAATCTACGCAGGTTTGAGCAGGAAGTAAGACTGGAATCACTGACAGCTTGTTTCAGGCAGCTCAGAATCAGTTACAATTACTCCATTCATTGTGCACTTTGATATTCAAAACTTTGTAGACCTTACATACACTAACAGCTATATAACACACTACATGAAAGGTAATATCAGAAAAAGCATAACAGGGTGCTTTAAATACACCTAGTGTGTGTCATCTAGAACAAGCACATAAAAACTGGCAAATTGTAGTCCGAATAACATTGGATAAAGCCAAGATACAATTGTATTATGTAATATATAATAACTTGAATGACATTATACACAGATAAGAGATCATGAAAAGACTTACTTCTCATAAAGGACAATGTCTGGTAGCCAGATAGTTTCTGAGGGCACTCTGATGGATGTGATTCCACCATAATCTTCTGGATTCCAACGAAGCTTATAGTCTGTCCACTCCTACAAGAAAGAGACCAATAAAGTATAAATCAAGAAGGTATTTTGGGACATACTATTAAAGACAAATTTCCTTGGGTTACCTGCCACAACCAGACATTTGTAGTCATTAGTTGATTCTTTTCATCCTGAAGAGAGAAATGAAGAAAATGCACAATGAAAGGTGATAAATAGCCATAGTTGATAAAATAATTTTACACCATACATGAGCTTGAACTACATAACATGTTTTAAATGAACCCAAATGCACTATTTCTCTCAAAGCCTCTAAAAATCTCTCACTATTGACCTACTTGTGTCATAAAAGTGGTTAACTCAACTGTGCTATTTATATATGCAGCACAAAAGATAGTATCTTATGTCTTTTGTTTCATTAAATTGAAATTCAGACCCTGAATAGGAACCAATATACTGAGGCACATCTGTTAAATAAGAATGGTGTGAAAATCAATTGTTCCCACAGTGTTCAGCGTTTCACCAGCCAGAAAATTTACACTGTAAAAGTCGTGACAACAAGGTGAGCGCTGAACACCAAGTAGTGTTGATTACAGGATATGACCATCAGGTGGCTCTGCAGGACTAATATATATGGGATGTGTCTGAATCCTAAAACAAATGCCTTGCCGCCTCACTGCCCAGTCTAAATAGGCTTCAAAAAGGCTTCCAACAAAGTGAACTTTAGACATAATCAAGCAAATATTTAATGACTAAAATACTTAAAAATGTTAGTTAGTAAAAATGTACATTTATAAATTATTTTAATAATTAAATTCTCCATCAGATGTCATTTTATTTTTTCCACAAACCACTGAAAAGCATGAACAGGATTGTGGGATATCAAAGGCAGTCTTCAAAAATCAATCAGATTTTTAGATCAGATTCTTAGTTAGCAGGATGTTATGTTGATTTAAACATTATATTTGGACAGCTTCTGACCTCCTGCTCGCATAGGCTAAATTCTCAACACCCAGAGTGCTACTCAATAAGAATGAAAGGGATAGTTCACCCAAAAATCAATTTCTGTCCATTTTTACAGAATGATCAACTTCACTTGTTAAATCCACAATAAAGTTGTAACTGCCAGTGTGAAACTCTGGATCTTTGTTAAGCCAAGTCTTTCCAAGTTGTCTAAAGAATAATGTCAGAATCAAGTTGGTACTGATCTTAATAACTTTTAATGTCCATGGTACAATTCTAGCCTGTACATATTTTGTGTGCTTTTAATAAAGAATATTGATAATAATTTACAATAATGATAAAATCACATCATATACCTCATGTTGCAATTGTATTGTCATTTCAATAATTACAATACAATAATTGTATTGTAAATTTGTAAGTTGTAAATAGGCACATCCCAAGAATAAGTCATGACTTAGCATGGTGACAAGACTTGGCATGTATCACACTTATTGTAATTTTTTTTTTTTTTCATTGAAATTATTGTAAATAAGTAAAATGTGATTGTATTAACAACTTGTCTTTACAATAACAAAACAACTTTAGAAAAACTGAGCACCAAGAACGCTGTTTGCGTTACTCTAATTCCAGTGAAGTATGCAAAGGAAATTAACATTTCATAGGTAAACGATTAAACATCTCCACATCTTGTAGATTTATTAACCTCCCACTATTAAATAGAGAAAGTCTCACTGTAACGTCAGCCAGTAGTTACGGGGGAAGTGTCAAATGCAAATATGTTCATACAGTAAGACATAATAACTCACACACTTCCTGTACAATGCATTATTGCATGATTTATGGATTTATGGACTGTTGCACTAACTCAGACTGATTTGTTTTAACGTGGGCAACTGGCACTAGCTAAAAGGGATAGTTCACATACTGTAAAAGTGAAAATTCTGTGATTATTTACTCTCATTGTTCCAAACCTGTATTCTGTTCAAATAATTATCTGAAGAATCCATTTGCAGCTCTTACCATGCAGTGACAGTTCATAGTGACCAGAGGGCTTCCTCTCATAACACCTTACACCATTCTCAACTGGCTTTACTCTCCGCTTATTCACCATGGTAAAATGAATGAATAATGAATGTCTGAGCACATCTACATAAAACAAATGATTGCCAATACATCTGAAAGAAAAGCATAGTATGTTTTCTAGGGCTAATAAACATAATTATGTAATAATTATAACATTTCTAACAGAATTATTCACAACCGTCCATTTTACAGTTGGGTGTTTGCATAAGGTCTAGACGCAAATGTTAAAATATTTCAAAGCACCTAAACCTAAAATCCGATCCAAAAATTTTGCATAACCATATGGTTCACACATTTCACACAAGACATGATAGAGGCAACACTGATTTTGCCATAGAAAAGACAGAGGCTAGCTGTGACAAAGGGAAGATGTTTCAAGACAAAAATCTTTTTAAGGTTAGAAATTTTAAGGTTACGAGTCAAAAGTCCAGTAACACAAATGGTTGTTTTCTCTAACAGTAAGTTGGTTTCAAACACCTAATTTTCCAAATTACTTCTGCATTGTGTTTTTTATTTAAAATACTAACAGATCTCTGTATCAGTCTTTCTTTAAAATTATTATGGCTTTTTATGTACTACAGTAGTATATTAATCATTAATGCAATATCCAACAACAATATTTGGAACAATTAAAAAAAATCTTTTTTTTTTTTTTTTTCATACAATGGAAGGCAATGGAAGCCAACAATGGAAGCCAACCTCTTTGAAGGTGAGTAAATGGCAACAGAATTTTCATTTGTGGGTGAACTATCCTTTTAATACTAAATATATATTATATAATTGGTATTAATAGTTTCATTTTAAACTCTAATTATATTCGACCATAGCCCAAACTGCGTCTCCTGGTTTATTTTTTAAAAAGGGTTCTATAGAACTGTTGACACAAATGATCATCTGGAAATATTGTGTTGTGGTATGGCATAATAAAACTAAGTCTAGTAATATTACACACACATATAAGCATTTTTAATCAGGTTCTTGAACGCTCAGCATCAGCAAGATCAATACAGTGGGTCACCAGAGAAGAGGGGAACAGAGAGAGAGAGAGAGAGAGAGAGAGAGAGAGAGAGAATAAATTAGATAGAGTATAGAAAAAGTGTGATACAGCTGGTTGTCATGATGATGTGTTGAGTAAATAAAGTCTATAAACTATGATCTGAGTTGCCATTCTCATATCCTTCCTAAACTAATCAGTTCTGTTCTATAATGAAAGTGAGAATAGGCTGTTCCAATTAAAGTTGCGACCGACTTCAGCATTGTAACATATTTCAGAGTGAAAGAGAATGAGAAAAATAAATGAATGCCATTCCAAAAGGGCAGCAAACTTTCAGATTACAAGATGACAAAAAAAATAAACCATTCTGTGGTTTAACTTGGTTTAAATTAATTGTTCACCACAAGACTAGTAATGTGCGGGTCGATTTTTAGTAAATAGAGTCTATTTTGCTTTTATTCGGACTTGCCTGAGTTTTACTATGTGCATGTGCCTCTGGGTAAACAACAGTAGACAAAAACAATCTGTTCAACCTTGGTTTCATGTTTCATCTGGTACATCCTAGTTCTCTTTTTTGAACTTCGGATGTTCTCGGACAGCAAAGCAGCGGACAGCATTGGACAACTGTTTTTATGTCATTAGCCTAAGGACTTTTTTTTCACCCTTTGTGCATGTTTACACATTGTGTTCAGTAAAGAGTAAAGACATAAAAACGTATTATTGTTTGTGTGTGTGCTATTTGCTTAGTAATTCTGTGACTTAGTTGAAGATCCGATTTTACAATGGATATGTGTGTGTGTGTGTCTCACCACATCCACCAGCTGGGAAATCTTCAAACCGAAGCGAACAGTAATCGTGTCGTTGGCATGAAGGACAGGTCTCACCCACTTCTGATAACCCCGAAAAAGATTCCTCAACAAAGTGTCCTCCATCTCAGCCAATGAGACAAACTCCTCAGGAGCTAGAATGAGAGGTTGGAACAATTTAGAAAAAAACAAAATGACATAACAGCCTCAGGTGGCATGTGGTGATACGATATAGCATAATCTAAAGCTGCCACGCTAATTATCAGTGTTGTATAAGCCTATACAGTACATAAACATATCTGTATGGTTATGTAGGAAGTAGGTCCACATTTGATTTGCAGTCTTGAGAAATCACACATTAAATTCAGACACACACTCCCATGAGTGTTAGATGAGCACAGAGTCATGAAGTGACAGCTGGCTCCTCAGAGTTTCTTCTGTTGACGCAACCATTGCCATGACATGATGACCTCAGACAAGAGCACTACAGAGGGTGTCAGGAGAACAAGACAAGCCCTTAACTACACACACATACACACTAGGGTTTGGGATTTTTATACTGATGGGTCTCAAAAACGAGTACTCAAAGGATGGGGCATGCCCGTCATGGCGATTAATGAAAATATTTGATTTAAAACAATTACAAAAAAATAATATTGACAAATAAAAAATATGACCTGAAAATATGTCTATCAAAACATGAAAATATAATTTCAAAAATAACACTGCTAGATTATCAATAACGCATCAATGTTTTCGAAAAAGAAACATATGAAAGGAATAGCTGATAGGTGAAGCTGAAGAGTGAATGAACACCAGTAAACTATAGCCTGTTCTATATGACACATCCTATATGGCATTAACCCATTTGTGCCCAATTTTTCTGAATGGTTTCATGCATATAGTCCTGTTAATAGTGTCCTATGTGAACATGTTCTGCATTTATTTTCCCCAGGTTTTTTTTTTTTTTTTTTTCTTAAAAAACGTATTTGAATGTGCGGCAACTATAGTTGCCGGTGGGCAAATATGTTTGGTCCTTCTTCAGGGGTATGCGCCAGGGATGGGCTGTCGCGAGGAGCATGAGTTCTGGGAACCAGGTCCGGTTGGGCCAGTACGGCGCAACTAGCAAGACCTGCTTCCTCATCCTCCCTGACTATGCACAGTGTCTGTGCGAGAAGGCTCACTGGGGGAAAACGCATATTTGTGTAGGCCCCGGGGCCAGCTGTGTGCATTCGTGCTGAGGGTCCTCTCGGTCAGGGAATAAAACAACTGGCAGTGGGCGGATTCCTGAGAGGCAAACAGGTCCACCTGTGCCTCCCCGAATCGGCTCCAGATCAGCTGGACCGCCTGGGGGTGGAGTCTCCACTCCTCCGAGAGCGTGAGCTGTCGTGAGAGCGCGTCGGCCGCACGATTGAGCTCGCCCGGGATGTTGGAGGCGCGCAGCTACCTGAGTCGGCTCTGACTCCACAGGAGGAGATTGCCGGGCGAGTTGCGATATGCGACGGGAACGCAGACCACCCTGGTGGTTGATGTACGCTACCGTCAATGTGTTGTCCGTCCGGACCAGCATATGCTTGCCCTGCAGCAGCAGTCGAAACCGGCGCAGAGCAAGGAGTACTGCTAGCAACTCGAGGCAGTTGATGTGTCAGTGGCGTTGGGGTCCTGTCCAGGAGCTCGACACCGACTGACCACTGCATATGGCACCCCAGCCAGTGGTGGAGGCATCTGTTGTAACAAAAACATGCCTGGACACTTGTACTAGGGGCACTCCGGCCCATAGAAAAGCAAGGTCCGACCACGGGCTGAATGTGCAGCGACAACTCGGTGTGATGACACACGGAGTGAGCCACGGTGCCATGCCCACCTCGGGACTCGTTGTGAAGCCAGTGCTGAAGCGGTCTCATATGAAGCAATCTGAGCGGCGTGACCGTGGCTGCGGATGCCATATGCCCCAGGAGCCTCTGAAATTGTTTCAGTGGGACTGCTGTTTTCCGCGAGAACGAATTCAGGCAGTTCAGCACCGACTGTGCATGCTCGTGGTGAGACGTGCTGTCATGTTGACCAAGTCCAGCTCCACACCGAGAAAAGAGATGCTCTGCACGGGGCAAAGCTTGCTCTTTTCCCAGTTGACCCGAAGCCCCAACTGGCTGAGGTGACTGAGCACCAGGTCCCTGTGTTCGCACAAAATGCTCTCACGACTGGGCCAGAGTGTGCCAATCGTCGAGGTAGTTGAGAATGCGAACGCTCACTTCCCTGAGCGGGGCAAGGGCCCCCTCTGCGACTTTGGTAAAGACGCGAGGGGACAGGGACAGCCCAAAGGGTAGGACCTTGTACTGATATGCCCGCCCCTCGAACCCAAACTGCAGGTGTCGAGGAAGGATCGAGACATGAAAGTACGCGTCCTTCAGGTCGATCGCTGCAAACCAATCCTGGGCGCGAACGCACGTAAGGATGCATTTCAGCGTGAGCATCTTGAACGGGAGCTTGTGAAGGGCCCGATTCAAGACACGCAGATCCAAGATTGGCCGTAACCCCCCGCCTTTCTTGGGTACTATGAAGTACGGGCTGTAAAACCCAAACTTCATCTCCGCTGGAGGGACAGGCTCTATTGCGTCCTTCGCCAAAAGAACCGCAATCTTCGCCCGCAGGACAGGGGCATTTGGACCCGTCACCGAAGTGAACAGAACGCCGCTGAACCTGGGGACCAGGGGACGCCTGGTGAACTGAATCGCGTAGCCGAGTCTGACTGTCCGAATGAGCCAACGGGATGGGTTGGGAAGGCGTAGCCACACCCCCAAGCACTGTACGAGTGTAACCATCCAGGCAGCAGAAGTACCCACGGGGGGGCAGCATGGAGCAGTGTGGCCCAACTCGGGAGGCAGTGCATCCCGAAGTCGAGGCCATGAGTGGGTCTCCAAAACAGAGCAGTCTCCAAAACTTCTGGGTCTCCCGTCTCAGCCTCTTAGCCTTCTTCTTCTTGGAAGAAGACTTGGTGGCCTGGGCGGGGGGTGTGGCTTTCCTGCGGGAGGCTCGGGGAGGATGGGATGGCTCCAATCTCCCGGAAGCCTGAGCCGCAGGAGGACGCCCTCGGCGAGGAGCAGACAGAGGCGCGGCCCATGGCGGATTGGTGGCAACATCACGCCGGGGCAGGATGTGTTTTATGGCCTCCGTCTGCTTTTGCACTGCCGAGAACTGCTGTGCGAAGTCCTCGACAGTGTCGCCGAAGAGGCCGGCCTGGGAGATGGGGGTGTCAAGAAAGCAAACTTTGTCGCCGTCCTTCATCTCAGCCAGGTCCAACCAAAGATGCCGTTTCTGGACCACCAGGGTGGACATCGTCTGACCCAGGGCGCGCGCTGTGACCTTTGTCGCCCGGAGGGCGAGGTCAGTCGCTGTGCGCAGCTCTTGCAAAAGCCCTGGCTCAGAACTACCCTCGTGCAGCTCTTTCAGAGCTTTCGCCTGATGGACCTGCAAGATGGCCATGGCGTGCAGGGCAGAGGCCGCCTGTCCAGCGGCGGAGTAAACCTTGGCAGCGAAAGCGGCCGTGGTCTTACCCGTCTTGGATGGGAGACGCGGACGGTTCCGCCAGGTGGCCGGCGGACTGCGGGCACAAGTGCACCGCAATCGCACGTTCCACCTGCGGAATATCCACGTACCCCTTGGCGGCCCTGCCATCGAGGGTAGTGAGAGTGGAGGAGGAAGAAGAACGATTTCTGGCAGTGTGAGGTGCCATCCACATCTTCTGGAGCTCCTCATGCACCTCTGGGAAGAATGGCACTGGGGCAGGACGTGACTGGGAGCCACGCCCCGAACACAGAAGCCAATCATCCAATCGCGAGCGCTCCGCCTTCGACTGAGCAGGAGTCGTCGTCGCTCTCTGAGTTGTCCAGCCCACTCCCTGATGCAGCAATCGACATCTGGTCCTCCTCCGGAGCGCCGAAAGTGCCCCCATTCGGCGGACCTGACGAAGTTGCTCCCACTGTGATCCTCAGATCTCCCAGAGTACTAACCGGACCAGCGGCCACTACAGCCGGTGGTGCTGGGGTAGTAGCAGAGGGGACTCTAGCCTCCGTGTTAAAGAAGGAGAGTCGTGATCTCAACGCCAACATAGACATGCCCTCGCAGTTAGGATATGTACCATCCACGAGAGCTGACTCAGCATGCTGTTTACCCAGACACGTGAGACAGTGATCGTGGCCGTCAGAGGAGGTCAGGAAACAACCGCATCCAGAAACACACGGACGAAAAGACATCTTGAAAAAGACGCTGATCGCCCGTGCATTATACCTTAGATGCCCAACCCTAGTAAATACACAACATAGACTTAACTTGTATCTGCACAAAAGGACACAAATACAAGTGAACTTGAACTAAGTTACTCCCATTGTGCATGCGCTCTTCCTATAACGACACGCTGAAACACAGGCAATTAGAGCATAAAGAACCCACAATATTCTATAGTGTTCTCATTTTAATGTCATGTATGGCAGATTGGTGCAAGTACAACTGGCTGCAGCCTACAGAATAGGCCCATCCGCCCCATACCTACTCTGATTGGCTCAATCATCTTTCATAGGCATACATGATAGGTCATGTGTTCGTAGTCTGTGTAGGATGGAGTATATGTAGTTTAAATCTATATGAACTGGAAAAGCTGTGCAGTTACAGATAAGTTTGTGAACCACTTGCAGAATCTTTGAAAATGTGCAAAAGTTATTATACAAAATGCATGTTATTTTTTATTTAGTACTGTCCTGAGTAAGATATTTCACATAAAAGATGTTTACATATAATACATAAGACAAAAAAATAGCTGAATTTATTAAAATGACCCAGTTCAAAAGTTTGTGAACCATTGATTCTTAATACTGTGTGTGGTTACCTGGATGATCTACAACTGTTTTTTGTTGTGTGATGGTTGTTCATGAGTCCCATAGTTACAGAAGGTTTTATTGTTTTTTATTAGCCATGTTGGGTGCAGTTGTATGATAACTAAATGACACTGCAATAGTGTGCCTCCCTTGCTAATTTAGCTTTTATGAAACTTTCTTTTTCTTTACTACATTGCAAATCATAATATTAGACTTTTTCCTCCACTTAATTTCTGTCAGGATCACTATCGTCAAAGATGACTGGCAGTTAGCATTCAGTTTGGATTGGCGGTATGGTTCTGTTCTGGGCAAGAACTCCCTGCCCATCCATGCAGCCTAGCATGGATAAGAGCAGGGAGAGCAGTGATAACCTTAATGACAATTAAATGTAACACATAATTGAGAAATTAATCTGATCAAGAGGAATATCAGGGCATGTCCTGACTGGACAATGGAGGAGCTGGGGATGGAGGAGGGTAATTAGCTCCTGAGCAATCCGATAAAGCTGCTGATAATACTGAATGGACCATATATATATATATATATATATATATATATATATATATACGGAATGCAGTGATAGGCTTCGCAATTCTTACAGTTAAATGTGGATCAGCTGAATGTCAGCTGATGCAGCTGATGCAAGCTTAACTGCAGCAGTTAACAAGTCAAGTGAACAATAAACACTTGATTTGGTCATCATCAGTGTTTTGGAAAAAGAAACATTTAAAAAGAATATGACTTTATCAAATAAATCAATCATAATCAATAATGTTGGGCATTGCCATTTGAGCTGACACTGAAGAGTGAATGTACACCACCAATTGCATCCTATTGTTACGGTATACAGGAGACAGACACAGATGTAACAGGTAATGGTTTTTTATTTGACCACAGTAGAGCAGGTGAACACACACAGGTGAGTGAACTGGTTGTAGAGATGTTTGAGCAGGTAGTATGAGGAATAGTTACTGTCCTTTCTTTTGCAGGTAGATATACGCTGGAGCTTGGAGATCGCTGGAGAACAGGGGAGCTGACTGGAACACACCCACACAGCAGACGAGGCACACAGAGGGAAGGAGACACGCTGGAGACAGGTGAGTATACGAAGAGGAGTCATTGAGGTAAGCATAACATAGGGTATATGCGAACGAGACCGGACGTGGAGTGCTGTGTGCGTGTGTGCTTTAAAGTGCTGTTGATGAGTGAAGTGATGAGGTGCAGGTGGCGGTGATCAGTACTCTGGGGATGGCGTGCGCTGTGATTGGTGGAGGTTGGAACCTGACGTGTCTGTGACAGTACCCCCCCCTCCACGGCCCGCTCCAGAGGGCCGAGGACCCCGACGCCGTGGTGGTCGTCCTCTTCCCCGCGGTGCCGGTCTCTCAGGGTGACTGTCGTGGAATGTTTGGAGTAAGCTGGGGTCTAAGATGTCATTCCTTGGGACCCAGGAGCGCTCCCCGGGGCCGTATCCTTCCCAATCCACTAGATACTCCAGCTGACCACCACGACGCCGGGAGTCCAAGATCTCACGAACCTCATATGCAGCTCCGTCCTCCAGGATGAGTGGAAGGGGGGGTTCGGCGGGAGCCACGTCAGGTCCTGTGGGAAGAACAGAAGGGTGGTGAGCTTTCAGAAGTGACACGTGGAAAGTGGGGTGTATACAATACCCTTGTGGAAGACGGAGTTGATAGGTGACTGGGTTGACCTGCTTGACGATGGGGAATGGGCCAATGAACCTGGGACTCAGCTTTCTGCAGGGCAGACGCAGTCTGATGTCTCGGGTGGGTAGCCAAACCATCTGACCAGGCTGGAAGACAGGGGTGTTGGAACGTCGGAGGTCGGCTACCATTCTGCGTCTGCGCAGGGCTCGTTGCAGTTGATGGTGTGCTGAGTCCCAGACCCTCTCGCTCTCTCAGAACCAGTAATCCACTGCCGGAACGTTGGAGGATTCCCCATCCCAGGGGAACAGTGGGGGTTGGTAGCCGAGTACGCACTGGAACGGTGTGAGTCCTGTAGTTGACTGTCGGAGAGAGTTTTGGGTTATTGACGAAGACGGGTGAGGACCTCCGCAACGTGTTGGCGATGTTCGGCCTGGCTCCGGGAGTATATGAGAATGTCGTCGATGTAGACTAGGACAAAACGGTGGAGAAACTCCCGGAGCACCTCATGAATGAAATCCTGGAATACGGAGGGGACGTTGACCAGTCCATACGGCATAACCAGGTAATCGTAGTGGCCAGTAGGGGTGATGAAGGCGGTCTTCCACTCGTCCCCCTCACGTATCCGGATGAGGTTATACGCGCTGCGGAGGTCCAGCTTCGTAAACACAGTGGCACCACGGAGATGTTCCAGGGCCGCTGGGACGAGAGGAAGGGGATACCGGAACTTGACAGTTATTTTGTTGAGGGAGCGATAATCGATGCATGGCCGCAAGCCTCCGTCCTTTTTAGCCACGAAGAAGAAACTGGAAGCAGCAGGGGAAGTAGACGGCCTGATGTAACCTTGGGTGAGGGCTTCCTTGATGTAATCCTCCATGGCCTTCTCCTCCGGGATGGAAAGAGGGTATATCTTACCCTTTGGCACTGGTTCACCCGGAAGCAGGTCGATGGCACAGTCCCATGGCCGGTGTGGAGGCAGCTTGGAAGCACGTTGCGGGCAGAAGACATCGCTGAAGGGGGCGTAACACTTGGGAATGCCGACGGAGCGTTGTTCGACTGGACTTTCGATGGACGTGGCGCAGAGAGAGAGGTCAGGAGAAGGAGATGGTGGAACAGGAAGTTCAGCCAGACAGCGAGAGAAGCATGTGTCGCCCCACTTCAGGATTTCGCCCGTTTTCCAGGAGATGATCGGGTTATGCTGCTCCAACCAGGGGCGCCCCAGAACCACGTCAGCGGTGGAGTCCTCCAGAACCAGAATATGAGCCTCTTCTCGGTGTAGTAAACCAACTTGAAGTGTTACTGGTCCAGCCACGGTGCGGACGCGCTTACGGCTCAGGGGTCTGCCGGTTAGTGAGTTGAGCGTGTAGATGGTAGGAGACGGAGTGGTCTTGAGACGTAGTTGGCGACAGATGGCTCCGGAGGCGGCGTTCTTCAGACGATAGGCGAGAGTGTTCCACATCCATTGGTACTTGAGCTGGTTCTGGGGTGCTGACGGGTTCGGATCGGCAGAGGAGCACGTTGGAGAGGGACTGGTCCTGGTGCTCTTGGATGCACGCTTGCATGCGAGTGGCGCAGCGAATGGAGAGCTGGATGAACTTTTCTAGGCCGATGGAGTCCTCGCACGCAGCGTGATGCAGCCGCACCCGAGGTTCTAATCCTTGACAATAAGTTGTTATCAGGGCTTGTTCATTCCATCCGCTGAGTGCTGCAAGCGTTCTGAATTGCAAAGCATAATCGTAAATAGACAGTGATCCTTGTTTCAAATTATAAAGTTTCTCACCAGTTGAAGAGTCCGTGATCGGTTTCCCGAACACTTCCCGGAAGTGGGAAATAAACGCCGAGTAGGATTGGGTTACAGCGCCCCGCTGGGACCAGATGGAGTCGGCCCATTTTAATGCTTTGCCGAGTTGAGAAATAATGAACGCTATCTTGGACGTGTCACTCGGGTACAGGTGCGGCTGCATCTCCAGGACCAGTGTGCATTCCAGCAGATATCCGCTGCAATCCTCCGCCGATCCTGAGTAGGGCACCGGTTTAGCCATGGGACTGGCGTACGGCGGCAGCGAAGGAGGACTGTTGACATTGTCTGTGGTGTTCGCTGGTGCAGGTGAAGGGACAGTAACTGGAGATGGCGGTGGAGGATGGATGGTTAATGTGCGCCGAAGCGCATCCACGAGTTCCTGGAAGGGATCCGGCTGGCTCATACTGGGTCTGCGGTGTTGGTCCGGTCTTCTGTTACGGTATACAGGAGACAGACACAGATGTAACAGGTAATGGTTGTTTATTTGACCACAGTAGAGCAGGTGAACACACACAGGTGAGTGAACTGGTTGTAGAGATGTTTGAGCAGGTAGTATGAGGAATAGTTACTGTCCTTTCTTTTGCAGGTAGATATACGCTGGAGCTTGGAGATCGCTGGAGAACAGGGGAGCTGACTGGAACACACCCACACAGCAGACGAGGCACACAGAGGGAAGGAGACATGCTGGAGACAGGTGAGTATACGAAGAGGAGTCCTTGAGGTAAGCATAACATAGGGTATATGCGAACGAGACCGGACGTGGAGTGCTGTGTGCGTGTGTGCTTTATAGTGCTGTTGATGAGTGAAGTGATGAGGTGCAGGTGGCGGTGATCAGTACTCTGGGGATGGCGTGCACTGTGATTGGTGGAGGTTGGAACCTGACGTGTCTGTGACAACTATATTATGTTAATCAGATATACAACATAAAAGTAATACTACAACTTCCATCTGCACAAAAGAATATGAATGAGCATGTGAACTTGACCGTGCTCAGAATTCCCGTTGTGGATACTCTGAAACAAAAGCAACAAAAACACAAAAGAATTTACAACAATCTTTAACAATAGTGTTCTAATTATAATGTTATGTATATGGCAAATTGGCACTGTACGCCTTGCATTTTACTGTATTTTCATGATCAAAATGATTCCAGGCATCACTGCGTGCTTTCAAATCTATAGTTTACTTTACAGGTCTGGATGGCATGCTGTCCTAATTCTAATCAATCAGATCTCAAGTACTGCCCAAAATGCTGCAATAACCATTCATAAAAAAAAAAAAATGTTTTTTAAAATCATGGCGATCATTGTTTCCTTCCAAGGGAACTCGCACTGCATCAGAGTAGTGATGCTACGGGAATGGCTCTGCGTGACTGCATCCTGAAGCATGTGGGAAATCGTCTCAGGTTACAAATGTAACCATTGCTCCTTGAAGCATGTGAAACTAGTCCAATCCTGATTGGCATTGTGTCGTGACAGAGTATGGTTGGCACACCACGGAAACCACAAAGTTTAGGCAACACTCAACAGTTTCAGCTTCTGATAGACTGAAGCAAGTTGCTCTCAGGCATTCAGGAGGTGTGGCAAAGGGCATCTCGTTCCCTTCTCAGTAAACAATGGTTACTGTCATAATCTTAGACGTTTCCTTTCAAGGGAACTTGCACAGCATCGAATGATGACACTTTGAGGAACAAAATGCCCACTGTGCCACAATAATGCCTGTCCTGGTGTGAAACCTGTCTGGGCACAGCTCAGGGTGAGAGTATTCAAGAACCCAATGTGGATGGAAGATTACGACTATTAAACCCCATGAACGTGTGTGGGGAGGCCCAAACCGCAGCATCACAGACTTCTTGGAGGGAAACCCCTTACAACAGAGCCTTTGAGGATGCAACACTTCTTGTAGATTGTGCTCTGATCAGCAGAGGCGAAGGCATACCGCGCGCCTCATACACTGCAGTTTTGACAATCCACCTTCTGATGGTCTGCTTTGACACTGGGGACCTATGCACATTGGCCTCCAGAGCCCTAACTGGGCACACAAGGTGTAGCTTCTCTAGATCTGCCGACACATGTGGTGAAGGATGAAAGGCCTGGAGAACAATAGACTATGCCACATTAGTCGGCACCTTAGCACATAACCCGGTGTAGGGTGGAGAATGGCTTTAGCTCTCCCAGAAGCGAACTCCAAACAGAAAAGAGAGACAGACAGGGCTTGTAAGTCCCTCACACTTTTGAGGGACGTAATCAGGAACATAAGCCACCTTTAAAGTAAGGAACTTCTCTGACACAGACACGATGGGTTCGAAGGGTGCCAGGGATAACCCTTCTAGAAATATAGCCAGGTCCCATGTTGAAACCTTGGCATGGGCCGCAGGCCTCATCCTCAGCGCACCACAAAGGAAACAAATAACCAAGTGGTGTCTTCCCAATGGTCTATGGAATGCAGCTATGGCCGTCATGTAAACCTTAAGGGTGGATGGGGAAAGACCCCTAGATAAACAATCTTGAAGAAACTCTAGACTGAAGCTACTGGGCAGTTAACTGGGTCCAACTGATGCGATAAAATGAATACTCTCTACTTTAAAGCGTATAATTTACTCATGGAGGGAGCTATAGAGTTTAGGATTGTCTCAACAACCTCAGTTGAGAGACCAAACTCTAGGAGCTGGTCCTCCTCAGAGGCCAGACCCATAGTTTCCACATCTCCTGGAAAGGGGTGACATATTAAGCCTCTGGCTTGAGACAGAAGGTCCATCCTGGCTGGAATGTTCCATGGAGGCCTATGAGGTCTGAAAAACATACTCGGGCTGGGAAATCAAAATCAGACTACCAAGATCAGACTGACCCCATCCTGGCAGACCCTCTCCAGAACTCCTGGGCTGTACCACACCTGTACCATGGTATCCATCCTGCATGAGGGAGAACAATAGTGACCAGTGGGTTGTCTTTCGGGATGCAAACAGGTCAACATCCGCTTGGTCAAACTTCCTCCAGATTAACTCCACTCTCAGGGTGGAGTCTCCATTCCCCAGGCCTCAGCCCCTGCCTCGAATAGGATGTCTGCCTCCACATTCTAAACTCCAGGGATATACATAGTTCTGAGAGACAGCAGTTTGGCCTGAGACCAGAGCAACCTCAGACTCCCCTGGTGATTCAAGTACGAGACCACTGACATATTGTCTGTTTGAATAAGAACATGATGGCCTCTGAAGTGTTCCTGCTGAGGTCTGGGAGGAAGCACCTCAAAGAATTAAATACAGCCAGCATCTCCAGGCAATTTATGTGCCATGAGAGATGATGCCCTCTCCACAAAACCACTGAGCAGCCTTCCATGACTGCACCCCAGCCCGTGAGGGATGCATCCGTTGTCACAATTTACCAATGACACAGCGCTCCCAGCACTGGGCCTTGGGACAAGAACAAAGGTTTCTTCCATATAGTCAGGGAACGAAGGCATCTGCACATTACCCTGCACATACAGAATGGGTTTCCCCTCTGAAAAAAACCCTTGGTCCTGAGCCAACACTACAGGGGTCTCATGTAGAGCAGGTCAAAAGGAATTATGTTGGACCAAAGGGCACAAGGCAGTGGAGAAACAATCGATCAATTTCCTGAGGGCTGCTGCTGCTGCTGCTCCCCCTGGGACCACCCATGATATTGGCATACACATCAGCTGATAATTACCCAATGCTTGATTAAATAACTTTAATATATTTAAGAATCAGTGTATAGTTAATTTATAAAGTGAAGACTATGCAGTTTTTTTTTTACATTAGATTATTTAATTTCTTACTTGAATGCAACTATTAGTCCTACTGTAGGACGCCTTTGATTTTATTTTCCTCTAAACCACTAGATGGCACAAAAACATGCCGCAGCTCTTTCCTAAATATCCGTTTTCCAAAATGCACGTGCAAATTTGTCTGATCCTTGACGCGATTGCAAAGTTGATTCTGAGGTAGTTTGATGTAATGTTTGATGTTTTTTAAAATGTTGTTGATTTAAGTAGCAAATGAGAATCGATTAAATTAATGTTTGTATTTTCAGACAAAGGTCTTCTTAATGATTTTCAGTTTTGTTCAAGGTAATTCAAGCAACAGTTTTTCAATAATGGAAGAAGATGTAAAAGTATTGTATTTGGGGTAAAAAAAAAAAAGCGCCCCTGCTGTTGGGGCAAAAGGCACAATAATTAACATGATAATGAGTAGCTGACTGACTTTTCAATTTGTTGACGTGACATGGTTAGATTCAGATGGCAAATGTCATCAAATTGGGTATCCATCTTAGAGATAATAGCCATATTTAATGAAACAATCATATTTTAAAAAAAAAAATGATATTATCATTTCATAATAAAATATAATTTATTAGGGGCCAAGCCCCGAAGGGGCTGTAGCCCCTATTGTAATTGTACGTTTTCCCTTTTATTATTATTATTCTTCCTCCCGAATGGGAGTCTATGGCAGCCCTATCAACGGAACATGAGAAAATGATGAAATTTGGCACAGTTGTAGAGATGCTCATGAATAGTGATTGGACCAAATTTGGAGTCTCTAGAACCAACTCTATAGCGCCACCACCAGTTCAAATTTTCAACATTCTAACGGTTTTAACATTTGAACTGTTTGTCATAGAAAAATTAAATTTAGTTCATCTGATTCGTCTCTTCATGCTGATGCTATTCAACTTCTTACATTAAGTCTCCACCCATTACAGTAGCGGCCATTTTGAAAAGTACAGTATTTGTTTTTTTCGCTTCTTCTCCTTCAAAATTTGTCCAATTTTGTCCAAACTTTGATCAGGTGATCTTTGGTCTGAGCCGCACAGAAATGACTGAACAGATTTTTTTTATTCATCTTTGTTCAAAAGTTATGATGTCACGAAGTTAACGAGGTTGACCCAAAATTGCTATAGAGGCTGTATCTCGGCCAAACTTTGAGCAATCTAAACTAAAATTGGTACACTTGATCAAGACCATGATCTGAGGTTCCATGCCAAATTTGGGAACAGCGCCACCTACAGGTCATGAGATCTGAAAAATGGCTATTTTGGCCAATAACTTTTGAACACTTTATTAGAAAATCAAGATCTTGGTGTCTATGGATTCCCTGTGCCATGCCGAATCCGAGGATATCGAATTCGTCAACATCGGATGAACCACGTGTCCGCCATTTTGAATTTTGTCATAAATTGCAATAACTTTTAAACAATTTGACATATCTTCACACAAATTGGTACGTATGACCTTTAGAAGGTCCTGAAGGTACCTGAGAAGTTTCAACACAGCGCCACCTACTGTTCCACAGATGTAATGATTATTGCAAAACCACTTATAACTTTTGAAAACACTTTCCAAAATGTGTATGCTTTATGTCATTTTATTCCCTGGCTTATGCCGATTCCGACGATGTGTCATTTGTCATTTTCCTTAAATGTACCTGTCTGCCATATTGAATTAAATCAAAAACAGTTTTTTCGCTACTCCTCCCACAAATTTTGGTCAATTTTGTCCAAAATCAGCTCAGATGATCTTTGGACCGAGCCGCACAGAAATGACTGAACGGATTTTTGATATTCGCTACCATTCCCAAGATATTCATCTCTGAATGTGACCTTGCTTGTGTTTGTTGTCTTATACTAGTTAGCTTAGCACAGTAATTGCTTAGCATGCTAAACTATTGCTATTCTTTCTAATGTGGTCTTCAGTCAACAGGTTAACCAAAACTTAGTTGGCATTAAATAACTTTGCATACTAATATGGTTAACATGCTATGAAGCTTTTTTTTTTGTGAACTCTTTCTCACACTGAAACCTCTGCTTAGCATACTGATGAACTTGCATGGCTGATTAGCTCAATGTGTTACGCCACGGATCCCGAATGCTCTGCATCGTGGGTTCGAAACTCAGTGTGACACATGCCCAGACCGCATGAGGTACTGTGGCAGGAAAAGATGCAGAACTTGTGTCTGTTCTAGGCATTCTGCCTAAAACTGGTCTAATCTGAAGCTATCACATGCAATTCCTTTATGTCCAAATTCGTAGTTATTCTTCTTCCCCCTGTATGGTAATCAATGAACCATAAGAAGGAAAATTATCAAATTTGGCATGCTTGTATTGATAGTAATTAAAAGTAATTTGACCAACTTTGGAGTATCTAGGACTAAGTCTATAGCGCCACCACCAGTTCAAATATTCACTTTTGTAAAGGTTATAACTTTTGAACCCTTTGTTCCAGAAAAATGAATGTCAATACAACTGATTCCTCTCTTCATACTGATCACATTCAATATCTTACATTAAGTCTCCACCCAGTACAGTAGTGGCCATTTTGAAAAGTACAGTATTCCGTTTTTTCGCTACTCCTCCTTCAAAATTTGTCCAATTTTGTCCAAACTTTGATCAGGTGATCTTTGGTCTGAGCCGCACAGAAATGACTGAACAGATTTTTTTTATTCATCTTTGTTCAAAAGTTATGATGTCACGAAGTTAACGAGGTTGACCCAAAATTGCTATAGAGGCTGTATCTCGGCCAAACTTTGAGCAATCAAAACTAAAATTGGTACACTTGATCAAGACCATGATCTGAGGTTCCATGCCAAATTTGGGAACAGCGCCACCTACAGGTCATGAGATCTGAAAAATGGCTATTTTGGCCAATAACTTTTGAACACTTTATTAGAAAATCAAGATCTTGGTGTCTATGGATTCCCTGTGCCATGCCGAATCCGAGGATATCGAATTCGTCAACATCGGATGAACCACGTGTCCGCCATTTTGAATTTTGTCATAAATTGCAATAACTTTTAAACAATTTGACATATCTTCACACAAATTGGTATGGATGACCTTTAGAAGGTCCTGAAGGTACCTGAGAAGTTTCAACACAGCGCCACCTACTGTTCCACAGATGTAATGATTATTGCAAAACCACTTATAACTTTTGAAAACACTTTCCAAAATGTGTATGCTTTATGTCATTTTATTCCCTGGCTTATGCCGATTCCGACGATGTGTCATTTGTCATTTTCCTTAAATGTACCTGTCCGCCATATTGAAATAAATGGAAAACAGTTTTTTCGCTACTCCTCCTACAATTTTTGTCCAATTTTGTCCAAAATCAGCTCAGGTGATCTTTGGACCGAGCCGCACAGAAATGACTGAATGGATTTTTGATATTCGCTACCATTCCCAAGATATTCATCTCTGAATGTGACCTTGCTTGTGTTTGTTGTCTTATGCTAGTTAGCTTAGCATGCTAATTGCTTAGCATGCTAACCAGTTGTCATTCTCTTTAATGTGGCTCTTCAGTTATCAAGTTAACCATGAGCTTCATTAGCATTAAGTTAGCTTAGCATGCTAATATGGTTAGCATGCTAAGTAATGCTTTTTTTGTGAATTCTTTGTTAGACTAAAAGGTTTCTTCCACAGTCTGTTGAATGTGCATCCTCAAGTAGCTCAATGTGTAAAGCCAGTTATCTGAAGAGCCCTGTATCCGAAGTTAGTGGGTTCGAATCCCAGGTGGAGCGGTTTTATAAAATAGTGTGTTTTGATTCCTTTACTGCCTCTTGGATTAGAAATAAATGCTTTTTGTTTCATGCTGTGTTCATTTTCATCTAAGCTTATGTACATTCTGAGTTCATTCTTGCCCGTAATTCTGAACCAGCTGTTTCATGTTTGTTCATTTTCTGCTGTTTTTCCTCTTCCTGCTCTGTATTGCACTACAGCATGATGAGCTGCAGAATGATCTAAAGTGCAGCTTTATAAGAATTCTTCATTTTGAGTTCATTTTCACATGAACTAATAAACTTCGGCAGGTGTGGAAACATTCACTTGCACAGTGGTGCAATGAGATGAGAAATGGACCTTGGACCCGGAGGTCGTGGATTCGAATCTCGTGTGGGGTTCCTTTATACAATTGTGTGTAATGAGTCATTTTGATACCTTTTTTATCCAAATAAGGATTGTGCTAATCTTTATTCCTCTTCAATGAGATACAAGTATTTTAGTTCATTCCGTGTTCATTCTCTGAACTTCTATTGATTTTCATTAGGGGCCAAGCCCCAAAGGGGCTGTAGCCCCTATTGTAATTGTACGTTTTCCCTTTTATTATTAGGGGCCAAGCCCCAAAGGGGCTGTAGCCCCTATTGTAATTGTACATTTTCCCTTTTATTATTATTATTCTTCCTCCCGAATGGGAGTCTATGGCAGCCCTATCAACGGAACATGAGAAAATGATGAAATTTGGCACACTTGTAGTGATGGTCATGTCTAGAAATCTGACCAATTTTGGAGTCTCAAGGACCAACTCTATAGCGCCACCACCAGTTCAAAAATTCAACATTCTAAAGGTTATAACTTTTGAACCATTTGCTCTAGAAAAATACAATTTAGTACATCTGATTTGTCTCTTCATGCTGATTCTATTCAAATTCTTACATTAAGTCTCCACCCATTACAGTAGCGGCCATTTTGAAAAGTACAGTAGTCCGTTTTTTCGCTACTCCTCCTTCAAAATTTGTCCAATTTTGTCCAGACTTTGATCAGGTGATCTTTGGTCTGAGCCGCACAGAAATGACTGAGCAGATTTTTTTTATATTCATCTTTGTTCAAAAGTTATGATGTCACGAAGTTAATGAGGTTTACCCAAAATTGCTATAGAGGCTGTATCTCAGCCAAACTTTGAGCGATCAAAACAAAAATTCGTACACTTGATCAAGACCATGATCTGAGGTTCCTTGCCGAATTTGGGAACAGCGCCACCTACAGGTCATGAGATCTGTAAAATGGATATTTTGCCCAATAACTTTTGAACACTTTATTAGAAAATCAAGATCTTGGTGTCTATGGATTCCTTGGGCCATGCCGAATCCGGGGATATTGAATTTGTCAACATCGGATGAAAAGCATGTCCGCCATTTTGAATTTTGTCATAAATTTCAATATCTTTTAAACTATTTGACATATCTTCACAAAAATTAGTATGTATGACCTTTAGTAGGTCCCGAAGGTACCTGAGAAGTTTCAACACAGCGCCACCTACTGTTCCACAGATATAATGTTTTTTGCAAAAATGCTTATAACTTTTGAAAACACTTTCCAAAACGTGTATACTTTATGTCATTTTATTCCCTGGCTAATGCCAATTCCAACGATGTGTCATTTGTCATTTTCCTTAAATGTACCTGTCTGCCATATTGAAATAAATGAAAAACAGTTTTTTCGCTACTCCTCCCACAAATTTTGTCCTATTTTGTCCACAATCAGCTCAGAAGATCTTTGGACCGAGCCGCATAGAAATGACTGAACGGATTTTTGATATTCGCTACCGTTCCCGAGATATTTGTCTCTGAATGTGACCTTCCTTGTGATTGTTATCTTATGCTAGTTAGCTTAGCATGCTAATTGCTTAGCATGCTAACCAGTTGTCATTCTTTTTAATGTGGCTCTTCAGCTATCAAGTTAACCATGAGCTTCATTAGCATTAAGTTAGCTTGGCATGCTAATATGGTTAGCATGCTAAGAAATGCTTTTTTTGTAAATTCTTTGTTACACTAAAAGTTCTCTTCCACAACATGTTGAACATGTGTCATAATGTAGCTCAATGTGTAAAGCCAGGTACCTGACGAGCCCTGTACCTAAAGATAGTGGGTTCGAATCTCGGGTGGAGTGGTTTTATGAAATTGTGTGTTTTGATTCCTTTATTGCCTCTAGATTAGAAATAAATGCTTTTTGTTTCATGCTGTGTTCATTTTCATCTAAGCTTCTGTACTTTCTGAGTTCATTCTCGCCCATAATTCTGAACCAGGTGTTTCATGTTTGTTCATTTTCTGCTGTTTTTCTTCTTCCTGCTCTGTATTGCGCTACAGCATGATGAGCTGCAGAATGATCTAAAGTAAAGTTATTAAATATAACATTCAGTGCAGTTTCATAAAAATTCTTCTTTTTGAGTCCATTTTCACATAAACTAGTGAACTTCGGCAGTTGTGTCAACAGTCACCTGCACAGTGGTGCAATGACATGCGCAATGGACACTGGACCTGGAGGTTGTGGGTTCGAATCCCGTGTTGGGTGGTCATTATGCAATTGTGTGTAATGAGTCATTTTGATTCCTTTTTTATCCAAATAAGCATTGTACTAATCTTTATTCCTCTTGAATTAGATACAAGTGTTTTTAGTTCATTCTGTGTTCATTCTCATCTGAACTTCTATTGATTTTCATTTCATTTCCACCTGTCCTTCTGAACCAGCTGTTTTGCATGTACATTCAATTTCTGATGTTTTTGCTCTACCTGCTCCGTATTGCGCTACTGCCCCTTCTGGGGCTTGGCCCCGAATTGCTGCTTGCAGCTATATTTGTTACTATTGTAATCTATATTAAATATTATGGGATCTCCTTCAATGCTTTCAGAATCTTTACTTTTTAAAGTAATTTTGTTTCTGTACTTTTAAAATATATTTTTATATTAACATAGGCCTATTTTAATGACAGTATATTTATTGTCATATTGTTAGAATGCATCTTTGCTTTAGTAACAGAGATAAAATAAAATTAAATAACTATGTTGTAATTATAAAATTACATAAAAAAAACATTAAATTACTCATAATGAAATAAGATTTTGGTCATGTTACCCATCCCTATCCCAACCTGTTCAGAATGTGAGCATGATTGATAATGTGATTGTTGCAAAAATCTTTGCAAGAGCATTTACACTGTGGCATTTATTTATTTTTAAATAAAGGGGAGGTGATGGTCAAAAAGCAGGACAGGAACACTCTGGACAAGTGATTTTTTTATTTATAAAACAATGAATTTTAAATTGTGTAATAATAGTTTTATTTTTATTTAATTATTTATTTATTTATTTATTTTATTTATTTATTTTTTGCTGTGGTACTGATTCAGTATCGATATTGAGGTATTTTAGTCAGGTTTCATATCAAAGTCATAATTTTGGTATTGCTGTTGCATTATATACTTTATTATTATGAAAATAGAGAAGGCTTGAAGAATACAAATAAACCATATATTTTGGCAGTCGTGTGTTTATTGTCTTCATATTTGATCAGTTGTGGTACGTTTCTTTCTTTATATTCAGCTACAGTGATAGCTCATAGCTGGATGCCTTTGTCCCCATTAGGGATTTCCTGGAACATCATAAGTTGTATTACTTCTGTGAGGCATATTTTGAGTTTCTGCACGAGGGCGCCCTCTGGCTTCCAGTATGAATGAAACAGATGTGTGTATAGTTTTGTGTAAAAAAAAAAAAAAAAAAGAAAGGAAAAATAATACTTCACTCTAAAGAAATGTATATGATAATCCATATGTTTTTCTCTGTTTTTTTGTTTTGTTTTTCCACAGTGCATGCAAAAGAGGCTCATATTTCATATCAAAGACATGGACTCTCCTATGATTTTGCAGACCTCCCGACAAAAAGGAGTGCGGTGTGTGTGTGTGCATGTGTGCGTGCGCATGTGTGTGCATGTGTGTGTCATACAGAAGTGTCAAAAAGATTTAAAGAATGATACTAGGTTTTCAGTATCAGGGTAATTAGCTATTAGAAAGGGAATAACTAGAAACCTCCTCTATGTTCATTTCATTCTTTTACTCTTTTTCTTCACATCTCATATATCTTCCCTTCTCTCCATTTACATATGCCCTTTCTTGTTATACTGTATATGCCATTTCCCTTATATCCTGCAATAAATCGGTTTATAAACACAGGTAAAAGGAGGATAACAGTATGTTTTTTATTAGATAAAAATTAAGTGTGTGCATTTGGGTATTGGGGTTGTCCATAAATGTCTACTGAAAGGTACCCTCCTCCACCATTAGTGTCATATCATTCTGTGCTATACCACCTTAATGACATTTTTACAAGATATCACACCCATTGTTGCTGAACAACCAGCAATAATATTTTCCTCATTGCTATCTGCCATGCCCTGCATGGCAAAAAAAAAGGCTTCTCTGCCTGGCTTTGGGAAGCTGGGTTTTTTTCCGGTTAGCAGGGCTGTGGGTCTTGCAACAGCAAGTATATGAAATGACATCATAAATAAAGTGTGTGGAGGGCAGGCCATTTCTCCTGGGTTTACGATTCAACCAACTAGTGGACAGGGATGTGTAAATCAAAGGACAAGAAAGGGGAGGAGGGTGAAAGCGAGAGTGTGAAAAACAGAGTGTGTTTGTAGATGCATTTTGAAGTGTATACAAAGAGATGTTCTTTTAGCCAGGTTAGGGTAAGAACAGGTTAAAGTTTTGTGAGAAAAGGGTTATGTGTGAGGTTGTTGATTTCTATTTCATTGTGTTAATGAGTTCCCTTTTTCCTCTAGAGAATTAGGATTTCTGTCCATTGCATCAGGACATTCAAAGCCACTTTAATGCACTCAAGGCATGCTTCAATTCATAGAACATCCCTACACAAAGAGCAGAAACCCACACTCGCTATGAATAACCTTCTCAGTCCAAGGACATTTGCATTCATCTGTTGCAACAGACTCTTTAGGGAAAATGTTTCTACAGAAATCATACAGTATCAAATTTCCTTCTTACGGTATCAAATAAAATGTCATGAAATTCATGGATTTATTTGCATATCTAGATGGACAAAGTTCACAGACATGACCTCATTAGACTTTAGCAAATGTGAACAGACGACCTGATCCCCAAATGTTGAACAGACGACCTCTTCTCCATCCCTACAGCAAGCCATCTGGTCAAAGCAAGCTTTTAAGGGTAAAAGGTAGTTTGGGTGCATTTTAGGTCTGAGTCAAAAGACAAGAGTCAAAAAAAAATAATATTTTCATGGCTCTACAGCTAAAATTATGCTTTGACTTCTTTTGGGACCAACTTCGTATAGGTGCAGCTGAAATGTGAACAAAATAACCAGTCATGTTATAATTAAAAAGTTACTTGATATTAACTTCTTTTTGGAATTGTTGAATAAAAAGTTAAATCACACAGCATATGGCCATGCTGTCATTCAGAGCAACAGCAAGATTGCAAATGTAATATTGCATATATAGGCCTTGCGTTACAGATATGAAACAGCATGTAAAATTTCCTTTAGAGCAGAACTGCAATTCTGTGAATCAACGAATGCCAGGCTTGACAGCAATTTCCCCTTGATTAAACAATTTCTCTCACTTAACAAATGAACAGAGAGAGAAAGAGAAAAGCTGTCAAGTATTTCAGAGTGCTGCTGACATCCAGTCCAGCAGCTCCATTTTAAGATTAAAGCTGCAGGTGAAGGCACTCATTGTCTCTACACTGATAAGAACCCTTTACTTTTACACTCTCCCAAACCCAGACAAAACACACATTTTCTTGAATTATATGCTTCATTGTGACACTATTAACACATGACAGTCATTGTGTTGCTTGCCTAAAACCATTCTTTGTGCATCAAAGCTCAAAATAAAGAGTGGGAATGGAAAAACAGTAAAAGTGTATGCTTGTATGACTTTGAACAGGTCATACACAACATTACACTCGGTGATCCAATTGAGGGCGCTAGAAGTCAAGCAATAAGCGTAAATTAAACATGAGACTGATTTCTTTTGCATCATTCAGGGTTGAATGCACAAGATGAACGGCTGACAATGCTTGAATGCACTGGCTTCATTCTGATCATTTTGAACGGTCTAAATTAACATTTTAAGTCTCATATTGGACCCGAAAGCACTTGCATAATTTCAATAATTTCTAATAAGTAAAACTGAGAAATGTCATATGCAACCACACAGAGCAATGCAGGAAAACTCTTAAAGATCATCACTTTCTAATGCAGTAGATTACTCACCCTCTATCGTTGCATAGGCTACTGCGATAACGAGCAAAAGACCGGAGATTTGTAACTTCATGCTGTCTTTCCAGGCTTTAGTTCCTTCGTGCAATGGAATTATTTCATGTTGTTTGAATTGTGAGTCCCTGTCATCGACAAAGGGGGGTGTAAAGATGCTGTCCTTTATTCATACGGCTGGACACCGGGCCGTTTTGTAAAACGATCAGATGTAGCCTGCTGCAACCTACAGTGTGTAAAAATCTATAAATAAATAATCAACGGGGTATATTTTTTTTAGCCTGCTCCATCCGAAGCGAACACCAGAGTAAGACGCTCTCGCTCCCCCAGTCGGCGTTTACGTGATGTCGAGAAAGATGCCATTCATTGGAGCAGATGTAGAGGAGCAGGGTGAAATGAGCGCTCGAGAAGGGGAGGGGATAAACAAACCAACGTCTTCGAAACGAAAAATGTACGAAAAGACTTTAAAGACTTACTTTACCCTGTCAGGCCCAACAATATTATTAACAGGAAATATGCTGCAAATGAAAAATAAATTAATAACGCAATATTAAAATAATTACTTATTAAAATTGTATTTATTCATTTTTTTATTTGTTAACATTTTATTCATTTTTATAAGCTGGCTAGCATAGCATGTGCAAATCAAGGGGGCAAGCTTTTATTATTATTTTATTTAATTATTTGCATTTGTTTTTTACCTAAGTAGCTTTTATGGCGATTGTATTTAGGCTTCAAAATTCATAAAAGATGTGTGAGATTATCATGTTGAACAGAACATGTAAGAATCATAAACTTTTGTTTTGTTTTCTGCAAAAATCCAAAAACCATTGGAAAATTAGTTTTTGTTGAGGGAACCAGGGTGAGGCTAACAAAAATGTGCCATCACTGCAGCGCTCTGTTGAGGTCAAGGTTTTGGCTCTGGTATGGCCTTGTTAGCACCTGCTGGTAGAAAGATTAGGACGATTCTGTAGCTTCATTCAGACTGTCAGTCCAAATCTGATCATATCTGATTGAAATCCGACTAGATTTAGCAAGTGTGACGACAGTGGTTCAACTTTAATATTATGAAGCGATGAGAATACTATTTGTGCGCAAAAACAAAACAAAAATATTGACTTTATTCAACAAATTTATCTGTCCCTTGTCATACTGCTACACTATTTTCATTGCAGAGCTTCAGTGTTTATGTCTGATAAACACTGAAGCTCTGTGTTTATCACTCCTACAAGTCCTACACTATATTAACTCCTACACTATATTACCAAACGTTTTAGGACGCCTGCCTTTACGTGCACATGAACTTCAATGACATCCCATTCTTAATCCGTAGGGTTTAATATGGAGTTGTCCCACCCTTTGCAGCTATAACAGCCTCAAATCTTCTGGGAAGGCTTTCCACAAGATTTAGGAGTGTGTTTATGGGAATTTTTGACCATTCTTCTAGAAGCGCATTTGTGAGGTCAGGCACTGATGTTGGACGAGAAGTCCTGGCTCGCAGTCTCCGCTCTAATTCATCCCAAAGGTGTTCTATCGGGTTGAGATCAGAACTCTGTGCAGACCAGTCAAGTTCCTCCACACCAAACTCACTCATTTATATTTTTATGGACCTTGCTTTGTGCACTGGTGCGCAGTCATGTTGGAACAGGAAAGTGCCATCCCCAAACTGTTCCCACATAGTTGGGAGCATGAAATCCCACACCATAATCCCCTCTCCACCAAACTTTACACTTGGCACAATGCAGTCAGGCAAGTACCATTCTCCTTGTCTTGCCAGACAGAGAAGCATGATTCGTCAGTCCAGAGAACACGTCTCCACTGCTCTAGAGTCCAATGGCGGCATGCTTTACATCTGACACTTTGCATTGCACTTGGTGATGCTTAGATGCAGCTGCTCGGCCATGGAAACGCATTCTCTACTCACTGTTCTTGAGCTAATCTGAAGGGCACACGAAGTTTGGAGGTCTGTAGCTATTGACTCTGCAGAAAGTTGGTGACTTCTGCACACTGTGCGTCTCAGCATGCGCTGACCCCGCTCTGTGATTTTACGTGGCCTACCACTTATGGCTGAGTTGCTGTTGTTCCCAATTGCTTCCACTTTGTTATGATGATACCACCAACAGTTGACCGTGGAATATTTAGTAGTGAGGAAATTTCACGAATGGACTTATTGCACAAGTGGCAACCTATCACGGTACCATGCTTGAATTCACTGAACTCCTGAAAGCGATCCATTCTTTCACAAAAGTTTCACAAATGTTTGTAGAAGCAGTCTGCATGCCTAGGTGCTTAATTTTATACATCTGTGGCCATGGAAGTGATTGGAATACCTGAATTCAATGATTTAGATGGGTGTACCAATACTTTTGTCAATATATTTTATGTGAGCATCACACTTATGCATCGTGCTGCTCACGTGACCAGAGCCTGCTAGGAAACACTGAAGCTCTGTAATGGCTGAACCACTGTAGTCACGTCGCCGGTTTTAACAATGTCTTTAGTACCTTTCTGGACCTCAAAAGGTGCAATGTCGTTGCTGCCTATATGTGGATAAGATACCCTCGGATTTCATCAAAAATATCTTAATTTGTGTTCCGAAGACAAACAAAAGTCTTGCGGGTTTGGAATGACATAAGGGTGAGTACTTAATGACAGAAAATACATTTTTGGGTGAACTAACCCTTTCACCACTTCCCCCCGAAGACCAAGAGAACCAGCCTTTCAGAAATGGTCTATGGCATTACTCAAGCGACCAATTTGGTGCCCTAAAGCGGCAAACTGGCAGGGAACAGCTGAACTGCTCTGAGATCCTCCCCAAAGGGGGCAAGCATACCAGTGCCGCTAAGTTTCTGGGCGAACACCGAGATATGGGCTCGCTGGAGACCACTGCGTCCTCAAACACACAAGGTGGCGAGGTTGGCAGAACAGAGGAAATGGGGAACGTGTAACAAGGTTTTGACCACTTCCCCCTGGAGGGGACTGCCCTCATACAGCCTTCTTGGAGATAATGACAGTCCTCAGATCCATCTTACACCGAAAAGTCTTTGTACCAAAAGAACCACCCTCTCGAGACTGGCCTCTGACCTAACTTGAATAGCCAATTCAGTGCCCTGAAACGGGTGACCGTCAGGGAACAACCAAACTAGAACTCGCTGGGGACCTCTGTGCCCGAAGCACCGAGGTGACAGGGTCAGGTGAATTGCCCCCTGGGGGCACCAAAGGGAGATAGGCACTGTGAAATGAAGTGTAATCCATTTCCCCCCAGAGGGGATGCCCTCAGAGGTCTGATACCACTGATGTCAGAACCTCTTCACCAAAGTCTTCTTTTCGATAATGACGGTGCTCAGATCCGTATTACCCAGAAGAGACTTTAGCTAATAGCACTGAAGGGAGATGGGCACTGTATGTTGAGGGAATTCATCATTCAATTCCTCAGAATTAAATGCAATGAAAATCAACCAGACAAGTAAACACATTCAATCGCTGTTTGCCCGCCATTATACTCCTGTCTAGATATAAATATGTTTGTGGACAAACAACAATAAATAGACAGAAATTTCACACAGAGCGCTTGCTGAAGAAGCTGACATTGTTCTGTCTGGGAATGCTTTAAAGCTTTCTGGTCATGACGTCACCCGTCTATGCCATTGGGCTGATTTGACACATGCTTCTTGTCTTACAGGTGATGATTTCATGGATGGATGGATGATCGATGATGGTGAGCACACAAAATGGAGGTAAGTAGACACACACAGACGTAGGAGCACGAAGACCAAGTGAATACGCTGGAGTAGAACGGATAGGTACATAGGAAGGCTTGGAGACAATCATGGAGAAGTCATGAACGAGACCGGAAAACCTGAGTGAGGTGAGTGGCGTGCTTAAATAGTCCGGTGATGAGTGTGCTGATGGGATGCAGCCAGGTGCGTGTGATTAGTTTTCTGGTGAGGGAGTGTGCTGTGATTGGCTGATGGTGGAGCCTGGCGGGTCTGTGACAAAAGGTGGCTCTACAAAGTATTAAATCAGGGGACTGCTTTTCCAACACTGTTTTTCAACAGTTTTTCAATTTTGAATTCAACTAGTTTTTCAATTTTTAATTTTCCTCCAAAATGTTTTAAAATGTTATTTTGTTATTTTTTTACTTTGATGATGAGGGTTATAATGTGTACATACAGCTCAAAAAAGTTTATTTTATTTTCCAGGGTGTAATGACTTTCTATAGGCACTGTATCTACAAAGGTAGGAAATGAGAAACAGATTTATCGAATTAATCAAACAATGAAAAACCATGATAATTAATGCAAATGAAGAAAATGGATAGGGGAAACAGGAAACAATGAGAAAATAATTGCGAGTCCATATAAATAAATATAAATAATAAATAATATACACCAAACTATACTAAATAATAAATAAACTCAGACATAATGTGTCAATGCCACCCTACAGTATAAAGAATTTTTATTGTGACCCTCTGGCCCCCCTGGAGGCTCCACTGGTGCCCAAGTCTGTTTTGAAGTGCTTTTATAAGTATAAAATGTAAGTATAAAAATATTTTTACCCTACATTCTTTGGGTTCCTTATCAAATCTATAGCAAATCTATAAATCTATCAAAATTCATTCACTACTCCTCTCAAGAACAATTTTTTTCTTACCAATAATAATAATAATTAATAAAATAATAATATAATATCTTTATTATAATACTACCCTAGTGAAAAAAAAGTATACTAAGTTACTTGCAGCAAGACTAATTATTGGTATATTTCAAGTGTGTTAATGATTAGTTCATTTAAAGTGTGCTATTTTGAAACAACTAATTTTGTACTAAGTATATTTAAGTTGAAATTAAGTAGTATTAAAATACAACTTTAAGTATATTTAGTATACTTATGTGTGCTAAATTGGAACAACTTCAAGTATACTTAGTACACTTTAAGTATATGTCTGTGTAGGGACTAATTACATGCTTGATTAGTGATATTAAAGTGTACTTAAGTTGGGTTATAAGTATACTTTATTTGTGTTAAAAGTATATTTTTTGTTATAATATACGTTGTATTATAAGTATACTTTATTTCTGTTATAAGTATACTTTTATTTGTGTTATAAGTATACTTTATTTCTGTTATGAGTACACTTTGTGTTATAAGTACACTTTATTTGTGATTTAAGTACATTACAAAATAATTATGAGTGACTTCAGAAAACACAAGCAATATACACTGAATATATTATTTTACAGGTAATATATACTGTATGCTCAGTACCTTTGGCTTATTACAAATATTAAACTTTACACACCCTAGTATAAAAAAAGTATACTTTATTGTATTTTAAATATATTCCCTTTTTCTATAGTGCACTGCAAATATACTAACAAAAATGTACTATCATTAAATATATAAAAAGTATATTAGTATCATATTTTCACAATGCAACTTTTAACACACTTTAAAATAATTGTACTTTAGTATATTTTCTAAAAAAATATATTTTAGAAAAATATACTTGAAGTGTAAGTTCAGTTTATTTTTTAAAAGTGTATTTATTTGCACTTTATAAAAAATATATTTGAGGTATATTTTAACAGTGTGCTGAAAATGATCATTTTAACAATGCACTGAAAGTATATTTAAAAATACATTATTTAATATCCTGAAGTTGTAGTGTATCTAATGTTAAATTTGAGTATATTTTTAAGTATATTTCTTCATCCTTGGAATTCATTATATTACATGTGCTTATTTATTTCAGTATGAATGCATTACAAGCCCATTTAGTATATGCAGTGTAGCCTATACAATTTCCAAATATGTGTAAATGTTTATTAAGTTTACAATGGCAGAATCATTTTACAATCGTACACAATCTATATTAAACAACACACCAGCAGCACAAGTAATGCGAAAAAATATGTCGAGTGGTTAAACTTATCGGAATTCAAATGTCTCTTCAACTTGGTCTGTGACCAATCAGATTTTGTTGTTCACTGCCTTCAGCCAATCAGAGCTGCTGACGTCACGGTTGTCGTCTGAATCTACTCGCTCAGTCACTCAGGTGAAGTATAATGTCGCAATGTATAATTTATTTAATAAAACACTGAAAGCGCAATACATCGCTCAATCTTGGCGATTCTGACCAGTTCAATCAAGTGACATCGCAGCCTGACCGTGATGGCGACGACAACCGGCTAATCTAATGGCCTACGTGATCCTGAAAGAACCGGAGAAAAGTGCTGCTATTGGGAGGTGAGTTGTAGTCTACCAGTTAACAAACTTTATTTTATTTCCTTTAACAAACGGAGAGCGATATTTCGGCTAGATATCTCCTTTTTGAGTTTATGTGTGGTGGTTTATGGCACATGTTTGTATGCAGCACCAAAACATTCATATGATTGGTCAAATCGGCCCGTATTCTGTACGATATTAATTCATAAAGTGTTTTATGCTTGACTATGTACCGAAAACAATATCGACATGCCATTCTGATACAGTTCCCTGCTGCTAATCCTCATTTACTGTTCAAAAATAGTATTGGTTCAATGTAGGATTTAGACAGACTATTGTAAACGTGAATAAAGAGTTGAACATGCTGTCTTATATCTTTGGTATATTCTGTCAACAGATGCTGTTCTTCACGAGTCTCTGTGGTCATCATTGTGCCATCAGACACAATGAGAAGATCATCAGAAAATGGAATATAATGTGTAATTTGTATTTGTGTATAGAGGGTCACCATGGTCCAATATTTTTTTTTTTCTTTAATGAAAAACATGGTAAGTTTTGCTGAATCTAAAGTTTAAATAAAAACTATTGGATTTGTCAATGAAATATGTCTCTTCATTAGTGATGTTGTTACATTTTATTTATTTTAATGGCTTGAAAACAAATGCATTCAACTTTGGGAAAATGTGTTAAACTGTATTTAAATAGTAGCACAACTGTATTGTGTGAGATTATGTAATTCAAAGTACAGTAGTCAACATTTGAAGCGGATCAAAAAAGTTAGGACACCTTTGATTAAAGGTTTTGATCCGCTTCAAATGTTGACTATATTATACAAAGTACAAAGTGTATTGTTATTGACTGCAAAGTGTGTAATGTTTAATATTTGGAATAAGCCAAAGGTACTGAGCATACAGTATATACTATTACCTGTAAAATTATATATTCAGTGTATATTGCTTTCTGTTTTCTGAAGACACTCGTAATTATTTTGTAATGTACTTAAATCACAAATAAAGTGTACTTATAACACAAATAAAAGTATACTTATAACAGAAATAAAGTATACTTATAATACAATGTATATTATAACAAAAAAATATACTTTTAACACAAATAAAATATACTTATAACCCAACTTAAGTACACTTTAATATCACTAATCAAGCATGTAATTAGTCCCTACACAGACATATACTTAAAGTGTACTAAGTATACTTGAAGTTGTTCCAATTTAGCACACATAAGTATACTAAATATACTTAAAGTTGTATTTTAATACTACTTAATTTCAACTTAAATATACTTAGTACAAAATTAGTTGTTTCAAAATAGCACACTTTAAATTAACTAATCACTAACACACTTGAAATATACTAATAATTAGTCTTGCTGCAAGTATACTTAGTATACTTTTTTTTCACTAGGGCACTTTGCAGTCAATAACAATACACTTTGTATTTTGTATAATATAGTCAACATTTGAAGCGGATCAAAACCTTTAATCAAAGGTGTCCTAACTTTTTTGATCCACTTCAAATGTTGACTACTGTACTTTGAATTACATAATCTCACACAATACAGTTGTGCTACTATTTAAATACAGTTTAACACATTTTCCCAAAGTTGAATGCATTTGTTTTCAAGGCCATTAAAATAAATAAAATGTAACAACATCACTAATGAAGAGACATAGTTCATTGACAAATCCAATAGTTTTTATTTAAACTTAGATTCAGCAAAACTTACCACGTTTTTTATTAAAGAAAAAAAAATATTGGACCATGGTGACCCTCTATACACAAATACAAATTACACATTATATTCCATTTTCTGATGAGCTTCTCATTGTGTCAGATGGCACAATGATGACCGCAGAGAGTCGTGAAGAACAGCATCTGTTGACAGAATATACCAAAGATATAAGACAGCATGTTCAACTCTTTATTCACGTTTACAATAGTCTGTCTAAATCCTACATTGAACCAATACTATTTTTGAACAGTAAATGAGGATTAGCAGCAGGGAACTGTATCAGAATGGCATGTCGATATTGTTTTCGGTACATAGTCAAGCATAAAACACTTTATGAATTAATATCGTACAGAATACGGGCCGATTTGTCCAATCATATTAATGTTTTGGTGCTGCATACAAACATGTGCCATAAAACACCACACAAAACCTCAAAAAGGAGATATCAAGCCGAAATATCGCTCTCCGTTTGTTAAAGAAAATAAAATAAAGTTTGTTAACTGGTAGACTACAACTCACCTCCCAATAGCAGCACTTTTCTCCGGTTCTTTCAGGATCGCGTAGGCCATTAGATTAGCCGGTTGTCGTCGCCATCACGGTAAGGCTGCGATGTCACTTGATTGAACTGGTCAGAATCGCCAAGATTGAGCGATGTATTGCGCTTTCAGTGTTTTATTAAATAAATTATACATTGCGACATTATACTTCACCTGAGTGACAGAGCGAGGGGATTCAGACGACGACCGTGACGTCAGCAGCTCTGATTGGCTGAAGGCAGTGAGCAACAAAATCTGATTGGTCACAGACCAAGTTGAAGAGACATTTGAATTCCGATAAGTTTAACCACTCGACATATTTTTTCGCATTACTTGTGCTGCTGGTGTGTAGTTTAATATAGATTTGTGTGTACGATTGTAAAATGATCCTGCCAGTGTTAACTTAATAAACATTTAGGCTACACATATTTGGAAATTGTATAGGCTACACTGCATATACTAAATGGGCTTGTAATGCATTCATACTGAAATAAATAGCACAAGTAATATAATGAATTCCAAGGATGAAGAAATAAACTTAAAAATATACTCAAATTTAACATTAGATACACTACAACTTCAGGATATTAAATAATGTATTTTTTTAAATATACTTTCAGTGCATTGTTACAATGATCATTTTCAGCACACTGTTAAAATATACCTCAAATATATTTTTATAAAGTGCAAATAAATACACTTTTAAAAAATAAACTGAACTTACACTTCAAGTATATTTTTCTAAAATATATTTTTTAGAAAATATACTAAAGTACAATTATTTTAAAGTGTGTTAAAAGTTCCATTGTGAAAATATGATACTAATATACTTTTTATATATTTATTGATAGTACATTTTTTGTTAACTATATTTGCAGTGTACTATAGAAAAAGGGAATATATTTAAAATACAATAAAGTATACTTTTTTTTCACTAGGGTATATAATATAATAATGTAATTAATACAAATAATAAAAATCTAATACAATAATAATAAAAATTATATGTTTTCTATTATTACTGTTAAGATCCCTGTATTACTTTCAGTTTTTGATGG
This sequence comes from Megalobrama amblycephala, assembly GCF_018812025.1. Classification (NCBI taxonomy): domain Eukaryota; kingdom Metazoa; phylum Chordata; class Actinopteri; order Cypriniformes; family Xenocyprididae; genus Megalobrama; species Megalobrama amblycephala. Next base: position 43,860,594 of record NC_063050.1, read on the forward strand.
CTATTATATATGTCTTGGCAAATCTTACCCTACTTCTTCCTAGACATAATTTTGGACACTCAGTGTTCCCACATTTCTGTTGAAGGTGACAGTCTTCTCCACCCACAGCATACTTTGAGAAACATGGTTGTGGCTAATGGTTGGTTGGAAGACAGTGCCTGACCAAAGCGCACAATATTTTCTTGTATTTGGAATGCTGTAGAATGCAGCAATCATTATAATTTTACTATAAACTGTAGTATTGTGTATATATTTATCTCTGTGTACTATTTAGCTCTCCAAGTTATATTCAGTAAAATATAATATTATATATTCTGCCATCAACAAAGGCTATCTACCCTTCTAATGTGATTACGGCAGTACTTTGATTAAGTTGAAGCTAATGCAAACAGAATACTGTGATAATGCTAATGTGACCATGCTCATAATTAGCAGAATAGTACCCGCCTTACATTATGCAAAGTATAGTCAAAGTGTGCATGTGCTAGTGTTGCAGATAAAAGGTGCGTGATGTTCATCCACAGCTTTGAAAATATGCTAGAACAGAGAAAGCCACCTTTTTTTTTTCAGTTGCTGATACCTCGGAGTGTTTACCACTACTAGTTTAAGAATCAGGGTCCAGTCAGGATTTGTATTATCATTAATATGGTCTGCCTAAAAATAAATCTAAGACATGGCCACACACTTAATATCCGTGTAATGGAATAAGAGATTAGCCTGCCAGCTGGTAAAAGATATGAAAACAAGATAGCATGCTAACACTAGGCACTTTAACCGGTTAATAAAACAATCAAGGTACGGAATGATACTTATATAAGAGATTAAAATGTACAAAAGAAAATATTTTTGACAGGCAAAACAAGAACACAAAGGAAATTAAGCTGCTGTACTGTAATATCAGATTGCTATAATCTATACATGACAAAAGACAAACACAGTGTAAAAGTAAAAGAAAAGAACGTAAAGGAGAAGGAGAGAAAGCCTGTGAGAAAGACAAAAGTGCAAAGAGACATGTGTTTAAAGGAGCATGCTGGGTAAATCTCCCATAACTAATTAAGACTCGCCACTGATCAGATCAACAGAGACCAGCAGGGGTCCTGTTACACACTTACACCTTTATACAGCATGCATGCTTGTGTGTGCTCACATGTGTGTGAGAGAGTGAGCAGGTTTGCATGTGTTTCCCTGCTGAGCCACGAGGGAGCCCCATACTGATGGCAAACCAAACCACACATCAGCATAAACCAGCTAAGAAAAGGAGGTTCTGAATTTCGATGTGTGAAATGTGAGTCTAATTAAGCATGAAAAGCTCATCAAACAGCAAGAGAATTCAGCACCTGATCTCTCCAAAACACTCTGCCAAGCTCATCTTCATGCTCACAGACAGAACAATACACAGCAGAAGTTCAGCTACTCCAATTCGTCTATAAATCTGTTATTTCTTTGTTTAACCAGAACAGGTATCATTTGTCCTGTCAAAACACACTGAACCGAACTAAATGACAGAAGAGAGAGGATGAGAGAGCTTTGTGTGTGCACAACTTGAGTCGGTTTAAAATATTTATGTAACACAAAAGACTGTTGCTTTCACCAAGAGAGACTGGGAAAGGGAAAGAGAGACTGGCCAGAGCTCTAGCTGAGACAGCAGTTCATCTCTTCTAGTCAATGCTGACACACAGCTGAGGCAAAAGGCAGCATGCAAGCAAGTAGAGGATTGTAAGTAGATTGTTCAAAATTTTTCATTCTGTGTTTCTCAGAAGAAAAACATACGCAATATTAAATGTAATATTAATTTTTGGGTGAACTATCACTTTAACTCTCTGTTGTTACATATGGATGAGTTTCTTCACTGTTGTTTCAAACCTAATGATACTTTCTTAAAAAAAAAAAAAAGTTAATACACAGCTCACCACATTCCCTAATTTCTGCACAACCAATTAAACATCTAATTATCAAGGCTAAAGCCAGTTCTTATAAACTCAGCCTGCAGGGCAGCAGACAGTTGTCTTCACCACAGTCCATCCTCACATAAGCTTATAAAACAAGATTAAATGTGAAAGAGAGAGAGAAAGACCAACACAGCCAGAGACGCAAGAAAGACATACAGTATACACACATCCACACATGTATTATTTATGAAACATCAATGAGAACTCAAGTGGCTAATGATGGAGGGCAGTTGATGAGAAGTTGGGGTCAGGATAACTGATGCGAGAACGCCTGTCATAAAGCATTAGATTTCACAGAGTGTGTGCATATACATATGCTGCAGTGGCAAGATGCAGCATGTGGGTGAGGAAAGAGTGACACACAGGAGTGAAGGTTTGTGTTGTGAATATATGAGTGTGTCATACAGAGGGCAGGCACAGTTAAAGAGATAAGAAAAAAAAAATCTGTCATCATTTACTCACCCTTGTGTTCCAAACCTGTATGACCTTCGAACACAAAATAAGTTTTTTTTTTTTTTTTGTCCACACAATGAAAGTCATTAGCAGCATTTCCACTGTCGGGCCAGTAGCCCCACAGATATAATAACATGAGAAATGAACAGCGGTGTTGACCATCTCCTGCCTCTGTTCATGACCACTCCTCAAGCCCCATTTGGCCCGCTTTGGACCAAGGTATTCGGAGGGCCAGAAAATCCTGGCCGTTGGCCCCAAGGAAGCCCTGACGAGGCCCAATCAAGCCCTGGAACTGACAGTGGAAACGCGACTGGCCCTGGCACGCATTTTTGGCCCGATAGTGGAAACACGGCTATTGGAGTCCAATGTTGCTTGGACCCCACTGATTTTCATTGTACGGACAAACACAGTCAAAACATTATTCAAAATATCTCTTTTTGTGTTCCACAGAAGAAAGTAAGTCATACAGGTTTAGAACAACATGAGGGTGAGTATGATAATGAACAAAGTTTTCATTTTTGAGTGATCTAGTCCTTCAGTGGAATGGGTCTTGATGCATTCTTGGTGTAGACGTGTACACGACCTTTTAGAAAGAAGTAGTAAAACACAAAACAGATTAACAACTTATCCTCTAGGAAGTTTTCTCTTTGAGAGCAAATATTTAAATACCTAAAGTATTTAGCAGAATGTAAGTTTGTGAGTTTTCTTTTTTTACAACTGGTGCTTTACTGCCTATCCAGCTGTGGTTGTGTTCATATAAAGGCAGGTGGAAAGGAGGGAAAGCCTTCCAAGGAGACCTGAGCACAGTGTGTGCACTGGAGGATGAAGGGATGTGTATTCTGGCAAAGGATGCATTAACTCTTGTGGGTATCATGCTGCTGTTTCTAGAAGGTTCTGTTCATTCTCGGTGTGCAGAAACGATAGAAGTCTTCTAGATTACTGTCTTAAACAGAAACTTTACTATCTTCAATGGAAACATTATTACTACAAAATCAACTGTAGATGATTCATAAACATAAAATCTATACTAAAAGATAATTTGATAACACTTTACAATACTGGTGCACTAATATGCATTAATTCATGCTTAACTAATGCACAGATAATCATGTTTTAATGTATGACTCATGAAGAACTAAACCATTAATTAATGATTACTGCATCAGCAACTTATAAAGAGTATATATGATTAATAGATTAAGTAATGTATGAATTGCTATTAATTAAATGTTGCATGATGTATTAATTCCTTAATAACATATTTTATTAAACTAATAGTGTAAGCTAATGTGTTAATTACCACAATGGTTTGAAGCCATGTATTTCAACTTCAAATTGTCTGCTTTAATTTATCATTAGCAAATGATTTGCAAATGTATCATTATGTTATGACTTTACTGGTTGAGGCACATGACTATTAACTAATTGTTAAGTAATATGTCATTATGTTTTTGACATCTACACTATGCCATGGATTTAAATTTCCAACCCTCTACAACCATGACTCCACTGTACCAGATGAACTGCTGCATCCAGAACCTTGTTGTTCATGGCACAGGAATGTGTCAGGTTAAGCTTGAGGTCAGGGATTCAAAAGCAGAACACTGCTATTTCGTAACACTGTGTCTGGACCGGACAAAGAGAATAGAATTCATTATAATCAGTGATAGTGATGCTACACTGGATGCGGCACGACGCAACACAACACAACAAAACGTCCCTTCTGTTATGAAGGACAAATGGATTTGCAATGGTCTGTCATGTCCAGTATAAACAGCTGTTGCGGCATGACTCGATAATGGTCGCATCCAGTTTAAACACAGTGCAACATCAATCTGTAGTTCAGATTCTGGTGTGCTGATATTTGTGTGCAGCCCAACTTACCCATCCTTTAAACACATTCTCTGTCATTACACTCACTGCATGTGCAACTGTCAAAACCCATTAATGACATATTACTTAACAATTAGTTAATAGTCATGTGCCTCAACAAGTAAAGTCAAAACATAATGATACATTTTCAAATCATTAGTTAATGATTAATTAAACCAGACAATTGGAAGTTAAAATACATGGCTTCAACCCATTGCGGTAGTTAACATTAATTTACACTTTTAGTTAATAAAATATGTTATTAAGGAATTAATACATTATGACACATTTAATTAATAACAATTCATATATTACTTAATCTATTAATCATATAGAATCTTTATTAGTTGCTGATGCAGTAATCATTAATTAATGGTTTAGTTCTTCATGAGTCATACATTAAAACATGACTATCTGTGCATTAGTTAATATGAATTAATGCATATTAGTGCACCCGTATTGTAAAGTGTTACAGATAATTTCTTGACATAATTGAGCATTTTTTAGGGGGTTATGTAAGTAAAATCCTTAATGTAAAGCAGTGGTCTCAAACTCAATTCCTGGAGGGCCACAGCTCTGCACAGTTTTGCTCCAACCCTAATCAAACACACCTGATCCAGCTAATCAAGGTCTTCAAGATTACTAGAAACTTCCAAGCAGGTGTGAGTTGGAGCTGTTTAGAATTAAACTCTGCAAAGCTGTGGCTCTCCAGGAACTAAGTTTGAGACCACTGATGTAAAGACACATCACAATGTGTCTTTGTTGTTTCTAATTTAAGGCAGAAACAATGTTGTTTCTAATTTAAGGCAGAAACAACATTGTTTCTGCCTTAAATTAATACATTGTTTAAAGGTGCCCTAGATTCAAAAATTGAATTTACCTCGGCATAGTTAAATAACAAGAGTTCAGTACATGGAAATGACATACAGTGAGTCTCAAACTCCATTGTTTCCTCTTTCTTATATAAATCTCATTTGTTTAAAAGACCTCCGAAGAACAGGCAAATCTCAACATAACACCGACTGTTACGTAACAGTCGGGGTGTACGCCCCCAATATTTGCATATGCCAGCCCATGTTCCCAACACTATGAAAGACATTAGACAAGGGCAGAACGTCTGGATCTGTGCAGAGCTGAATCATCAGACTAGGTAAGCAAGCAAGGACAATAGCAAAAAATGGCAGATGGAGCAATAATAACTGACATGATTCATGATAACATGATATTTTTAGTGATATTTGTAAACTGTCTTTCTAAATGTTTCATTAGCATGTTGCTAATGTACTGTTAAATGTGGTTGAAGTTACCATTGTTTCTTACTGTATCCACGGAGAAAAGAGACGTCGCTATTTTCATTTTTAAACACTTGCAGTCTGTATAATGCATAAACACAACTTCATTCTTTATAAATCTCTCCAACAGTGTAGCATTAGCCGTTAGCCACGGAGCATAGCCTCAAACTCATTCAGAATCAATGTAAACATCAAAATAAACACTGTACTTACACGATTAGACATGCTGCATGACGAACACTTTGTAAAGATCCATTTTGAGGGTTATATTAGCTGTTTGAACTTTTTTTATGTTGTTTAAGGCAAGCGCGAGCTCTTGGGGCGTGGAGCACCAGATATAAAGGGCCACACACCCTGAATCAGCTCATTTCTAATTATGCCCCAAAATAGGCAGTTAAAAAAATTTATTAAAAAAAATCTATGGGGTATTTTGATCTGAAACTTCACAGACACATTCAGGGGACACCTTAGACTTATATTACATCTTTTAAAAAAAAGTTCTAGGGCACCTTTAAATTAATACATTGTTAGCTAACTGCATGATGTACATTTCTGAAATACATTACTTGGTCACAGTCACCTCTGATAACAGATCACTCTATACTGTAACGTAAATGCATGCATTTTCTGTAAAGCTGCTTTGAAACGATATGTATTGTGAAAAGCGCAATACAAATATATGTGAATTGAACTGAATTGTTTAAGAGTGAGCTCTCCAGTGCAAAATCATCATGTCTTTGAATTGCAATTCAGTAAATTCCGCTTCCTGTTATTTCAATTCAACCTTATAACAGAAAGCAGTCTTATACACAAAGTTAGAATCTAAACACAACTTTTAAACAATGAAATCAAAATTGATTTTGATTTTTTTCAAATAAATGTTGCAGAGTTTGCTATAAATGACGTATCCATGAACAACATTATTTAAAAAAAAATCATGAGCCCACCTCCTCTAAATGAATTACTTCCATAACAGCTTTACATATAGATACCTGACAAGACCTGACAAAGAACAATGGGAATATAGGGCTTTTATTCAAAGGTAAAAGGGCATAACAATTGAAAACAAGGAAGAATTGACACAGGAAACAGGAAATCAAGGCACAAGATAACATTACAAACTTAAGGTCTTAAATGCAAAAGAACACATCACAAATATTCTAGGGCAGTGTCAGGATGAATTCATTGAAAACCGAATTACTGAAACACCATTGATGCTGCTGTGGGACGTGGTCAATTGAATTCAAATTCCATTCCTGAGTTGAAAGGAAGCCAATTCTTCCATTTTGCCCAGCCCTGGTATTTAGTTTCTAAAATAATTAAGTTTTAGAATTTGCACAAACCTGGTCATTTAGCTGGAAAAGCAGTTCATGTTTTAATATAGTATGATTAGATGTTAAGCAGTCAAGGCTATAAACCAGCACTAGTACAAATGTTGTTAATTCAACTGGAGGTTGACTGAAAGAACTTAATTATATCCTTTAGATTTAGATTTCTCAACAGAGACTGAGACTAGTGGACGGTACATTACTTTAGGTCAGTGGTTCTCAATTCTGATACGTTTTGTATTTTTTCCGTTTGTTTTGTAGTTATTATTCATTTTATTATTAATATATATTGTTATATTTAAAAGTGCTAAACTGTGTGATAAATGTCTGTTGCGATGTTTAATATAAAAATAAACGGAATTTGGTTATATTGGATGTGTATTTTATCTTATTTCATCATAATCATGAGATTCACACCATTATTGTCATGTCTCGTGCACTTTAAACCTGCAAATAACTTTGTACAAACCACACCTGGCTGGGACTAATTAAGCTCAATAAAAACCCTGGAGCCTCAACTTTTCCCCACGTTCATTTTATTCAAACTTCTTAAAGTGTTGGGAGTGATGCGCAATTACTTGTGGTTAAATTTACCTCTCCACTTCCTGTGAAATTATGTACTGATGTTCTCTTATTCCCTATTCCCATAACAGTGCCCTTTGAACTAAACATGTTCACTCCCTTCAAATTGGAACCTCAATTAAGAATGTACAATACCTGGTGAAGTCCACTTCTCAGGGCATTTACAGTCAAATGGAGTGTGCCAGATAAGAGTGGTGGAGCGCCAGGACCGGAATTGAGAACCACTGCTTTAGACAAAGTGGGGTGACAAGGAACAATGTGAACAAACAGGATAAAAAAAGGAAAAGAAAAAAAAAAAAAGGAGAATGTGCATTGCTTATACACACACAGTCTGTGGAGAGATGTGTAATCTGCACTGCGTGAGGAGACGATTTTCTGCTCCAGTTGTTGCAAAGGCACAGAGCGCAGTGTGGCTGCTTTAACGGCACATGCTCTGCACCGCCACACCACGACTAGTGTCCCATACAGAGGATGCTCACATATGGCCTTTTACCAGCTCACATACTGTAGATTGTCAGTGCAAGATATTCACACACAAACTTTAGTAATGGACTATACAAGAATATGTAAGTATTTATGATGACAGAATTTGAGTTTTTTTTTTTTCCAACAGACAACAGCTGTAGGCACCAGCCTCAGAGTACATCTATAATTATTTCTAATCCACTGAGGATATTTACTGATGTAACAGTGATTAGTCATAGAATAAGTATGTCTCAATGCAGAACACTATAGGATTATGTAACCAATGTTTAAAGGTCAATGAATGAGCTTATACTGTTTCTACTTAGTTTTATTGAAAGTGTCATTCATGTACATTTTGAACTTTTCAAATAAAACTTGATAACTGTGAACAAATGAGCAACTACTGTATAAATGCCCATTTCTGCCTCACTGTATGTATATAAGAAGTCTCTTATGCTCACCAAGGCTGCATTTATTTGATAAAGCTATACAGTAAAACACAGTAAAAACAGTGATATTGTGAAATTGTCACAGACACGTCAGGTTCCACCTCACTCCCGTATCCACGCACTCAATCACCAGTCTACTAATCACCGCCACCTGCACATCATCACCGCAGTCATCAGCACACAGTTAAATACCACACACTCACACACACTCATCGTCCGGTCTCGTTTGTGTTACAACCAGTTGTACGCTTACCTTCAAGGACTCCAAAGTGATACTTACTTACGTCTCCATTGTCTCCTTCGTCTCCATCGTCTTCGGATCTCCTCGTGTGCTTACCTGCCTGTGTGTGAGTGTGTTCGTCTGCCAGCTCCAGCGTCTCCCTCCAGTTCCATCTGCATCATAAAGAAAAGGACAGTATTACCTCTCATTCACCTTCAAGATCTTCACCTTCATCTATCTACTCACCTGTCTCACTGCTGATCATTACAATAAACTGTTACATAGCTTTCATCTCTGCCTCCGGTGTCTCTGTCATAACAGAAGACCGGACCTTAACAACTATCGATCAGCATGAGCCATCACGACCCGTTTCAAGAGCTCGTGGACGCACTGCGACGAGCACTCACTCCACAACCACCGTCACCGTCACCTGTATCCACCACCGCGGCTGCTTCCGCATCCACTATCACCGCTGCTTCTCCTATGTGCACCGCCAGTCCCATGGCCAAACCGGCGCCCTTCTCAGGATCGGCGGAGGACTGCAGCGGATTCCTCCTTCAGTGTGAGTTGGTCCTGGAGATGCAGCCGCACTTCTATCCCACCGACACGGCGAAAATAGCGTTTGTGATTTCTCAACTGCAGGGTAAGGCCCTCCAATGGGCGGATTCTCTCTGGACTCAGAAAGGACCAGTTATCAGATCCTATGCTGCTTTCGTTTCTCACTTCAGAGAAGTTTTCGGAAAACCCCTGACTGATTCTACCACTGGTGAGAAATTGTATAATTTAAAACAAGGTAACAATACTGTTAACGATTATGCCCTGCAGTTCCGAACGCTCGCCGCAACCAGCGGATGGAACGAACAAGCCCTCATCACCACCTTCCGACAAGGTCTGGAGCCCAACGTGCGGCTGCATCTCGCTGCATACGAGGACTCCATAGGACTCGAACGTTTCATCCAGCTCGCCATCCGAGTGGGTTCTCGAAAGCAGTCGTGACTCCGTGAGCACCAGGGCCAGCCACTAGCCAGCACTCTCCTCCGTCGGTCCGAACCCGTCAGCTCTCCAGAACCAGCCACCGAACCTATGCAAGTGGATAACTCCCGTTTGTCACCCACAGAAAGACAAAGAAGGCTGACCCTGAATCTGTGCTTGTATTGTGGATTACCTGGGCATGTCATCTCTGCATGCCCAACCCGTCCTCCTCGACCCGTGGTGAGTGCTATCATTCCCTCTATCCAGAACATGAAACCACTCACTACCATTGTAAACCTTACTGCTGCTGATGTTTCCATTCCAGTGGTGGCACTCCTCGATTCAGGGTCAGCAGGAAACTTCATCTCCGGCGCCCTCTGTCGACACCTCGGGATCAAGACCTCGCCGTCTCCGACTCACTATCAAATCAACTCCATCACGGGCAAACCCCTGAGCCGTAAGACGGTTCGCCGTGTCGCTGGACCCCTTCAATTACAAGTGGGTATCTTCCATCAAGAACTCATCCATCTGCTGGTTCTGGAGGAGTCCACCGCTGACGTGGTTCTAGGGCGCCCGTGGCTGGAACTCCATCATCCCACCATCTCCTGGCGCACAGGCGAAGTCCTGAAGTGGGGCGACCACTGTTTCTCCAGCTGTTTTCCAGACCTTCCTGTTCCAAGATCTCCTCCATCCAAGAACCTCTCCATCAATGCTACCTCCATCGAGAGCCCTGTGGAAAAACGCTCCATCGACATACCTCCCGATTACGCCCCCTTCAGCGACGTCTTCTGCCCGCAACGCGCCTCCAAGCTTCCTCCACACCGGCCATGGGACTGTGCAATTGATCTGTTACCGGGTGAGCCAGTGCCTAGGGGACGCATCTACCCCCTATCAGTGCCGGAGGAGAAGGCCATGGAGGAATACATCAAAGAGGCCCTTAACCAAGGATACATCCGCCCGTCTACTTCCCCTGCTGCTTCAAGCTTCTTCTTCGTGGCCAAGAAGGACGGAGGCTTGCGGCCCTGCATCGATTACCGGTCACTGAACAAAATCACCGTCAAATTCCGGTACCCACTTCCCCTCGTCCCAGCGGCCCTGGAACATCTCCGCGGTGCCACTGTGTTCACAAAGTCGGACCTCCGCAGCGCGTACAACCTCATCCGGATACGCGAGGGGGACGAGTGGAAGACCGCCTTCGTCACGCCCACCGGTCACTACGAATACCTCGTGATGCCGTATGGCCTGGTCAACGCCCCCTCCGTATTCCAGGATTTCATCCATGAGGTGCTCCGGGAGTTCCTCCACAAGTTCGTGTTGGTCTATATCGATGACATCCTGATTTACTCCCGGAGCTTGGCCGAACATCGCCACCACGTTGCGGAGGTCCTCCAACGCTTACGGCAATACCATCTGTTCCTGAAAGCAGAGAAGTGCTCATTCCACCAGCCCTCTGTCCACTTCCTGGGATATGTGATTGATCACAGTGGCATCCGGATGGACGAGGGGAAGGTATCTGCCATCCAGAACTGGCCAGCTCCAAGCACCATAAAAGAACTCCAACGATTCCTTGGTTTCTCCAATTTCTACCGTCGATTCATAAAGAACTACAGTACCATCGTCAGTCCACTCACCAACCTCCTCCGTAAGCAGCCCAAGTCTCTGTCCTGGTCCCAACCTGCCACCGAAGCTTTTGAGACGCTCAAGAAGGCCTTCACCACCGCTCCCCTCCTCGTCCACCCCAACCCGGACCTACCATTCGTCGTGGAGGTGGATGCCTCCACCACAGGAGTGGGAGCGGTCCTATCACAGCAGCAGGGGAATCCAAGTAGGCTCCATCCATGCGCCTTCTTCTCCCGCAAGCTCAACCCGGCGGAGGTGAACTATGACATCGGGGACCGTGAACTCTTGGCTGTAAAACTCGCCCTTGAGGAATGGAGGCATTGGTTGGAGGGGGCCAATCACCCTTTCCAAGTACTCACCGACCACAAGCAACCTCGAATATCTGAAAGCCGCCAAACGACTCAGCCCTCGCCAAGCCCGATGGGCGTTATTCTTCTCAAGATTCCATTTCACCATCTCATACCGACCTGGCTCTAAAAACCTGAAAGCCGATGCTCTCTCTCGTCTCCACGCCCCGGAGGAAAAGAATGAAGAACCCGAAACCATCCTACCTGAATCCATTTCCGTCAGCCCCATCGAATGGTCAGAAGAGACCTTACCCTCCTCCAATGCCTCCCCACGCACTCCGCCGGGTTGTCCCCAGGGCTTGCGCTACATCACCAGGACACGACGCACTCCACTTCTGCACTCTGTTCACACTTCACTTGGCACTGGTCACCCGGGGGTCAATGAAACCCTCTCGCTGCTCAAACAGCGCTTCTGGTGGCCAAACATGGCCAACGATGTCAGGAGGTACGTGCAGGGCTGCAGGGAGTGCGCCATCTCCAAGAGCCCACGCTATCTTCCCACCGGCAAGCTCCATCCTCTGCCCGTTCCTGAGAGACCCTGGTCACACCTGGGAGTAGATTTTGTCACAGATCTCCCCGAGTCTGATGGTAACACCTGCATTCTGGTCGTCGTAGACCGCTTCTCTAAAGCCTGCCGTCTAATTCCCCTGGAGGGTCTACCAACAGCTATGGCCACAGCAGAATTAATGTTCAACCATGTCTGCCGTCACTACGGAATCCCCGAAGACATAGTCTCAGACAGAGGACCACAATTCGTCTCACGGGTATGGAAGGCTTTCTTCTCACTCCTGGGTGTGACCGTCAGTCTGTCGTCTGGATACCATCCTCAGTCGAACGGGCAGACGGAACGGAAGATCCAGGAGATTGGCCGCTTCCTGCGTACCTTCTGTCACGGCCACCAGGACTCCTGGAACCAGTACCTGGGCTGGGCCGAGTACGCCCAGAACTCCCTCCGCCAAGCCACAACAGGATTAACACCTTTCCAATGCGTGCTCGGCTTCCAGCCCCCACTGTTCCCCTGGGACGGGGAACCCTCCAACGTTCCTGCTGTCGACTACTGGTTCCGGGAGAGCGAGAGGGTATGGGACTCAGCTCACCACCAGCTGCAGAGAGCCCTGCGCAGGCGCAAGACGACAGCCGACCTTCGGCGCTCCCACGCTCCAAACTACCAACCGGGGCAGAAGGTCTGGCTGTCCACCAGAGACATCAAAATGCGCCTGCCCTGCAAGAAGCTGAGTCCCCGCTTCATTGGCCCGTTCACCATCCTCCAACAGATCAACCCTGTCACTTACCGGTTACAACTCCCAGCACAATATAAGAGAATTCACCCAACTTTCCATGTTTCACTATTAAAGCCTCACCACCCTTCTGTTCTTCTTCCCACAGAACCTGACGTGGCAGCCGTCGAGCCCCCCCTTCCACTCATTCTGGATGATGGAACAGCCTACGTTGTACGTGAGATTCTGGACTCCCGGCGCCGTGGTGGTCTTTTGGAGTATCTGGTGGACTGGGAGGGCTACGGTCCCGAAGAACGCTCATGGGTTCCCAAGAATGATATCCTTGATCCAGCTCTGTTACAGACCTTCCACACCAACCACCCAGACAGACCTGTCCCACGACCTCGAGGACGACCACCACGACGTCGGGGTCCACGGGCCTCTGGAGCGGGCCGTGGGAGGGGGGGTACTGTCACAGACACGTCAGGTTCCACCTCACTCCCGTATCCATGCACTCAATCACCAGTCTACTAATCACCGCCACCTGCACATCATCACCGCAGTCATCAGCACACAGTTAAATACCACACACTCACACACACTCATCGTCCGGTCTCGTTTGTGTTACAACCAGTTGTACGCTTACCTTCAAGGACTCCAAAGTGATACTTACCTGTCTCCATTGTCTCCTTCGTCTCCATCGTCTTCGGATCTCCTCGTGTGCTTACCTGCCTGTGTGTGAGTGTGTTCGTCTGCCAGCTCCAGCGTCTCCCTCCAGTTCCATCTGCATCATAAAGAAAAGGACAGTATTACCTCTCATTCACCTTCAAGATCTTCACCTTCATCTATCTACTCACCTGTCTCACTGCTGATCATTACAATAAACTGTTACATAGCTTTCATCTCTGCCTCCGGTGTCTCTGTCATAACAGAAATATTATTACAATTTAAAATAAATGTTTTCTGTTTAATATATATTTAAAAAGTAATTAATTCCTGAGATGGCAAAGCTGAATTGTCAATAGCCAATACTCCAGCCTTCAGTGTCACATTATCTTTCAGAAATCATTCTAATATGTTGATTTGGTGCTCAAGAAACATTTCTTATTGTTCTTAATAATGCTGAAAACAGTTCAACATACTTTGTTTTTCCAGACGTTGGTACATAATATAATATAAGTCTTTACTGTCACTTTAATGCATCTTTGCTGAATAAAAGTACTAATTCCATACATGTATATATATTTGTATTATTATATTTCATTATATATTCTCAATTTTTTCTTATACTTCATTTCAAAGAACCAAAACTTAAAATTAATTGTTGAAGTTAAAACTTGTTTTGATGACAGAAAATATTCCAAACTTGATATATTGTGCTTGCATTAGTATGCACTATTTAGTCTTCTGTGTTCCAGAGGCACACCGTTTCATAGATTTTCTAATGAGTAAACAACTGCATTGCAAGTTGCTGTGAATCATCAAACCCAGTTAAAGGGTTCAGTTTGTGATTCTGCAGGACAGCAGTGAACGATAGTGCAAAATAGAGCATGAATACTAAAAGGAATTTCAAAGGTATAAGTGATAAAGTAAAACCATTGCAAAAAAAGGAAAATTGTACCAAACTATTTCCATGTGTTTAGAAACCCCACTGAGCCCTGTTGATGCAACTGTCAGGAAATGTAACATGAAACAAAACAAACGCTGCCTAAAAAAGGTCATACTTCAAAACTTTTTGCAATCAAAGAAAGATATCTGTGAGAGACACAGCCACAGATGATCGCTTTGAAGGAGCTGCAGAGTTCAGTATTGGAGAACAGACTGTTTACACCAGTAAACTTCATAAAATATAGGGTGACAGAAAAGAAGCCACAACTCAAAAAAAATCCAGGTTACATTAAATCAAATGGTGTTTATCAAAATGATTAATAATGACCTAGTTGCTTGATGTAACATTTTAGGTAATCAGGTGAGAGTATCACAACTTTTAGCAGAAACACGCAGGAGGACGAAAATTAAGGATCAAAAGTCTTTAATAAAAACAACATAATTCTCAGGAACACATAATTAGCTTACTCACACAGAGTCATAGGGTGCATCTCAGTCAGACCCCTAGTTGAGTAGTCAGGGCACTGATCAGGGAATCGGCCATTTTAAGGGCTGTCTCAATCACAGAATCCTTCCAGGGCACTGAAACATTCGCTCCCTAAAAAGTCCCACAATGCACCATGAAAACATCTCAGGTTACCCATGTAACCATGGTTCCCTGAGAGAGGAATGAGACACCACATCAGCTGAAGCAATGGGGATGCGTCTCGCAGGACCCCGTGTCAGAGGCACGTATACCAACTAGCCAATCGTGGCGGATACAATGATGACGTCACAGGGGGCTCCCAGCTTATAAAAAGGGCACCTGAAAAGCTAAATCATCAGCTTCAAATGTCTGAAGGAAGACAAGCAGGCATACCATAAGCATGGCAATGTAACACAGCATCTTGTTTCACTCTCAGGGAACCATTGTTACATGCGTAACCTGTCAGCTGAAACAATGGGGATATCAATACCAACTACATATTACAACCATATTATTATTCTCCTCTAAAAACAATTCTTTGCAACCCAACTCCGTCCTCAGAGGGGAAGGAAGGAAACTTTATTTTCCTCTTAAGCAGAATTATTGTACCCCTGCACCCTCCTCAGAGAGAGAGGAGATTTTTTCCCTTTAACCCTCTGGAGTCTAAGGCTGATTTGGAGCCTGGAGAAGTTTTGACATGCTCTGACATTTGTGCTTTTTTCAGTTGTTCATAAACATATAAATGACAAAAGTGTCATTACACTGTATTCAGCACAAACTAGGCTACAATAATATGTGAGGAACATGTATGTACATGTTTGTGTTTTTGAAGGAATACTGTTTATGCGTGGTTACTGAAAAAACAAAAAACTTAAGTCACTGAAATAAGGCCAAAATAAGTATATTAAATCTGTGTTCACAAGACTTTTGGGTATTGGAGGTTGTAGACTAGAGTTTTTGCTTCAAAATTATGTAAAAATTATGCTGCCTACTCCTTCATATAAAACAATATATTGATTTAGTTTTTGTAAGACACTTTTTGCCAAGAAACACAGTATGCATGGAGGCGTGAATCACCACTGAAAAATGGGCCATTCTCACCTGAGAAGACAAAAGAATTGGATAGTAATGAGCTGAAATGACTTGCATATTAATGAGGCATTTCAGTCAGGTAGGCTGTGAAAAAAAACCTTCTGTGATGTCTCAAGCTCATCATGATATATGAAACATACAGAAAAATATTATTACAATATAAAGTAATGGTTTTATATTATACTTTAAAATATAATGTATTTCTGTGATGCAAAGAGTCTGAATATAGGCTTTTAGTTTAAAAGCATGCACATTTGGAGAAATATTGGATTCTCATATGCTTATGTCAATTTTCTATACAGAGAAGTTATATTTATTTAATATTCATTGTCATTACTATGAGCGCTGGTGTTTTCAATTCATCCTTGAAGTCGGAGGGCGCTCTCTGTGCATTTTTAGTCCACAAATTCATCTAAAAGAAGAAGAGGCTGTTCCATGAATGGAGTTTCCAATTCATACTGCAGCCGGAGGGCGCTAAAGAAACAAAAACTCATCTAAAATTCATCTGTAGAAGAAAAGAAAACAGGAACTAACTGCATGTCTTCTAGAGCTCCCTAACCATGACTTTTACATCCAGATAAACACCTTTCAAGACAATAAATACACGATTGAGACGATGAATGCATGTATTGCCTCTGAATTTGCGTCTGAATAGCGCTGGCTCTGTGGGCGTGGCCGCATTAGCAGATAATGAGCTGAATCACGGACTTCTGACATGGCTCTCTTTTCATACAGATTACATAAACACAAAAGGTTTGTTTTCGATTTGACTTAAATGATTTAAAACCTGACATCTTAATGTTTTTTTAGACATAAGTTTAACTTTTCTGTGATTAGTATTCACTAAGTTACAGTTCATTTTCTGAGAACTATCAGATTGGACTTCGTTCAGAGGGAGAGGAGAAATCACGCATCATGTTAGTTTTCTTTATTTTACAAAAAGCACAACATTGTGTTTTTACTCTGAGTGTATACAAATAAAAGAAGATATTCTATAGTTTCAATTGATATATTACTTATGTCTCTATGACAAAAAATGACAGAGTATTTTAAGTCTGTTTTGCTGCAATGTGAAAAAAACCCTGCAAAACGCGCCGGCGCGTTTTCAGACCTCAGAGTGTTAAATCAAGCCATTGTTTTACCCTCCTCTAAAAACAGCATACTGTACATCACACCCTTCCTGGGGAGGGAGGAGGGAAATTGCTTTTTTTAGGGAAATAGTTTTGAATAAAAAGGGATGGCAGAGAGTAATGGGAAGAAGAAGGAATGCAAAATGGGGCAAAGTCTGAATAGCGGTCCCACTTGAGCATTCTTGTCTTTTTCAGACGTATGAAGAACCTTTTGATCTGAGTGTGGCTTACTCATATGACGGCACCACCGTCCACCTCTCCTCGGAGGGGGGGCACGGGCGGCTACACACGCCTTCCGCTCCTTTCTCCAGGGACTCGTTCCTGGCGAGGGCTCAGGCGGTCTAGGAGGAGCCTGCACTCTAGACCGCCTGAGCCCTCCTCCTGATCCAGATCTACCTGGTAAGCTTGTAATACTGGCATAGTATGCAAAGCTCCGCCAGTCTTGATGTCATCTGACATGGCTTAGAGGGCAAAATGGGAGCCTTCATAGATGAGGATGTCCCTGGGCAAAGATAACTTGCTAAATTCCTCTCCACCTGCGGCATCCTCCCATAACCTCACTCACATTAGAATAATTTGAAACAGAATGGGCCACGCAAGCAGAGAATGGATGTTCCCACAAACCTGAAACCTCAGTGAGCAGGTCTAAAAGAAGGCTCACCAGAGCAGTGTGCTTATGACTACGCAGATATCGCTCATATAAGCAGCTGCTTGCAGTCTCGCGCTTTGAGCTGGACCATTCCAAGCTCAGTCTGACTGAAGCATGAGTCATAAGCTCTACTTGCTCATCGTGTTCGGCATTCTACTGCATGGAGCGGGAAACAGATTTTCTACACATGTCTGTGTCTACTGACTCCACACTTTCTGAATTGTCAGAATCATGAGCGAGCAATGAGTCCTCGTTCAATGGAAGAAACCTATGGCCGACTTCTCAGCAAGCGCAGAACTCTGGCCACGAGGCTCAATGGCTTGACTTTCTTCATTCATGAAGAGTGCCAGCCGAGAGCAGAGCTTTCTCAGAGAGAAATCATCACAATGCACAAATCCAAACCCCTCGGGTCTGAACATGCAAGCTCCAATCCTAGACATATAACACATGTATCGCGACCATCGCTAGGCATTATGAAACGTAGGCAAGGAGAATACATCATTTAAACTGTTCACTTGCCATGATTCCTTCTCTTTCACACTCTACAATCTTCACACAGCACACAGACAAGCGGCTTCCTGAAGACAATGAAAATGATGACGTGTTTTCAGGTGCCCGTTTTTATACACTGGGAGCACCCTGCGATGTCATCACAGCATCCGCCATGATTGGCTAGTTGGTACAACTCCTCAGACACCAGGTCCTGCGAGTTCCCTTGAAAGGGAACCAGGGAGCATCGATGCTCCCTATGTTTCCTTAACAGAAGTTCTGAAGCACAAAACTTGAATCTCATGAGCCAACTCACTACAAATAATGACACATGATAGATGTTTTTAAAAATACAAACCATTATTATATTACATTTCAGCATAAACATACATCGCTAGACAGGTAATGAACATAATAGCTAACATTTATAATGTATTTACAGCTGAAATGTTGCACGTATATGTAACAAGCAAAGTATTTATCATAATGTACTTTAAAAAACATTACAAGTAATGTCAGAAAGATATCAGCTCTGCTGTTGTTCTTAAATACCAGTAATTATGTTGTAGAACTCTGGAAATAGCGTCATCAGTTTCCCAATGTGTAGTGAGCCAGCGTCCTTTTCTGTCCTTACCAGTGCCCAAATTCGTGTACACGATATACAGATTCGTGAGCTGACAAGTCATGAGCTTTAAAAGAGGCAAAAATGCAGGGTAGGGGCAGCTTCTCATTATCAGGGACTGTGTGTCTTATTAGGCAGAATTTATGGTACAAACTTCTGAGGATTTTTTTCCTCAAAAGTCTGCTTCAGTCTATCAGCTGAGTGTCATTAACTAATAACTGCACAAATTATGTGTACGTACACTACTATTCAAAAATTTGGGATCAGTAAGAATTTTTTATATTTTTGAAAGAAGTCTCCTTTGCTCACCAAGGCTGCATTTATTTGATCAAAAATTGAGTAAAATAGTATTATTGTGAAATGTTTTTACATTAAGAAAAGTTTTCTATTTTAATACATTTTAAAATGTGATCTTTTTTACCGTGGTGGCAAAGCCGAATTTTCAGCAGCCATTACTCCAGTCTTCAGTGTCACATGATCCATCAGAATTAATTTTAATATGCTGATTTGCTCAAAAAACATTTCTCTTTTTCATCAAAGCTGAAAATGATTGTTCCCTATCTATCAGTCACTTCAAAATGGTGTCGAAGACTGACACTAGGGGTCGTACTTTGGAGCTCCAATCACCTCTGATACTTCAGAAAAGGCCAATGAGAAATGGCGAGTGGAATTTGCATGCACCACTCATCCACTCATTCATATTTGTTCTTCAGAGCCAAGAGGTGGTGTTAATCATTGCTCTGCCATTTCACCTCTAAAGAAGAAGTGGTTGATGCTGGAAAGGAATACAGAATATCGCAGTGGTCTTTCTAAAACAGCAAGCACAGATAAGTGCAGAGAACTCCCCCTGGGCGCTTCAGCTAAGAAAGCAGCTTCCTATAAAACAGCAAAGACAGACAGAGAGTGTCTTTGTAAAGACGCCTTTCCATTTCTGGGGTGTGGTCGATATCTGTTATCCTTGGATGGCCACGATTGCTGCCTTGCATGTTTGGGTCGTTCCCATTCTGAGAAAGCTTTCATGGATGGCTCATGTCCTCACTGAGAGAACATGACCGTGGCAATGTTGCAGTTGCAACTCTCTTTTCTGGCTAGAGAGAGAGTCACCTCTGCTGCTCCCATGCTGGTCCTTCTTCAATGCATAAGACTGCAATGACTAGCACTGAGGGCGATATGAGGGCAATGTT
Source organism: Megalobrama amblycephala (assembly GCF_018812025.1). Lineage (NCBI taxonomy): Eukaryota > Metazoa > Chordata > Actinopteri > Cypriniformes > Xenocyprididae > Megalobrama > Megalobrama amblycephala. Next base: position 43,880,600 of record NC_063050.1, read on the forward strand.
TCCACTGGGTCAATCCACAGCCTCCCATTCTTATCACACACGTTGCGCCTGGTGGAGTTGCCTGGCCCAGTCTGAGTATGATGCTAAAATGGAATCTTTGTTTCCCTTTTTTGTTTCTCTTTTGTTTTTGTCGTGTCTGTCCGCAGTACACACATGCCCAGGTCAATGGTGTCCTTTTCTACCTCAATGGCAGGCAAAGACACCCCTGTCCTGTATGCGGAAATTGTGGTCCTACTGGTGAAGGACACAATAGAGCCTGTCCCTCCAGTTGAGATGAAGAAGGGTTTCTACAGCCCTCAATTCGTATCAAAGGCAGTGAGTTACGACCAGTCATGTCAACAGGATTGGTTTGTGGCGACAGACCTGAAGGATGCATACTTTCATGTCTCGAACTTGCCTCGACACAGGCTACTTCTTCATTTTGCCTTTGAGAGTCAGGCATATCAGAACAAGGTTCCTTCCTTTCGGACTGTCCCTGTTACTTCACGTCTTCATGAAAGTCATGGGCTTCCGCATTCTCAATTATCTTGAGGATTGGCTGATTCTAGCTCACTCTTGAGATTTATTGTTTGCACACAGGGACCTGGTGCTCAGACACCTCAGCCAATTGGGGCTTCAGGTTAACTGGGAAAAGAGCAAGCTCTATCTAGTGCATATATAAACCACCAGGGCAGTTTATGTTCACTTTACATGTCGCAACTCGCCCCTCATTTCCTCCTTTAGAGTGAGTAGCAACTGAAGTCACTGCGGTCCACTCATATCCTAAGAGAGCAGTGGACACAGTGTCATGGCAAATGACATTCCAAGGAGAGAAAAGACTCCATCCCCTAGGTGGTCCAGCTGATTTGGAGTCGATTCAGCAAAGAACAGGTAGACCTCTTCGCTTCCCAGGAATCCTCCCCCTGTCCGCTGTGGCATTCACTGACTAATGCCCCCCTCAGCACAAATGCACTGGTACACAGGCCCAGGGCCTGTGAAAATATACGTTTCCCCCATGGAGCCTGATTGAACAGATGTTGTGCATAGTCAGGGAGGACGAAGAGTTCATGCTTCTTGCAACAGTTTCAAATTGGTGAATCTCTCCTTTCTCAGGGAAAGAGCACAATCTGGCACACAAGGCGGGCCACAAGGTGGGCCTATGCTTTAAAGTGGAGTCTGTTCGTTAACTGGTGTGATTCTCAGGGGAAAGACCCACAGAGATGCACAGTCATGTCAGTACTTTCCTTCCTGCAGGAGAGGCTGGAGGGTCAGCTGTCCCCTTCCACCTTGAAAGTGTTTGTGGCCGCAGCCATGTACACTTTTAGGGATACACCTTTTAGGGATCAAGTAATGAACTTACAAGCACTGCCTCGACATGAGGCAAACCCATCCTTTTCTTGGACCGCATGCAGAGCTTTGGAAGCTCTGGTCACCTTTTTAACAGACATCTGCAGAGTTCCAGTCTGGGAGACACATAATACCTTTGTGAGATTCTACAATCTCTGGGTTGAGCCAGTTGTTGAGCCTGTGTTGTCAGGTACGAGCAGATAAGCTGCGGGCAACTGGCCGGGTGCTTCGCTTGCACACAGCGCCTTTCCCCTCCCTGAGGCAATAACATGCATTTTTTTTTAGCTCCCCAGACCAGCAAACCCTGGAAGGTAAACCTGCGTCTTCCCCTAGGCAGAGCTCTGTCTCTGCCGCCACTCGCTGCATTTGTAGTAGATCCTATATTTTCAGGTAAGACCTACCGCAGGGACTTCATTCCATGTGTGGTACTTGCCGGGAGGTAAGTCCATATGATGTATTCTCAACATGTTAACATGTCTCAGTAGTGTTTCTTCTCCCATCTGGGAGGAAGAGTGCTTCCTGGTCTGCAAACAGCTGTGATTGTTTTCCTAACAAAAAGAAGAAGAAGAAGAAGAAGAAGAAGAACAGAAAATGTCAAGAAAATCTTGCTGAAGCAACCTGTTGTAAGTACTGGACTATACAGCTTACGTGGTACACTTGGTAGGGTACGATGCTGCAAGTGCACTTGTTACCCAGTATGCAGTAGCTTGCCGACATCTGCATTGTCAGAACCTCGTACCTCAGCTCAGCTGTTGTGGTGCTTTCCATAAAAGACCCCTAGTGTCAGTCTTCCACACCACATTGAAGTGACTGAGAGATAGGGAACATCTCTGTGATACACCAATGTGTATTCACAAATGTGCAAGTGCTCTTAGGGCATGTCCAAATCCACTTTTGCTAGTTTAAGGACAGGAAAAATGGTCGACGTGCCCGGCGCATGGTCTAAATCTGTTGTCCCAATTCTCTTAATTAATAATGGGTGTGTTTTGAGCGTAACATGCAATAAACCAATCAGAGTTTCTTCTCCCATTCCCTTTAAAAGCCAGGGGTTAGATGTTGGCACTGGCAAGATGTTGGGACAAGGGCAAGGCGTTGTCCTATGCTATTTCTTTGAGATCTTCTCTCCAGGTGAGTTTTATTGCTTTATTGCAGGGCACTTGATCTCAGTTTTTGTCTAGCAGGAAAATCAAGTCTTACAATAATTCAGGGTCCACACAACACAACACAACACAACACTAATCTGCCTATGATTTCCACGAGCCTCAAGACTCATCTCTGTAACTGTTGTAACCTCTGTTCCCTGATAGGGGGAACAAGATGTGGTGTCTCTCCTGCCACAACTCTGGACTACCCGCTGAATGGCTGGGACGTACTCTCGACTCCTCAGCACAAACCTGAATGAGTAGATGCACAGCTCCTTACCATATGTCCAGGAGAGTTATGCATGCATATTCCACCCACCAATTCTCATTGGCTTTTTCTTAAGTATCAGAGGTGATCGGGGCTCACAAGTAGAATAGACCCCACAAGAGTCAGTCTTCGACACCACATCTCATTCCCTCCATCAACAGAGGTTACAACAGAGACATTATGATGAATATTTTTGTGTACCTAGCTAATGTTTTTGTCACATTCTGCTATTGAGATGCCTTCTCAGGAAGGTAGCTTGGATGCTTGTTTCACTGCTTATGATATCCCACTATCCTGATACCACATTGACTTACTGGACAGTGAGGCAGTAAACTAGCTGCCTTGGTTCAGGTAGAGCTATGATTAAAAAAAAAAATACAAATATGAAAATCCACAAATACAGTCAAGTGAAGGAAATGAAGCCCAATGACTAACATACTCACATAAAATAATGTGTTCCACATTAAAATATTTTGATATAAAATCTTTTGACTTTCGAGTGCTAATCTTGAGTGCTTTGAAATAAAAATATGACTAAGTAAAATAAGACTTAACAATCTAAATATTTTTGCATGGTGCAACTTGGCACCATGTTTTTTTTTTCTGCATTTAGCCTTATTCTATGTTCTGAATGTTACACATGCAGTGATGCATACCGTACACAGTTCTGAAGAGCACACACACACACACACACACACACATACACAAACACAAACACACACACACACACACACACACACACATAGCTGCAGGGCACAGTGAGAGGGTTAGAAGGATTAGAAAGAAAGAGTGTTTGAGAGAGTTACTTTCATTAGATTCACCCTGTGGGCAGATGAATTGTGCTGCATAACTCCTCAAAGAAGTTTGGTGTTTGTGTCATTGTGTTAGTGTGTGGGGGGAGCTGAGTAAGGCCTCTGTGGCTGAACTTTGTAAACGTCAATAATTCTTTGATTTAGCTATCAATAGCATTGGGACTTGTTCAGTATAAATAGACATGGAAACCTCTACCATATAGCAAAAGAAGACAGCTAGCAAGAACTCCTCAGGCAACTGAACTAATCTTGTAGAGTTATCAAGAAATTATACAATTTTTGAAATTTGCCCTTTGTTATGTAATGTTATGTAATGATGAAGACACTTAAATGGTAGACTGGGGCTCGTTTTTTATTGCAATGTTAATCTTCAAAATAAACCTCAGGGTAGGTTTATTTTGAATTTCAATTTCCATATAGTCATTTTGAAGTTACAAAAAGTTATTTAGTTATTACCAGGAAAAAGATAAGGTTCATTGAACAAATGTTGACATTTAGTAGTCCAGTAGTGGAGCATGTTGTCACTATGGAAATACAGAAACCTAATGCTTAATTTTAAAATTAAATTGAAACTATATACAAAACTGCTAGAAACACACACACACACACACACACACACATTGGTCTAACTGAACTTTTGACTCACAACCTTACTGGGATATAGATACTTCCCATTGTGACAACTAGCCCCAGTCTCACCAATTAAGAGATAAGAAATCTCTTCTGTAAAGAGTATTCTGTTAAATTTACGGAAACAGATTTGCAACTCATAAAATCATTGTAAAAAATACTTTGACAATGTTTCCAAGTTAACATACCAAGCTACTTGAAATAGCAAAATCTGCATGTCACCTTACTGATAACCACCATAATAATACAGGTGGTAGGATGGATTAGGGTAATGTGGGACACTTTTTGCAATTCTGGAATTTGTTGTTTATTTCTACATGAAAACACAATAATATATCAACATCTTTTATCCTTATGAAATCTTATATGTGAATATGAGTATAGTTTTCATATATTGTACTCAAAGGAGGCACACAAGGCGGGCCACAAGGTTGTTTTGTGTGCCAAAACAATTTACATGTTTGGTCAGTTAATTTAATCTTTATCTGTTTGTCTAAAAAACTAGTTGCCTATATGATAGATAAGGAAATTAATTTGTTCTATGGAATTAATTTGTTTGACTTAAAACAATGTTTGACTTAAAGGATTAATTAATTTCCATTAATAACATTTCCTGTTAATTTACTCACCCCCATGTCATCCAAGATATGTATGTCTTTCTTTCTTCAGCCAAAAAAATTAAGGTTTTTGAGGGAAACATTCCAGGATTATTCTCCATAAAGTGGACTTCAGCAGTTACCAGCAGGTTGAAGATCCAAATAGCAGTTTCAGTGCAGCTTCAAAGGGCTCTACACAATCCCAAATGAGGAATAAGGGTCTTTTCTAACGAAATAACAAAAAATTATATACTTTTTAACCACAAATGCTTGTCTTGCACCAGCTCTCTTCTTCTTCTTCTTCTTGTAGAATTCCGGCAGTGTAGACACTGCTAAGTGTATTACTGCCCTCCACAGGTCAAAGTTTGAACTAAATTTTCATATACAATATGCTAGTTCAAGTATTCATTCATTCATTCAAACTTTGACCTGTGGAGGGCAGTAATACACTTAGCAGAGTCTACATTGCCGGAATTCTACAAGAAAAAGAAGAAGAAGAGAACTAGCACAAGATGAGCATTTGTGGTTAAAAAGTATATAATTTATCTATTTATTTATTTAGAAAATGACTGATCATTTCGGTAGATAAGACCCTTCTTCCTCATCTGGGATTGTGTAGAGCCCTTTGAAGCTGCACTGAAACTGCAATTTGGACCTTCAACCCACTGGTAACTGTTGAAGTCCACTTTGTGTAGAATAATCTTGGAATATTTTCCTCAAAAACCTTAATTTCTTTTCAGCTGAAGAAAGAAAGACATAAACATCTTTGTAATGACTGAGGCAAATCAGACACAATTATTGGTTAGTTAACCAATAGTTTTAAGCTCACTCTGGAGTCTGTCCCCATCCCCCGGGAAGTTTTCAGTTACAAGTTTATTGCGCTGAGGAATGTGGTTGCCGCATGGAGAACAGAGTAGAGACACAGAAAATCTGCATCTTCCCTGCATTTTCCACACAGAACACAGACTCTATGGCATTAATGTATAGACAGACTGTGCTATAAATGAATCCTTCTCAGGAAATGGTATCCATTATTACTGATGTTGTATTGTACTCATTGTATTTACATGTTTGATGATTGTTAAATGTTATGACCTGCACGGTAACTTCAATCATGCCATGTTTAGTGTCTATACGTTCGTAGCGGGAAGATTTAAATGCTTGTGTATGCGGTATGTCCATACCTGTAAAACACATCAGTATTACAAAAATCTTTAATAGATCTGATTCAAGAACTCAGCTTGTTAATCTTTCTGGGTTGTAAAAGCCCTGACAGGAGGGGTGTTGCCACCCGGAATTACAACATCTTCATTGGTCCGGTCAACAACTGAGAGGTGTGACTTTGACCAGAGGTTAAAACCCAGTGAACAGTGACACTCCTCTCTCTTCTTCCTTGCTTCTGGACCGAACAAATCTCCTTGCGGCCGGCCTCTCTAGGCCCGGCCGCAAGGCTGGTAGGCCCCTGGCCTACAACACCCAGCCATGTGCTCATCACCCAACAGACTGGCAACAACTTCAGACGATAACGTCAAGAGTTATCCTCAACCTGCAGATCCGACGCTCCTCAGCCTAAGGGCATCTTGCAAGTATCGTACATTTTAACACTAAACAGCGAGTTAGTATTAATTTGTAAGACTTACCTTGCTATTGCTGAAGAAACTGATGATTCCTTTCCAGATTGCCTTTGACATTTCATGTAGCTCTAGTAACAGCATCTCTTCCGGTTCAACACTATCATTACTCATTTTGACTTGCGTGTGTGTGTGTGTGACCCTTTATGTATGTTATGTTATGTGTTTGTTAGTTTAGTTATGTGTTTGTGAGTTAGTTAATAAAGATTGTGCACAATACACGTTTGGTTCTGACTCCGTCTGCTAATGAAGTGCCTCTTAAGTGATAGATCCGGACTACGTGCTCTGAGTAGTACAGTACAATAAGAAATATTATTTTTCCATAACTTGGAAATTGACATTTCTTAGAATTAATAAACAATCAACACTGAGCGTTCACTGGACGAACAGGTTAACTGATTGTGATGTTAATTTTAATGTAGCTACGTCCAGTTAATCTGATTAACGGATTTGCATATTCATAATTAATCATAATTAATAATCATAATGAGTTATGAATAATTATTAATATTTCCCCTTTGAGTTAATTTTCGCTACATCTTGGATGACATGGGGGTGAGTAAATTTTCCGGAAATTTTAATTTGAAAGTGAACTAATCCTTTAATTAGTCAATCCAAGTCACCTTTATTTCTATAGTGCTTTATACAATACAGAAAGTTAAAACAAACAACTTCTGATGCTACTTGGACATGTCTTCAGTGAGGAACCCGGGGTCATTGGGTGATGTGAGTTTTTAATCTTCATACAACCTCATCCGGGCAACACAGCCAGAGGTGATCAGCCCCCTACTTGTGTCCAAGTGGTGCACTCAGCCACGTATCCCTCCTCCAGATCCACAGCCATTGTCTTTTCGGCCCTTCTGCTCTGCAATCCTTTAATACCAAGAAGGTTAAGAGTTTGTTGTATTGATCTGCCAGCAAAGCCCCGATACCCAACTTCAACTTGCTCACAGCATGCTCTCCATCCGTTGCTCCATCACTCTGCGACCAGGCTTGCATATTTAGCCTTCTTGCGTTCACATGCTTCCTCAATCTGGTCTTCCCAGGGGACAGTTAGTTCTAGCAAAACCACTTGCTTTGTTGACTCAGATGTTAAAACCATGTCTGGACAGAGCGTAGTGGTTGCGATGCTATCGAAGCCGACCTGAAGCTGCTATCCAAGTCGACCTGAAGCTGCCAGTCTCATGCATTGGCAAGAAGCCATCACGCTGAGCCAGACTGCTGATGTGCCTTCTCTCCAGCTCTGATAAAGGGGATGTATTGTCTAGGGGCGTGTTGATTCTTGCTTTCTTGAATTACTGTGCTGATCGTATCTGCCAAAAACCTTAGCACTTGGTCATGGCGCTATTGTTATCTCCCTTCCCCCAATGCCTTTGGGCAAGCACTAAGGATGTGCTCCAAGGTGCCCCTCTTCTGGCACAGCTGGCATGCTGGGATGTTTGCCATTCCCCAACAATACAGATTGGCTGGGCTGGGGAAAACATCATAAACTGATTGAATGGGAAACGTAATATGCAATGGTTCGGCTCTCCAGAGTTCTGACCAGGTGATCTTGTAAGGTTCTGCATGCTCCCATCTGGTCCAGGCTCCTTGTTTACATATGCCAATTATCTTGCTTCAGCATTCTTCCTCCACCTCTGCTCGTATCTCATCCTGTACCAGTTAGCGCTTCTTTTTTTGCAAGGGCTCTGCCGTATCATGGTTTGGAAAAACTACCAAGTCCTGCCTGCCCCACTGCCACAATACCCATCATGATGTTATGCCACAGCTGTGCTATCAATACCATTTATGTGAAAATCATTAATTCAGGTTATGTCATTTTTCTGAGACTGTGAAGTACTGAACAAGTAGTTTAAAAGCTATCTATCAAAGGTAAAATTCTCCTCAGACATTTTGATATATCATTCCAGTCTTTATTGAAAAATATTATTAATTTTATAAAAAAATCATCTCTATTGTTAATAAATAAATCCTATTGTTAACTTTTTCATACTTACCTTTTGTCTTGATTGAGGTTATTCTCTTTTGGTTTAATTTCCATGCTGTATAGGAATATTACTACAAGAGTATAAATAGTTAATCTGGGTTACAGTAGCCAAAAGGGGTAATAGGAGTAATATTAATGTATAGTCAGGAGACACACTGTCAGAACCCGGTGCTCTGCCCTATTAAAGGTTAAGGGTAGGGTGTTCTACAAAGTACCTGGATTTCTGTAGATGCAAACTTGATGTCAGAAGAGACTCTGTATATCATAACCTCCCTGGCTCGAGCTTGGTGAAATGCCCATACAGGGCAATGCTACTTAGGGACCGATGAAGCCTCAACCACTGCCAGGAGAGACTGACTGATGGTTCTTTCTAGAGCCTCCACTGTTGTCATTGGCAGCTTGTACAATAGCATGGGCCAGAGTAGCCTTGGCAGGATTGCGTGTTGGCCCATCCAGGCTTTGAACTTTCCAGTAAGCCCCAATTTGTCAATAGCTGTGAGCCAGGCTATCAGGTCACTCCTGGTTTGCTGAAGGGCAGCTGTGTTCTTCAGGGATCTGTCAAAAAATCCTTGCCCAGGCTCTTGACCAGTTTCTCTGTCACCGATGGAATCTGGGTCCCTCCCAGGGTAAAGCGGAACTGGTCAGCCACTCTCCACCTTCTTCAGGACCAGAGACCTGGACTTGGCTGTTTTAAAACTCATCCTTGCCCAAGTAATGAGCTGTTCCAGCCCTCAGAGGAGCCATCTGCACCCTGGAACTGATGGTGCTGTCACCATGAGGTCGTCAATGAATGCTCTTATGGGGGGTTGCCGAGTATCAGATCTAGACTTGGGGCATCTACATTCCACCTCCGCTGACTTGACGATCATGTTCATGGCCAAAGAGAAGAGTGGTACAGAGATTGTGCAGTCAGCGATAATGCCCTTCTCCAGCCGATGCCAGGCAGATGTTAGTGGAGACTCTCAACATGAAGTTGCTATAATAGTCCAGAATGGTGCTTCTGATCATCTCTGGAACATGGTACCTTGTTAGTGCTATTTCAACACGCTTGTTTGGGATGGAGTCATAGGCTTTCGTTAGGTCTAACCAGAGTGCTGCTAGGTCTCCTTTACTTTCCCTTGCTTTCCGAATCAGCTGGGTCACTACTCCTGTATGCTCCAGGCATCCAGCCACTTCTGGGATTTTTACCTTCTGTACTGAGGTGTCTATTTATGCATTTTTCATGAGGAACTCAGTTAGACGTTGGGCCATAATCTTAAAGAAGATCTTCTCTTTGACACTTAGCAGTGAGATGATACGAAACTGTTCAATATTGCTTGAATCCTCTCCTTTTGGTATCCATACCCCCTCTGCCTGCCTCCACTGAGCAGCAACCTTTCCTTTTCACCATATTGCCTTCAAGATCTTCCAGAGTCACACCAGGAGTCTCGGGCACTGCTTGTAAACTTTATATGGTACTTTGCTGGAGCCAGGGGCCAAATTTGATCTTGCTGCTCTTACTGTTTCTTTAACCTCTTCCAGAGTCAGTTGAATTGAGACAGCGATTCTGGAGGTGTCACCAGTGCCTCACATGAGCCGAGGTCTTGCTCACTCAAAGTGTCACTGAAGGCGAGACCGAGATGATGATTGACTTCCTCCACGGAACAAGTGAGGTGGCCACTTGGCTTTTGTCCGAGTAGCCTTTTGGTGAAGGCAAAGGGATCGGCCCTTCTCTTTGCACTTCATTCGGTGCCGCTCAGCCCGCCTAAGTATGATGAGCCTCTTTATGGTATCTGTGAGGTCTGACAGGGCGGTTTTCTCATCCTCCTCAGCCAACTTATGTTGAGGCTTAAGAGATTTGAATTCTTGTCTCAGCTGACTGATCTTGAGTTCAGGACTGTTTTAAAACTCATCCTTGCCCAAGTAATGAGCTGTTCCAGCCCTCAGAGGAGCCATCTGCACCCTGGTTTGGTCTTGCTGGATTGCTTGCACCATGCTCTTCAATAACATCAAACTGAACCTAACCCTAACCTTATTAGTTTCAAAGAATCAACAGTTTATCTTTCCTTAAAGTCCCTGTAAAGTCAATTCTGAGAATTCTTTCTAAACACTTTATAAATGTTACAAATGTATTGCTGAAACACATTACAAAGTCTGTGAATTGTGTAATGCTTAATTGTGACGTTAGAGCGTTAAACAGTTTTTCACCAAGTCTCTGCTCAGGATTTTTTGGGCGGAGCTAAAATGGGGGTCTAATGACGCACATCGTCCCCCGAGCATAGCCCCTCCCCTAACACTATATAACTGTCGATGACGCACCGAATGTGGCGCCGCCTCTAACTCTACAGCGGTTCACTCGCTCATTCTCGAGTGTAATTACAGTCATACAGCCCTTTGCACATTTAGCTAGTAATGCGTCACGCAAATGCATATTACATGGTTGTTAAAATATACAATATGCTCGGTCTCCTTATTTAAAAACTTTCATCAGACAGCTGGGATTCACAGATAATCCGCTGTTTTTGGTGAATGTGACTGAACAGACCTCGGCCCCCCTCCCGCCTCGGCCTTCTTACCGTCCCGACGATAACCGATGATATATGGGGCCGGACAGAGTCTCTCCCGTCCCGGCCTTCATCCTCCCATCTCGCGGCACCATCATTTGTCGACTCGACAACAGTTCGGCAATTCGTGCCCACCAATGAGTGTAGTCCACAGTAACTCTACTAAAATGTGCAACCCTCTAACGTGATTCTTTTGTTTATATGCATCAGTATGTTTGACTCATTAGACAAGTAAGTTGAGACGGCAGCTCTCGCGAGTGGGTGTGGTTTCAGCGCTGACAGCGGACACGCCCCCAGCTTTTGAGAGCAGAGAGCGCTGCCTATTTTTTCGAGATTTTGATAACTTATTTTATTTACTTGCAGATTTTTTTAATCATTCAAATTTGGCTGGGTGGTTAATAACACATTTTTCTGTGGTGTGACAAACTCAAAACACATATTTTAAAATGACTTTACAGGGACTTTAAGATAATGTAACTCTGCCATAGCCACACCCAACTTTCTTTTAGAATTCATAGTATTCATTTAGTAGTTGTGTTGATTACTTGTGTTTATCTTTTTGTTAATAAAATTTATTTTATTACACTTCTGTCTTCCTTGTGTTGATAATACAGTTAGAGGCTTTACAAGTTATCTCACAAATCCTTCAAATTGGTCAGATGTAAAACTCCCACCAATTTACATAATTTTATGTATTCAATAATCATCTTTGATTGTTATTTTACTGTTAAGGTGAAATTCCTCAGCTGGTGCACTGAGGAAAAAGGAATAAGAAGTCACTCTCACACTCACCTTAAGCGACGTGACCAAAACTCATAATATTAATTTGGTGCCAAATAAACTCCTACATAATTGGTGTCTTGTGTGAGGTTAAGTTAAACTGCAACAATCGCTAATCATCTACATGGGCCATTGGTGCTTAGACCCCAATGATTGCTGGTTGCGGCTATATTTACAGTGTGTTTTTTACAAATAGAAGGTCCACAGTTATAAACCCCCAAGTCTTAATTATTGCTTCACACAGCATGTCAACATTAGCATGCAGCTGGCCACTACAAATATAGCCTTGTTCATATTTGACTGTTTTAGAGCACTGATAAGACAGATTTAGGACATTAGAGATACATGCCCATGGCCTAAATATTTTTGTTCAGATTCAGATACAGGTACTATTTTCAAAGTAACCTGAGGACTGTATTTAGTTTTTCATTTCTTTGAATTTTAGGGAATTTGGGTTTTAAAACAGCAATAATATGACTTTAATAATGAATTTAATATGGCCTGTTTCATGGGGCCTGTTAGTTCATTTGGGATTAGTTCATCATGGATTAGTTCACTTTCAAATAAAATTTTCCTAATAATTTACTCACCCCCATGTCATCCAAGATGTCCATGTCCTTCTTTCTTCAGTCGAAAAGAAATTAAGGTTTTTGATGAAAACATTCCAGGATTATTCTCCTTATAGTGGACTTCAACTGACTCCAAACGGTTGAAGGTCAAAATTACAGTTTCAGTGCAGCTTCAAAGGGCTTTAAACGATAGCAGACAAGGAATAAGGGTCTTATCTAGCGAAACCATCTGTCATTTTTGGAAAAAATGTAAATGTTCTTTATATAAACAAATGATCGCCTTCCAAGGAAAAACCTTAATTTCTTTTCGACTGAAGAAAGAAAAATATGAACATCTTGGATGACATGGGGGTGAGTAAATTATCAGGAAAATTTTATTTGAAAGTGGACTAATCCTTTAAACAGTGACTGTTATGAAGAGAAGACTATACCTTATGGAAAGCAGAGTGACAATCATTTCACAGCATGATACAGTTGTGTTTATTCACCTCTGACCTTTCCTGGCGCCACTTTCTCCAGTAAACAATGCAATTATTGTTCCATTAAATCTTGTTTATTTTTTGCTGTTCTGATTTCTTCTGCACTAATTTTTTACACCAACTTTTTAAAACTCACATAGACATCATTTTTCTATACATGACAGCTAATGACTGCAGTATTGATTAATATTGACAGAACAAAATATGGCCCCTTTACACCTGCTTTTACAAGAAAGCTTTATTAAAATGCCTATCACATGCATAATAGTCACATAAAAGGCTGACCTGTAGTGCAGTCATGTAATAAATCACAAGAGACGCTCTGTCTCACACCACAGGTTATTCAAACAGACACAACATAGTAAACAGCAAGTTCAGAGCCCTATAATCATAAGGGCATACTGCTGAGCCTCGGTCACTCTGTAAGTGGCATTTAAAAGGCTGTTAGTCTGTTAGAGGGGTTGCAAGGGGCACGTGACTCAGCATTAACGTGCTGCTAATGAACAAAGTGCTCAATACCCAGATAAAAGCATTTTTGACTGTGTGAAAGCAATGAGCACAATGCACTGGTTTATCAGCAGGGGGAGAACTAGATAAAATGGAGACTGAAAGAGAGAGAGAGATACAGACCTTCTCTCTAATGGAGCACAGGAGCGTGGTACGGGAGACTGCAAATTCAGTTGTTAGCTGAATTTTTTTCTTCAGAGTTCCAGGTCAAGTGTGTGCTGACTGATTAATAGATTTTCACATCAAATATAATTGAGATTTTCATTATTTTTACAAATAGCTGATATAGGAGTATGCCGGGACTAAAAACACCCATTAAGGATATTTTTTTTTCTGTTCTAAAAATGTATAATAAAATATTAATTTGTATTAAACATTGGTGAAGCAACATGTAAAAAAAAAAATAATTTGTTTTGATAGAAAAAAATAATGTTAACATGAAGGCAACTATATTTTATAATACAATATGGAAAATGATGTATTATAATAAAACAGTTAATTATATTATATTTATTTGTAGTAAACATTGGTAAAATGCAAAAAGGTGGTAAAAAGGCAGCTAGAAGCAAAAGGCCTAAAATATATAATTTAATAAAACATATAAATTATATATTATAATAAAACATATCATATTTATTTGTATTAAATATGGTAAACTATGTGTAAAAAAGTGGTAAAATAGTTTGTTTTATTATAATTATAGAATATTGTTTTTATTATGATTGTAATTTATAATAAAATATATAAATTCTATTATATTTATTTGTATTAAATATTGGTGAAGCAACAGGCCTTTGTCTTTTGTGTCAAAATATGTGATAGATTCAGCGATTCTCATTTGCTATATACACTTGTAAACATTATTAAATGTTAATCAAATGACCTCAAATTCGACCTCGTGAATCATGACAATTTAGCAGTGTATAATTACAAAGAGGCCATTTGGAAAGTAAGGGCCTTTAATGTTCCTTCATGTAAAGGACATTATCCCCCTGTGGTCCTTTAGATCCCCCTGTAATTTGAACAAAAACATAAATGTAACAACTCTAACACTACAGCTATTTAAATGCTCTGTAAACAGCAGCATAACACCATAATTAAAGAGCTTTATTATGATAAAGAGCTGATTTATGAGAGGTTTTCATGCTAGTAAAAGTTGCTGTGTGGCTTGGACAAGCATAATCTAACAGAAGCTCTGCACACTAGAATGAATTATTGAGTGATAGCCTCTTCCCTTTACTTCCAGTTGACTTGACTGAGATGTGTGTGAGTGAATGAGCACACAAGTTTGCATGAGCATGTAGGTCTACTCTCTTTCTCATGTATTCTTGGTGACCATCACTAGATATATAAACTGTTTATGTATACATAAACAGTTTTTTGTTTCCGATCTAACCTAAATAGAGACAGAAGTGGCATATTTAGCGGAATGAAGGACATCTGTATGTGCATCTGTTTTTGTGCTTGTGTGTGTGTTGGACTGTGAACTCTTTACACTAAACACACAAGAGGCTCCAGCAGATGAACCATCCAAAAATCACACCTGGGGCCCTTTTATACTTCATGTGTGCCAATAGCTAATATTCATACCGTGTAATTTTTCAGAAATTACTTCAGTGATGAGCACACTGCTTTTAAAAAGAGTGCTCGCATTGATTTATCTATAAAACATATCCTTGTTAAAGCCTTCCGAGAGATCCATTAGACGTTTAAAAGCTATCTCTATCCCTCCATTGTGCCCATGTGTGTGTGTGGAAAACAACAAACATTCCTCAGCTTTGCTTCATGTGCCTGTTAGAAAAAGGAGAAAGAAATAACAGCATAAACACAAAAGACAGTGGGAGTACAAGGAACACCCGGTGAACAGGTGACATTAAAAATTTTGAGTTTTCATTTCCACTGTTGGAGAATGACCCTACACAAGGGCAAATACATAGATCAGTGCAGCATTTCGTGTTCTGCGAGTTAAAACGAGGTGATGTCCTTGAAAGACCAGCAGTGACGAGATAAAATCCAAGCCAGTCAGTCAAGCTTAGGGAATGATTCTGCATGCCTGATCAAAACAGGAAAGAGAGAGGATTTTTTTATGTAGTTTGAAGAGAAAGAGAGGCAGAGTGAGTAAAACGCCTCAACGCTAATGTAAATGACAGGCTGTCCTTAGAGATCCCTAAAACTCTATTTCTGACTTATCATGTCCCACTCCTTGAGAATAACACAGACACAAACAAACATTTAAAAAGAGTATTATCAAAGAAACTGCATTTCTTCCTTAGCAAAAATAAATGCTCTTTTTTTAAACCTTTCTCCAATTGGTGGAGAAATGTTTTAATATTCAAAAATTTCAGCTACTTGATTGCATACCAACCAATGGATACTGTATCTATAAACTTTCAAAAATCATTTCTATTTTGAGAACAGAGAGGGATACAGCTGTGTGTTTTTCTCTGTGTTGAGAAGTGATGTGGTGACAGTGAAGCCTATTATTAGTGGACTAAAAAGTATGTGAAAGCATCTGCTCTCACCAATAAAGAAACAATAATGCTTTTCAAGTCTATCATAATCATATTTTAAAACCTGTGTGATAGTATTCAACACTATGTTGAGCAACAATAAATACATGATAGAATTCTGAGGTGTGATATACAAACACACATACATAGTTATATAAATGGTGGCATTACATATAGACTTTTATTGTTTTTATATACAGCTATTTATAGTTATAATACTATAACAAAACCCTAACCCAAACCAAAGCTGTAAACCTAACAGGAAACTTCTGCATTTTTACAATCTAAAAACATATTTATATAACTTGTTTATATACCATTTTTACAAATGAGGATGTTCCCAAAAGGAACATATTGTCATATTGTCTCCAAAATATGGTAAAGTACATGTTTGTTTTTATATCTTTGTGGGGCTTTCTATTGACTTCCTGAGATAAGGATATTGTTCTATTCCCTACCCCTCGCAGAAATGTTTACAGTAACATACAGTTCCTTGGGCAGACACATTCTACAAATAGGTCAGTCCACCATGAACCAACCAGACAGCAGCAGAATCTGTGTTTGAGTTATGAAGGTACGTTGTTGCTGTAGGAAGCATTATGATGGGGTCTCTGGTGTAGAATGTCATACTATGATCACTAGCCTTGAGTTTGGCATTAATAAGAATCCCAGGTCTCTCACTATGAGACAGCACAATTTAATCATCTCGACCGAGGACTATGTAAAAACACAGCAGAGGCACAGCAGGTAGTCAGTCAAACAGAGAACCTTCTCTTCATATAAGGATACTTTTATACTATATATATCTAGGTGTTTTGCTGCCAGCCATGTTCTGTTCTGCCATTTCTCTTTATGGTCATGTGTATGTGATTAGTGGTCGCTGTCCTTGGTTCTGAACGGCTGCCTTCAACAAAGTGATTCAAGTGTTTGCTCTACTACAAAGCAGACAAAGTCAATCTCTCCTGCAAACATCACCTTCACCATTCCCTAATATTTGAGCTCTCTCTCTCTCAAAAAAAAAAAAAGAACACAAACTGCAGGAACCTCGGTTCCAGCAGGCTCAGCCCAGTTACATCAGCGGGTGTTTTTTTTTTTTTAGAACACATGCACAATAGCTCTGGAGAAGAAGGCTTTGCTATTGGATTATTGGCTGCTGTTGCAGTGACAAAAGCTTCAGATTCCATATATAGTGACAAGGCGGCTATAGCCTGGACCATGGAGACCAAGGCACACCAAAGAGTAACAAGGATAACAATAATATGACAACAGCACAATGTTGCCCGACTAATCCAGAAAGGACAGAAATGCAGTATTTTGAGGCAAGCATGACCTCAGAATTTAAGCACTGCAAAATAATAATAATAAAACAAATCTAAGAGAGAGGATTGCATGAAAGTAAATGTGCATTTTATTTAGGGATCTTATGTGCTTTCATGCTGAGCCACACACATCCAGTTTGGTAAGCAACCAAAGGAACAAATGACAAAAGAAGAGTAATACAAATGCAAAAACATGCAAATGCTCAAACAAATGTTAATTTTAGATATGGCAGCACATCCACAGTAATCAGTATAATGAATCAGATGAAAAAAAAAAAAAAAACAGAAAGGAAGAGGGTGGGAGAGAAAGAGCTTAAGCACCCTTAGTTTCAAACAACTATCAAGAAAAGGAAATTGATGTTCATCCACTAGAGTAAACAATTCTCTGTCTGTCCATGTCACCTTTTCATCAAAAGACTTCTAAATTAATAAATACATTTATTATGATCACTGAATGAAAACACAGATCCTTCGACTATTATCTGTCCCAAATTCCACCCTAGACTTAATGTAACGGACAACAACTGTGAATTTGTTTTTGTTTGTTTTTGTATTGCATTTCATTTTGTGTGTTAGCAAGTGCCAGTATTATGTATTATGCCTTACTATTTTCCACACACACAGGGGCAGATATGGTGGATTTCCCACTTTATAACCCTCTAATACTCAAACAATCAAACCCAAAGTCATTTTCCTGCATTATTCTGTCATTTTCATAAAACCTCTGATAAAGTGCATCTGCTCCCTGAAGCCAATATATCAATAATGAGCAGTTTTGTGCAAAATTGGAGATTAAAGGAAGAGGCCTCTTTAGTGTTTTGCTAATTCCAGCCAAATGTTGGTAATTAGCTTAGCTTAGCCCCCCCACCCCCACATCAATCTGAATGCGTACAGAAGATTTTTTTCTTTGGAATTAATGCATTACATGAGCTTTTGGAGTTACGGCCAAATGTTGGCACATATCAAAGATGCGGCCCCACTTTATATTAGGTGGCCTTAAGTACTATGTACTTACATCAAAAGAATAGGTACAATTTACAGCTGTGTTCATATTGTATTGCAAAATACTTTTGCTGCTATTGAGGTGGCATACAGGTAAGGTTAGGGACAGGTTTGGTGGTATGGGTAGGTTTAAGGGAGGGTTAAGGTCTTTGCACACTGAGTCCGAAATTATTCATAATAAATCATAAAAAATTTTTGGATCAGGTTCGATTTTCTGCGTTTTTCGCATCTGTGGCACACATTTTGAGAGATGTTTTGACAATTCAGAACCACCATACAAGCGAACGCCAAACTCCCGAATGCCATCTGACAAGTTGATCCACGTCATCTACAGCACAAAGCAGTAGCACTGTATGACAAACAAAGTACGGAATACAAAGATACAGAATATAAAGACAGATTGCTCCAGTATTGCTCCATTATTCGATTTTCTGCATTTTTCGCATCTGTGGCACACATTTTGAGAGACGTTTTGACAATTCAGAGCCACCATACAAGCGAACGCCAAAATCCCAAATGCCATCTGACAAGTTGATCCACGTCGTCTACAGCACAAAGCAGTAGCACTGTATGACAAACAAAGTACGGAATACAAAGATACAGAATATAAAGACAGATTGCTCCAGTATTGCTAGCAAAGCATCAAACTGAGCCAGTGACATCCTGAAGTAAACTTTGAAACGCTCGGGATAATCACGCAGCTCCTTGATGAGGTGGAACTTTCCTTCCTCTTTACGCAATCTCAGGATTGGATGGACCCAATATTTCCTCTTTCTTTTTCTTTTTAAGAAGAGAGAGGACAACTAAATCATGCTTCAACTAATCATTTTGTATTATTTTGCGATTTTTTCGCAACAGATTCATTAATACGCATCGGACTCAGTGTGCAAGGTCTCTGTGCATGACGAATTTTTAGGATCACGAATACGAAAAAACGCATACGAAAATTTCGGACTCAGTGTGCAAAGGCCTTTAAGGTGTATGGGATGGGTCAACAGTGTAATTATAAATGTAATTACAGAAATTAATTACAGATCTAAGTACATGCAGGTATTTTAAAAGCATAAGTACAATGTAAAAACATGCATGTACACAATAAGTGCATTGAATCAAATGATTAATTTAAATGTAAGTACATAGTAGTTAAGGCCACGTAATATAAAGTGGGACCAAAGATGCAGTCTGTATGCTTGAGTCAGTATTGATTCAAGACATTCTTCTGATATTAAGAAAAGACAATAGACATTCCTGAACATAAAAAAAAACAATGCAGAGACAGCACAGTCTTTCCATAATGTTTCTGCCCTATTACATTTGCCATATCTTTGTTCTCTCTCTCTCTCTCTCTCTCAAAAAAAAAGTAAAGTAGGAGCACATACCATTTTTTAAAATCATTCTCATGCAGTAATTTAAAAAATGGAATTATGAATGAATTACTGATTAGTGTAGCTATATATACACAATTACTAAAAAAGAGTTGGTTTATGATTCATATATTTTCACAATTTGTTTAGAGCTTCTCAATTGCTCTAAAGTCATATGCACACCTTCCATTTAAATTGCAAAAATTGTAATTTCCACACAGCATAAACAGTGGTACAGGATTATGATGTGCTAGAATTAAGTCAGATAGTTCTGAAACTGCTTTTACACTTAGGACATGATTATAGAAATCTGCTACTTCAAAAGGCCTAATACTACTAAAACCAATCATGAAACCAGAGGCGCTGTCAACTTCTGCTATAGCAGCCAAGCCAAGATAAGCATGTGCGTTTCACAAACATTTCCCAGTCATACGCCACATATACACACTCATTGCTTGCTGAGTTCAACACACAGGCAGTAAGACAGAGAGATGATAGTGTGTACAACAAAAAAGCTTCTTTTTATTTGAAAGACATCTGTTAAAAAAAAAGTTTTACAAAAGTGTCAGAAGCTGACAAGTGGAAGTGGGAAAAAAATGAAATGGTGATATTAAAGAGGGGATTATGTCTCTGATGGAGCAAGAGAGTGAGCATGAGTGTAAGAGAGGGAGGGAAAGAAGTCATTTTAATAGCCTGCAGAGCACTAAAAATAAATTGAATGAATGAATGAATTTAGACATCATGGTCAATATATCTGCTTTAAATAATAATAAAAAATCTTCACCATGCTGTATCATAGGGATGAGACACACTAAGGAAAAAAAAAAAAAAAAAAAGATTAATTAATCTCATTTAAACAATTTTTTTTTGCATAAACGGGACCTGATTAGTCATTTTTAATTCTGGAATGCATCCATGCTACAACTCTATTTACAGATAACCCATATTCTTGACTAATTTCATCCCATAATCGCACGGCTCATGGTTTATCCTCGAAGATTTCGGTGAACTAATCTACACAACACATTTATTTGTGTTTAAACTGGATTTTCTCTATTCCCACTTGCAAGAAATACACCGTTACTGCCTGTTGCAGATTTTCCTGAGTGACTGTTGAGTAGTTGGTTGAGAGAAGATGGCCATGTTGTTTGATATAAAACACCACATATTATGTGTGTGTAATCAGAAATAAGTGGAATGTAATTGTGCGTAGTGAACACAGAACACCAATCAGTCTGATTAGTCTTCTTATGGACATTTCAGTGCTTCAAGATGGAAGGTGATTAGAAAGGCAAAAAGCAGTCTTTAAGTCTTCAATTGATTAGTGGCAGAGAGAAAAACAGAACACCTGATTAGCTATTTTTTTGCACAAGGACACTAGTATATAGTTTTAATAGAGCTTTGTTGTAGTGACGGAACACAATTAAATAATGAGCATGTCAGTGACTCAAATAACTGTTGGTTAGAACAGGTAAGCTGGTATCTGTGTTTCATAGATAATTACGAGAAGAAGCCAATTAGAGGTTGTAGGAAAAGCCCCAGAGTTCCCAGCACACACACCAGCACAAAGACCCAAAGGAAGATGCGGTCAATCACCATGGCAACATACTTCCAATCATCCTCCACCTAAGAGAGAAAGGGCACACAATAAACAGAGAAAAAAAAAAGACATATGGAAGGTTAATAAATGAGAGAAAAGAGAGGTTAGAGGTAACAAAGAAAAGAAAATGAGAGAAAGAAAGAAAATGAGAACACATGAAAGCAAGGTAAATGGAGGAGAAAATGGCAAAGTGATGATGAGAATGAGTGAAAAGCAGACCTACTGTCTGTCCAAATGCTTTACTAACACTACACAGGGATAAGTTAAATTAGATTACGTTATTACAAGTAGAGCTGCGCGAAACATTTTCCCTCCACATATTTAGGCACTGGGTGCTTTACAATGCTAATGTGATTCAGTAGTGAGACTCTGAGCCAAGAATGAAGATGAAGGATGAAGTGGTGAGACTTTCCATATCAAAGTGTGATGTCTCCGTTGAGGGATCTAAAGCACTTATTGTCAGTGAAGCACTCAGTAAACATTTTCCACTGAGAGTAGCGGCGTCACTTCTGTAAGCTTAAGCTTGATGTCTGTGATGTCTTTCTGAGGACATTACAACTAAAACATGGCATGATATTGGAATCTGAGTCAGACACTAAGTGGACACCTACTTCCAATGGGCAATGAGGATCTTTATTATGAAGACATTATGGTATCTGAATGGACAAGTGGATGGAACAATGGCAGTGCATGTGTTATCATGTGAATAAAAGTACAATTAAGCATATAATTACTGTTCCCAGAGGGAAACAAGGTACAACACATTGACTATTGGAAATCACATTTGAAATGCATGCCTGAAAAGCCACTAACACACAGTGACACCGGGTGGCTACATCCACCTGGCAGGAATACAAATACTGCTGTGTACGTCATTCCCATCATTTAAGGAGGCTCTTCAGCATAGCTATGGTAGAGTGGGGCTGTGATGTGTTGAACATCGTCCCCCTGCTTCTGGGAGAGTCATTATATATATTTTATATATATAGTTGCTCTGACTACAAATATTCACGCCAGTGAACCTAGCAAATATAGAACAAGAATAAATACAACAGCTCGGAAACAGCCATCCCACGAGATGAATGACTGTGCAAACCCTCGGGCTGTTACATGCCAAGAGATAGCCTCCACAATTCAGCGAGAAAGACATTGCTTAGACTGCGCTGTACAATGAGCCGGATTGGCAAAACACAAAGAGTTGATCTAACAATCGAAAAGGTCTTAGACATATAGTTGAATAGTTAATCTGAGGCACCTCAAATTTCTCAAAGGGAGCCTCACAGATTTCCATATGACATGCTGAAAGTTTTACTAGACATTCAGAGTGAAGGAAAAGGAAAAAATGAATAAAAAAATAAAGACTATTTGTAGAGGCTTTACCATTATGAGCTCTAAAACAACACTGAGTCCACAACAAAAAACTGACTGCAAAGCCCACAGCTCTGGCTAGAGAACTTTCCCCTTTGCTTGGGTGAGCAGAACAAAATTAAGCACTGAAAAGCTCACACTGACAGGAAGCTTATTCTGACTGCTACTATCATAGGGGCCATCAGCCCAGGCAGGCACAAAAGTGTAGTTTGCTGCCCAGCTTACACTAATGTGACAGTTGTTAAACACATCTACACTCTGTTGTGACGGAAAAGCTCTATTGCAAGTAGAGTCGTGTTGCATGACAAGGAAGTTTATTTGTTGGCAGGGGAATACAATTTTGGTGGTGTGTTTATCCAAAGAGAACAATTCTTCATAGTCAATGTGTTGTACAGAGTGGATTGACTGAACAGGAACCTATTTACCTCTTTGGCTTTGTTGCGGCTCCTCATGTTCTCAGCAATGTACTTCACACTCTCAATAGCCTGTTTGATCTCTGGTGACACCACAGAGAAAGCCACAACTGTGTTAATAGCCTGTGGACTCAACTGACGACTCACTTTCCCACAATCCCCCTCGGTTGCCTCTTTCATTGGGTGACATGGACATCCCCCTTTCTTTCCTTCTAATGCTGCTTTCCCTTCCCCAAATTCCAAAGAGTTCATCACTCCCTGTTGGGATCCACTATTTTTCCTCTTCTTTCCCTCTCCTCCTCGTCCTGCTCCAGTCCCGGACGAGCTCCCGCTTTCTAGTCCTCCTTTTCCAGAGGACTCTGATAGATCGAGAGGCCGGCGCATGAGCATAATGCGGGGTAAAGCTCGGAGGAAGACGGTACGTACCCAGCTAGGCATAGTGTGGGTCATAGGGGTGCGATAGTGCACATTCAATACAAAGACCGTGATGACAATGGAGAGGGTGACGAAAATCATGGTGAAGAGAAGGTACTCGCCTATCAGAGGGATCACAAGTGAGGTGGAGGGGATGGTTTCTGTAATGACAAGAAGGAACACAGTGAGAGAGAGGAGTACAGAGATGCACAATGTCACTTTCTCGCCACAGTCTGATGGAAGGTAGAAGACGAGTACTGTCAGAAAGGAGATGAGGAGGCAGGGAATGATAAGGTTGATAGTGTAGAAGAGGGGCAGTCGACGTATGTAAAAACTGTAGGTTATGTCTGGGTAGATCTCTTCACAGCAGTTGTACTTGATGTCATGCTTATACCCGGGTGCATCAATGATCTCCCACTCTCCACTCTCCCAAAAGTCTTTAAGGTTGACCTTTGAGCCAATGAGAACCAGGTCAATCTTGGCCTTGTCATAGGTCCAGGAACCAAACTTCATTGAGCAGTTCTGATAGTCAAAGGGGAAGTAAGTGATGTCCATAGGGCAGGATGATTTAAAGATTGCAGGAGGGACCCAAGTGATGGTTCCATCATATTTCAAAAGAGCTTTGGTTTTGTCCTCCACCAAGAAGTCTCCAACAGCACTGTGTCAGAAAAAAGTACATTTGAATGTTATGACCTCTGATGCATTCATGTATTTAATTCTCAGACTGTTAGCTCTGATGATGTTCATTTGGCTCTAAAAGAAATTAAGACTGAAATTAAGATCCTGAAAATATTCCCAAAATGACTACATTTCTAATATTTTAATATTACATTTATACAAGGAATACTTGACTCACTTGTTATAAAGTACAATGTCAGGCCTCCAGATTTTATTTGATGGGACTCTGATGAACTCAATTCCATCAAACTCTGCTGGTAACCACTTTAGCTTGTAGTCATTCCATATCTATAACAAAATCACAAAAGTTTAAATCTGGCATTTACACTGTTATGTGTACATCTTTCATCTGTGCCCTGTCATAGCCTTTAAAAGTCTTTGAGAGTGTTTTTGTGTGAGCACATCTCTCCATCTGCAAGGGAGGAAAAACACTTTTTCTGTTCAGGCAGGTATGTTGTCTATTAATGTTTATTATCAAATGTGTATACAAAGCTGTGTATAGTGGTGCATTTGCAGAGCTGTGAATTTGTGCTTATTTTGTGTGCACATCATGGTTTGTTGGCATGTCTGTGTAGATGTCTGTGCCATGTATTGGCATGTCTAACTGCTGATCTCTCTGTGTTCAATGATATCCTGCTATCAGGCATTGCACAGACTTATTGTAAAATACTACAGGGTTTAACACAAGCACACACATTCTTAGAAAAAAACTGCAATCCAAAAATGCTAATTTAAGCAGTCATGCAGGAGCATTATGTAGCTACTTATTATTGTAGAACTGAAATATATATCTAGCTAGACATTCCTAAAAACACCCTATCACTAATAAAGTTTGATATTATTTTCAGTTTAAAAAAACTGCAGCACTTTAGACATATAAAGCTATTTTTATGAGTTCATATATGATACATATATTTTTATACGTAGACGGTGAAAAATAGGTTGACTAAATTAACTATTTAATTTATAATTATTTAACTTGACTAAATAAAGTTTTAAACGAAATAATTAACAAAACATTCAAAACTTTTGCTGACTGTGAAAATAACTTTTCAGAACAAAAGTTTATTGTTATTCTGCTGATTATTAAAAACAAAGTAAATTGTTTGATCTAGTTAGACTAAACTTTTTTTTGCATATATTACCATCTTTTTAACCTCTTTCTTTCAATTAGTATAACTACTGTGCTAAAGTATCTCTCAGTTTTCCATTAATTACAGAAATTTTCTCTTCCATAATATCCTGTTTCTACCAACACATCCGTTCCATGTATATAGCTATTGTACTTCTTTCCCTACATTACTCAACCCCATCCTATTGAATGTTTATGCTATACACATTTTCTTGTCACAGTACATTCTTACCGAAAATGGCAATACACAATACATGAAGAAGATGAGATGTTTGTGTTGACACAAACACATGCACAAGGCTTACAGTATATGCTGCACACATACATCACTTACATGTCTCAGCCAAAGGTTTGTTTCCATGATCTGATTGACTTCATCCTTTACAGAGGAAGACACAGGCAGAGAAAAAGACATAAAAAAAACAATCATAAAGAAAGAAAGAAAGCCATTTTCTATTATTTAGAATGGAACATGTACTAGCAATAAAATCAATACAGTTCTTGTCTAATGGGAAAGAGAAATCTGACAAGATTCATTTCATCTTCTAGCTTCAAGTGCATACTGTATGCCATTCATCACAGTACCATCAATAGTGATAATAGCTTCTGCATATTCACTAGAAAACATCTGCAAAATAATAATAAAAAAAAACTAATAAAAAATGCAGTAATCCTTAATCCTGTGAGTGAGTATAATCTATAATCCAGGATTCTGTTCCCTAGAGTGGTGGGTTATGGCTTGTTAATCTCTCAGGTGTCTGTCTCCGTGAAGCAAGAATAAAGGTGTGATATTAATCTTGGCAGCTTTCCCCTGGTGAAGTGGAAATTTAATCCAGGAGTTTTAAGAGGCGTGCTGATTTTGTATGACGCCAGGGAAAGCACAGAGTCTGCATTACTTCCTGTAACAGGCTTTTAACTCAATTGCTCTTTCTGACCACAGTAAATGAAACAAAAAGCCCTCACAACAACTGAAAACAGCACAGAATTCTAC